>NC_138302.1:815000-1242500 GCF_965601325.2 Salmo salar | reverse complement strand
ATCACTCGGCTAAGCATGCCTCTCCTTAATGTCAATATGCAATGTCCATTGCTGTTCTGGTTAGTGTTTATTGGCTTATTTCACTGTAGAGCCTCCAGCCCTGCTCATTATACCTTATCCAACCTCTCAGTTCCTCCACCCACACATGCTATGACATCTTCTGGTTTCAATGATGTTTCTAGAGACAATATCTCTCTCATAATCACTAAATGCCTAGGTTTACCTCCTCTGTATTCACATCCCACCATACCTTTGTCTGTAAATTATACCTTGAAGCTATTTTATCACCCCCAGAAACCTGCTCCTTTTTCTCTCTATTCTGGACGTCACAGACGACCAATTCTTATAGCTTTTAGCCGTACCCTCATACTTATTCTTCTCTGCTCCTCTGGGGATGTAGAGGTGAATCCAGGCCCTGCAGTGCCTGGCTCCACTCCTACTCCCCAGGCGCTCTCTTTTGATGACTTCTGTAACCGTAATAACCTTGGTTTCATGCATGTTAACATTAGAAGCCTCCTCCCTAAGTTTGTTTTATTCACTGCTTTAGCATACTCTGCCAACCCGGATGTCCTAGCTGTGTCTGAATCTTGGCTTAGGAAGTCCACCAAAAACTCTGAAATCTTCATCCCTAACTACAACGTTTTTCAGACAGGATAGAACGACCAAAGGGGGCAGTGTTGCAATCTACTGCAGAGATAGCCTGCAGAGTTCTGTCCTGCTATCCAGGTCTGTACCCAAACAATTTTAACTTCTACTTTTAAAAATCCACCTCTCCAAAAACAAGTCTCTCACCGTTGCCGCCTGCTATAGACCCCCCTCGGCCCCTAGCTGTGCTCTAGACACCATATGTGAACTGATTGCCCCCCATCTATCTTCAGAGCTCGTGTTACTAGGTGACCTAAACTGGGACATGCTTAACCTGTTGGGGATAGGGGGCAGTATTTGCAGGGCTGGATAAAAAAACGTACCCGATTTAATCTGGTTACTACTCCTGCCCAGTAACTAGAATATGCATATAATTATTGGCTTTGGATAGAAAACACCCTAAAGTTTCTAAAACTGTTTGAATGGTGTCTGTGAGTATAACAGAACTCCTATGGCAGGCCAAAACCTGAGAAGATTTCAAGCAGGAAGTGGCCTGTCTGAGAAGTAGTGTTTCATCTTGGCTCTTTTTATTGAAGACTCAGGATCTGTGCAATAACGTGACACTTCCTACGTCTTCCATAGGGTCTCAGAGCCCGGGAAAACGTTGAACGATATCGAGGCAGGCTCTGGCTGAAACACTTTATCGCTTTTGGCAAGTGGCCACTCAGAGTACTATGGGCTTAGGCGCATGCCCGCTTCGACCGAATGGTTTCTTTTCCTTTGTCTGTTTATCTAAACGCAGATTCCCGGTCGGAATATTATCGCTTTTTTCTGAGAAAAATGGCATAAAAATTGATTTTAAACAGCGGTTGACATGCTTCGAAGTACGGTAATGGAATATTTAGAATTTTTTTTGTCACGAATTGCGCCATGCTCGTCACCCTTATTTACCCTTTCGGATAGTGTCTTGAACGCACAAACAAAATGCCGCTGTTTGGATATAACTATGGATTATTTTGAACCAAACCAACATTTGTTATTGAAGTAGAAGTCCTGGGAGTGCATTCTGACGAAGACAGCAAAGGTAATAACATTTTTCTTATAGTAAATCTGACTTTGGTGAGTGCTACATTTGCTGGGTGTCTAAATAGCTAGCCCTGTAATGCCGGGCTATCTACTGAGAATATTGCAAAATGTGCTTTCACTGAAAAGCTATTTTAAAATCAGACATATCGAGTGCATAGAGGAGTTCTGTATCTATAATTGTTATGCTTTTTGTGAACGTTTATCGTGAGTAATTTAGTAAATTCACCGGCAGTGTTCGGTGGGAATGCTAGTCACATGCTAGTCACATGCTAATGTAAAAAGCTGTTTTTTGATATAAATATGAACTTGATTGAACAAAACATGCATGTATTGTATAACATAATGTCCTAGGGTTGTCATCTGATGAAGATCATCAAAGGTTAGTGCTGCATTTAGCTGTGGTTTGGGTTTATGTGACATTATATGCTGGCTTGAAAAATGGGTATCTGATTATTTCTGGCTGGGTACTCTGCTGACATAATCTAATGTTTTGCTTTCGTTGTAAAGCCTTTTTGAAATCGGACAGTGTGGTTAGATTACCGAGAGTCTTGTCTTTAAAATGGTGTAAAATAGTCATATGTTTGAAAAATTGAAGTTTTTGCATTTTTTAGGTTTTTGAATAACGCGCCATGGGATTACACTGGCTGTTACGTAGGTGGGACGATTTGGTGCCACCTACCCTAGAGAGGTTAAACCGGTGGAAATCTGTCCTTTGGTCTGATGAGTCCAAATTTGAGATTTTTGGGTCCAACTGCTGTGTCTTTGTGAGACACAGAGTAGGTGAACGGATGATCTCCACATGTGTGGTTCCCACTGTGAAGCATGGAGGAGGAGGTGTGATGGTGCTTTCCAGGTGACACTGTCTGTGATTTATTTAGAATTCAAGGCACACTTAACCAGCATGGGTATCACAGCATTCTGCAGCGATACGCCATCCCATCTGGTTTGGGCTTAGTGGGACTATCATTTGTTTTTCAACAGGACAATGACCCAACACACCTCCAGGCTGTGTAAGGGCTATTTGACCAAGAAAGAGAGTGATGGAGTGCTGCACAAGATGACCTGGCCTCCACAATCCCCTGACCTCAACCCAATTGAGATGGTTTGGGATGAGTTGGACCACAGAGTGAAGGAAAAGCAGACAACAAGTGCTCAGCATATGTGGGAACTCCTTCAAGACTGTTGGAAAAGCATTCCATGTGAAGCTGGTTGAGATAGTGCAAAGTTGTGGCTACTTTGAAGAATCTCAAATATAAATATATTTTGATTTGTTTAACACTTTTTTGGTTACTACATGATTCCATATGTGTTATTTCATAGTTTTGATGTAGAAAATAATAAAAATAAAGAAAAACATATATATATATATATATAATATAAATACATATAGAAATACATTCAAACATCTTCACCCCTCACAGTTGAAATGGCTCTTTCAAATTCAGATTCAATGAGACAAACCTGATCGATAAATAAATAAAACATAATTACAATTACAACAATAATTACAACACAAACGTCCAGCGTTGTTAAACAGAACTCAGTGTGTCGCCGTCAGATCGGTGTCTGTATGTGTGTGTGGTCGGTGTGTGTGTGATGTCGGTGTGTGTGACGTCAGGATTGGGGTCCCAGTAAGCCAGCAGGTCACTGAAGTCCGGGTGTGAGTGCACGTTGTCGTGTGAGTGCGCGTTGTGGTGTGTGCGTGTATTGTCAGCGCTAATGAGCGTGCCCACAGGATGGCAGGGGATTGGCTCGTTCCAGAAGCTGAGAGGGAGGTGTCTCTTGTTCATTGGACGACATTGTCCCCGGCTCCGCCCTATCCGACAGTCAAACAACTCGGCCAACGGACCAAGACTTCCGTCGCCCCCCGCGACACGGCGACTGTCGGCCCTAGACACGGACTCCGGGCTTCCCGTTGCCATCCTAACCAGGTCGTCGTAGTAACGCCGTCGTCGCCGCCGTAGATGTCACAGGCGTCCGGGTCGTCGCGGTGACAGGCGAAATACCGCATGACGTCCCGGCTGATGGTGTCAGCGAACCGAAGCAGCTGATTGGTCAGATCTGACGAGCAAGGGGCGGGGCTTGAGAAAGCTTCCTCCTCCTCATCACCTTCCTCTTCCTCCCTCTCCTAATAATAATATTAATAACAATAATCATTTATTTTATCAAATCAATACGACACCTTTAATATCAGAGATAAAGGTCAGACGTTTAAAAAGAGTTATAAGGTCTTACCTCCTCCTCTTCCTCTTCCTCCCTCTCCTAATAATAATATTAATAACAATAATCTTTTATTTTATCAAATCAATACGACACCTTTAATATCAGAGATAAAGGTCAGACGTTTAAAAAGAGTTATAAGGTCTTACCTCCTCCTCTTCCTCTTCCTCCCTCTCATCTTCCTTCTCATCCATGGGGGAATGCTGGAGGATCATGGGTAGATAGCAGGAGGGAGTGGCCGAGAGACGGAAGGTTCTGATGACTCCCGTCGCCATCTTGACATTAATATTATCAGAACCGAGGACAGAGACAGAACACCAATCAGAACCGAGGACAGAGACAGAACACCAATCAGAACCGAGGACAGAGACAGAACACCAATCAGAACTGAGGACAGAGACAGAACACCAATCAGAACTGAGCGGTTAAAGACAGAACACCAATCAGAACTGAGGACAGAGACAGAACACCAATCAGAACTGAGGACAGAGACAGAACACCAATCAGAACCGAGGACAGAGACAGAACACCAATCAGAACTGAGGACAGAGACAGAACACCAATCAGAACTGAGGACAGAGACAGAACACCAATCAGAACCGAGGAGAGAGACAGAACACCAATCAGAACTGAGCAGTTAAAGGCATATTTTTGGTCTGGCCTCGTTCTGAACCCTCCACACTCTCCTCACCTCTCTTTCCTGTCCGCTGGCCTGGGCGGGTTCTGGGCTGGTTCTGGGGCTGTAGTGGCCTGGGCCGGTTCTGGGCTGGCCTGGGCGTTTTCTGGGCTGGTTCTGGGTCTGTAGTGGACTGGGCCGGTTCTGGGCTGGCCTGGGCAGGTTCTGGGCGGGTTCTGGGGCTGTAGTGGACTGGGCCGGTTCTGGGCTGGCCTGGGCGTTTTCTGGGCTGGTTCTGGGTCTGTAGTGGACTGGGCCGGTTCTGGGCTGGCCTGGGCAGGTTCTGGGCGGGTTCTGGGTCTGTAGTGGACTGGGCCGGTTCTGGGCTGGCCTGGGCAGGTTCTGGGCGGGTTCTGGGGCTGTAGTGGACTGGGCCGGTTCTGGTCTTCTGGGTCCCAGCTGACTGACTGGTCCTGTTCTTCTGGGTCCCAGCTGACTGACTGGTCCTGTTGTTCTGGGTCCCAGCTGACTGACTGGTCCTGGTCTTCTGGGTTGGACTTAGGATTCTGGGTTTCCTCTTCTGGTCCTCTGGTCCGTTCTCTCTCCAGGCTTATAGAGGTCTCCTGCTGCTCACTGTCTCTCTGTCTCAGTGTCTCTGTCTCAGTGTGTCTCTCTGTCTCAGTGTCTCTCTGTCGCAGTGTCTCTCTGTCTCAGTGTGTCTCTGTCTCACTGTCTCTCTGTCTCACTGTCTCTCTGTCTCACTGTCTCACTGTCTCTCTGTCTCAGTGTCTCTGTCTCAGTGTGTCTCTCTGTCTCAGTGTGTCTCTCTGTCTCAGTGTATCTGTCTCAGTGTGTCTCTGTCTCAGTGTCTCAGTGTGTCTCTGTCTCAGTGTCTCTCTGTCTCAGTGTCTCTCTGTCTCAGTGTCTCTCTGTCTCAGTGTCTCTCTGTCGCAGTAGGTCTGTCTCAGTGTCTCTGTCTCAGTGTCTCTCTGTCTCAGTGTCTCTGTCTCAGTGTGTCTCTCTGTCTCAGTGTATCTGTCTCAGTGTGTCTCTGTCTCAGTGTCTCTCTGTCTCAGTGTCTATCTGTCTCAGTGTGTCTCTGTCTCAGTGTCTCTCTGTTTCTGTGTCTCTCTGTCTCAGTGTGTCTCAGTCTCAGTGTCTCTCTGTCTCAGTGTCTCTCTGTCTCAGTGTCTCTCTGTCGCAGTAGGTCTGTCTCAGTGTCTCTGTCTCAGTGTCTCTCTATCTCAGTAAGTCTGTCTCAGTAGGTCTGTCTCAGTGTCTCTCTGTCTCAGTGTCTCTCTGTCTCAGTGTGTCTCTGTCTCAGTGTGTCTCTGTCTCAGTGTCTCTCTGTCTCACTGTCTCACTGTCTCTCTGTCTCACTGTCGCAGTAGGTCTGTCTCAGTGTCTCTCTGTCTCAGTGTGTCTCTCTGTCTCAGTGTATCTGTCTCAGTGTGTCGCTGTCTCAGTGTCTCTCTGTCTCAGTGTCTCTCTGTCTCAGTGTGTCTCTGTCTCAGTGTGTCTCTGTCTCAGTGTCTCTCTGTCTCAGTGTCTCTCTGTCTCAGTGTCTCTCTGTCGCAGTAGGTCTGTCTCAGTGTCTCCGTCTCAGTGTCTCTCTGTCTCAGTAAGTCTGTCTCAGTAGGTCTGTCTCAGTGTCTCTCTGTCTCAGTGTCTCTCTGTCTCAGTGTGTCTCTGTCTCAGTCTCTCACTGTCTCACTGTCTCTCTGTCTCACTGTCTCTCTGTCGCAGTAGGTCTGTCTCAGTGTTTCTGTCTCAGTGTCTCTCTGTCTCAGTAGGTCTGTCTCAGTGTCTCTCTGTCTCAGTGTCTCTCTGTCTCAGTAGGTCTGTCTCAGTGTCTCTCTGTCTCAGTAGGTCTGTCTCAGTAGGTCTGTCTCAGTGTCTCTCTGTCTCACTGTCTCTCTGTCGCAGTAGGTCTGTCTCAGTGTTTCTGTCTCAGTGTCTCTCTGTCTCAGTAAGTCTGTCTCAGTAGGTCTGTCTCAGTGTCTCTCTGTCTCAGTGTCTCTCTGTCTCAGTAGGTCTGTCTCAGTGTCTCTCTGTCTCAGTAGGTCTGTCTCAGTAGGTCTGTCTCAGTGTCTCTCTGTCTCAGTGTCTCTCTGTCTCAGTAGGTCTGTCTCATTAGGTCTGTCTCAGTGTCTCTCTGTCTCAGTAAGTCTGCCTCAGTAGGTCTGTCTCACTGTGACTCCAGGGTCTGTCTCTGTACTCTCTGTATTTATAAGGGAGGCTGTTACCCTGCTCTCTCTGTGTGTGTGTGTGTGTGTGTGTGTGTGTGTGTGTGTGTGTGTGTGTGTGTGTGTGTGTGTGTGTGGTGGTCTTATCTTCCTGTGTAATCAGTGTCTAGTTGAAAAGCTAAAAGGGCTTGAAACCAAATCTCACACCGTTTTGACTTTTAGAGGAGGAACCTTTTTTAAAACAACATCGAGATTATAAGGGACTCAATTCAGCCGTGCGCAGCCAGACCCTCACAGACAGACTGTCCTAACCCTCACCCTCACAGACTGACTGTCCTAACCCTAACCCTCACAGACTGACTGTCCTAACCCTCACCCTCATAGACTGACTGTCCTAACCCTAACCCTAACCATAACCCTCACAGACTGACTGTCCTAACCCTAACCCTCACATACTGACTGTCCTAACCCTAACCCTCACAGACTGACTGTCCTAACCCTAACCCTAACCCTCACAGACTGACTGTCCTAACCCTAACCCTAACCCTCACAGACTGACTGTCCTAACCCTAACCCTAACCCTCACAGACTGACTGTCCTAACCCTAACCCTAGCCCTAACCCTCACAGACTGACTGTCCTAACCCTAACCCTCACAGACTGACTGTCCTAACCCTAACCCTAACCCTAGCCTAGCTCTAACCTTTGTCTCAGTGTCTCTCTGTCTGTGTCTCTCTCTCTCAGTGTCTCTCTGTCTCAGTGTCTCTCTGTCTCAGTGTCTCTGTCTCAGTGTTTCTATATCTTAGTGTGTCTCTGTCCCAGTGTCTCTCTGTCTCAGTAGGTCTGTCTCAGTAGGTCTGTCTTAGTGTCTCTCTGTCTCAGTGTCTCTATATCTTAGTGTGTCTCTGTCTCAGTGTCTCTCTGTCTCAGCAGGTCTGTCTCACTGTCTCTCTGTCTCAGTGTCTCTCTTTCTCAGTGTCTCTCTGTCTCAGTGTTTCTATATCTTAGTGTGTCTCTGTCTCAGTGTGTCTCTGTCTCAGTAGGTCTGTCTCAGTAGGTCTGTCTCAGTGTCTCTCTGTCTCAGTGTCTCTATATCTTAGTGTGTCTCTGTCTCAGTATCTTTCTGTCTCAGCAGGTCTGTCTCTCTGTCTCAGTGTCTCTGTGTCTCGGTGTCTCAGTGTGTCTCTGTCTCAGTGTCTCTCTGTCTCAGTGTCTCTGTCTCAGTGTGTCTCTGTCTCAGTGTCTCTCTGTTTCTGTGTCTCTCTGTCTCAGTGTGTCTCAGTCTCAGTGTCTCTCTGTCTCAGTGTCTCTCTGTCTCAGTGTCTCTCTGTCGCAGTAGGTCTGTCTCAGTGTCTCTATCTCAGTGTCTCTCTATCTCAGTAAGTCTGTCTCAGTAGGTCTGTCTCAGTGTCTCTCTGTCTCAGTGTCTCTCTGTCTCAGTGTGTCTCTGTCTCAGTGTCTCTCTGTCTCACTGTCTCACTGTCTCTCTGTCTCACTGTCGCAGTAGGTCTGTCTCAGTGTCTCTCTGTCTCAGTGTGTCTCTCTGTCTCAGTGTATCTGTCTCAGTGTGTCGCTGTCTCAGTGTCTCTCTGTCTCAGTGTCTCTCTGTCTCAGTGTGTCTCTGTCTCAGTGTGTCTCTGTCTCAGTGTCTCTCTGTCTCAGTGTCTCTCTGTCTCAGTGTCTCTCTGTCGCAGTAGGTCTGTCTCAGTGTCTCCGTCTCAGTGTCTCTCTGTCTCAGTAAGTCTGTCTCAGTAGGTCTGTCTCAGTGTCTCTCTGTCTCAGTGTCTCTCTGTCTCAGTGTGTCTCTGTCTCAGTCTCTCACTGTCTCACTGTCTCTCTGTCTCACTGTCTCTCTGTCGCAGTAGGTCTGTCTCAGTGTTTCTGTCTCAGTGTCTCTCTGTCTCAGTAGGTCTGTCTCAGTGTCTCTCTGTCTCAGTGTCTCTCTGTCTCAGTAGGTCTGTCTCAGTGTCTCTCTGTCTCAGTAGGTCTGTCTCAGTAGGTCTGTCTCAGTGTCTCTCTGTCTCACTGTCTCTCTGTCGCAGTAGGTCTGTCTCAGTGTTTCTGTCTCAGTGTCTCTCTGTCTCAGTAAGTCTGTCTCAGTAGGTCTGTCTCAGTGTCTCTCTGTCTCAGTGTCTCTCTGTCTCAGTAGGTCTGTCTCAGTGTCTCTCTGTCTCAGTAGGTCTGTCTCATTAGGTCTGTCTCAGTGTCTCTCTGTCTCAGTAAGTCTGCCTCAGTAGGTCTGTCTCACTGTGACTCCAGGGTCTGTCTCTGTACTCTCTGTATTTATAAGGGAGGCTGTTACCCTGCTCTCTCTGTGTGTGTGTGTGTGTGTGTGTGTGTGTGTGTGTGTGTGTGTGTGTGTGTGTGTGTGTGGTGGTCTTATCTTCCTGTGTAATCAGTGTCTAGTTGAAAAGCTAAAAGGGCTTGAAACCAAATCTCACACCGTTTTGACTTTTAGAGGAGGAACCTTTTTTAAAACAACATCGAGATTATAAGGGACTCAATTCAGCCGTGCGCAGCCAGACCCTCACAGACAGACTGTCCTAACCCTCACCCTCACAGACTGACTGTCCTAACCCTAACCCTCACAGACTGACTGTCCTAACCCTCACCCTCATAGACTGACTGTCCTAACCCTAACCCTAACCATAACCCTCACAGACTGACTGTCCTAACCCTAACCCTCACAGACTGACTGTCCTAACCCTAACCCTCACAGACTGACTGTCCTAACCCTAACCCTAACCCTCACAGACTGACTGTCCTAACCCTAACCCTAACCCTCACAGACTGACTGTCCTAACCCTAACCCTAGCCCTAACCCTCACAGACTGACTGTCCTAACCCTAACCCTCACAGACTGACTGTCCTAACCCTAACCCTAACCCTAGCCTAGCTCTAACCTTTGTCTCAGTGTCTCTCTGTCTGTGTCTCTCTCTCTCAGTGTCTCTCTGTCTCAGTGTCTCTCTGTCTCAGTGTCTCTGTCTCAGTGTTTCTATATCTTAGTGTGTCTCTGTCCCAGTGTCTCTCTGTCTCAGTAGGTCTGTCTCAGTAGGTCTGTCTTAGTGTCTCTCTGTCTCAGTGTCTCTATATCTTAGTGTGTCTCTGTCTCAGTGTCTCTCTGTCTCAGCAGGTCTGTCTCACTGTCTCTCTGTCTCAGTGTCTCTCTTTCTCAGTGTCTCTCTGTCTCAGTGTTTCTATATCTTAGTGTGTCTCTGTCTCAGTAGGTCTGTCTCAGTAGGTCTGTCTCAGTGTCTCTCTGTCTCAGTGTCTCTATATCTTAGTGTGTCTCTGTCTCAGTATCTTTCTGTCTCAGCAGGTCTGTCTCTCTGTCTCAGTGTCTCTGTGTCTCGGTGTCTCAGTGTGTCTCTGTCTCAGTGTCTCTCTGTCTCAGTGTCTCTGTCTCAGTGTGTCTCTGTCTCACTGTCTCTCTGTCTCAGTGTCTCTGTCTCAGTGTCTCTGTCTCAGTGTCTCTCTGTCTCAGTGTCTATCTGTCTCAGTGTGTCTCTGTCTCAGTGTCTCTCTGTCTCAGTGTCTCTCTGTCCCAGTAGGTCTGTTCACATTTTTTTTATCCAGACGTGCAAATGCTGCCCCCTAGCCCTAACAGGTTAACAACACTATCAACAAGGCAGGTTCTACAGGCCCTAGTTTCTACCTTCTTAACAACACTATCAACACGGCCTGGCTGTCCTAACCCTGACAGACTGGCTGCCCTAACCCTAACCCAACTTTTCGGTTACTGGCCCAACTGAATGACCTATCTCTAACCCTCACAGACTGGCTGTCCTAACCCTAGCTCTGACCCTCAAAGACTGGCTGTCCTAACCCTAGCTCTGACCCTCACAGACAATGTCCTAGCTCTAACCCACAGACTCACTGTCCTCACTCGAATCCTTACAAACTGATTGTCCTAACCTTAGCTCTACCCCTCACAGACTGAATGTCCTAGCTCTAACCCTCACAGACTGAATGTCCTAGCTCTAACCCTCTCAGACTGACTGTCCTCGTTCCAACCCTCAAAGACTGACTGTCCTAACCCTAGCTCTAACCCTCACAGACTCGCTGTCCTAACAATAACAGACTGGCTGTCCTAACACTCACAGACTGGCTGTCCTAACCCTAGCTCTAACTCTAACAGACTGGCTGTCCTAACCCTAACAGACTGGATGTCCTAACCATCACAGACTGGCTGTCCTAACCCTCACAGACTGACTGTCCTAACCCTCACAGACTGGCTGTCCTAACCCTCACAGACTGGCTGTCGTAACCCTCACAGACTGGCTGTCCTAACTCTAAAAGACTGGCTGTCCTAACCCTAACAGACTGGCTGTCCTAACCCTAACAGACTGGCTGTCCTAACCCTAACAGACTGGCTGTCCTAACCCTAACAGACAGGCTGTCCTAACACTCACCGACTGGCTGTCCTATCCCTCACAGACTGGCTGTCCTAACCCTGACAGACTGACTGTCCTAACCCTAACAGACTGGCTGTCCTAACCCTAACAGACAGGCTGTCCTAACCCTCACCGACTGGCTGTCCTAACACTCACAGACTAGCTGTCCTAACCTTCACAGACTGGCTGTCCTAACCCTCACAGAATGGCTGTCCTAACCCTCACAGACTGGCATCCTAACCCTAACAGACTGGCTGTCCTAACCCTAACAGACTGGCTGTCGTAACCCTAACAGACTGGCTGTCCTAACCCTAACAGACTGGCTGTCCTAACCCTAACAGACAGGCTGTCCTAACCCTCACCGACTGGCTGTCCTAACACTCACAGACTAGCTGTCCTAACCTTCACAGACTGGCTGTCCTAACCCTCACAGAATGGCTGTCCTAACCCTCACAGACTGGCATCCTAACCCTAACAGACTGGCTGTCCTAACCCACACAGACTGGCTGTCCTAACCCTAACAGACTGGCTGTCCTAACCCTAACAGACTGGCTGTCCTAACCCTCACAGACTGGCTGTCCATACCTCTAACAGACTGGCTGTCCTAACCCTCACAGACTGGCTGTCCTAACCCTAACAGACTGGCTGACCTGACCCTAACAGACTGGCTGTCCATACCTCTAACAGACTGGCTGTCCTGACCCTCACAGACTGGCTGTCCTAACCCTCACAGACTGACTGTCCTAACCCTAGCCGACTGGCTGTCCTAACCCTCACAGACCGGCTGTCCTAACCCTAACAGACTGGCTGTCCTAACACTAACAGACTGGCTGTCCTAACCCTCACAGACTGGCTGTCCTAACCCTCACAGACTGGCTGTCCTAACCCTCACAGACTGGCTGTCCTAACCCTCACAGACTGGCTGTCCTAACCCTAACAGACTGGCTGTCCTAACCCTCACAGACTGGCTGTCCTAACCCTGACAGACTGGCTTTCCTAACCCTCACAGACTGGCTGTCCTAACCCTCACACAGACTGGCTGTCCTGACCCTCACAGACTGGCTGTCCTAACCCTAACACAGACTGGCTGTCCTAACCCTAACAGACTGGCTGTCCTAACCCTCACAGACTGGCTGTCCTAACCCTCACAGACTGGCTGTCCTAACCCTAACAGATTGGCTGTCCTAACCCTCACAGACTGGCTGTCCTAACCCTAACAGACTGGCTGTCCTAACCTTCACAGACTGGCTATCCTAACCCTGACAGACTGGCTGTCCTAACCCTAACAGAGTGGCTGTCCTATCCCCTCACAGACTGGCTGTCCTAACCCTCACAGACTGGCTGTCCATACCTCTAACAGACTGGCTGTCCTAACCCTAACAGACTGGCTGTCCTAACCCACACAGACTGGCTGTCCTAACCCTGACAGACTGACTGTCCTAACCCTCACAGACTGGCTGTCCTAACCCTCACAGACTGGCTGTCGTAACCCTCACAGACTGGCTGTCCTAACTCTAAAAGACTGGCTGTCCTAACCCTAACAGACTGGCTGTCCTAACCCTAACAGACTGGCTGTCCTAACCCTAACAGACTGGCTGTCCTAACCCTAACAGACAGGCTGTCCTAACCCTCACCGACTGGCTGTCCTATCCCTCACAGACTGGCTGTCCTAACCCTGACAGACTGACTGTCCTAACCCTAACAGACTGGCTGTCCTAACCCTAACAGACAGGCTGTCCTAACCCTCACCGACTGGCTGTCCTAACACTCACAGACTAGCTGTCCTAACCTTCACAGACTGGCTGTCCTAACCCTCACAGAATGGCTGTCCTAACCCTCACAGACTGGCATCCTAACCCTAACAGACTGGCTGTCGTAACCCTAACAGACTGGCTGTCGTAACCCTAACAGACTGGCTGTCCTAACCCTAACAGACTGGCTGTCCTAACCCTAACAGACAGGCTGTCCTAACCCTCACCGACTGGCTGTCCTAACACTCACAGACTAGCTGTCCTAACCTTCACAGACTGGCTGTCCTAACCCTCACAGAATGGCTGTCCTAACCCTCACAGACTGGCATCCTAACCCTAACAGACTGGCTGTCCTAACCCTCACAGACTGGCTGTCCTAACCCTAACAGACTGGCTGTCCTAACCCTCACAGACTGGCTGTCCATACCTCTAACAGACTGGCTGTCCATACCTCTAACAGACTGGCTGTCCTAACCCTCACAGACTGGCTGTCCTAACCCTAACAGACTGGCTGACCTGACCCTAACAGACTGGCTGTCCATACCTCTAACAGACTGGCTGTCCTGACCCTCACAGACTGGCTGTCCTAACCCTCACAGACTGACTGTCCTAACCCTAGCCGACTGGCTGTCCTAACCCTCACAGACCGGCTGTCCTAACCCTAACAGACTGGCTGTCCTAACACTAACAGACTGGCTGTCCTAACCCTAACAGACTGGCTGTCCTAACCCTCACAGACTGGCTGTCCTAACCCTCACAGACTGGCTGTCCTAACCCTCACAGACTGGCTGTCCTAACCCTCACAGACTGGCTGTCCTAACCCTAACAGACTGGCTTTCCTAACCCTGACAGACTGGCTTTCCTAACCCTCACAGACTGGCTGTCCTAACCCTCACACAGACTGGCTGTCCTGACCCTCACAGACTGGCTGTCCTAACCCTAACAGACTGGCTGTCCTAACCCTCACAGACTGGCTGTCCTAACCCTGACAGACTGGCTTTCCTAACAATCACAGACTGGCTGTCCTAACCCTCACACAGACTGGCTGTCCTGACCCTCACAGACTGGCTGGCCTAACCCTAACAGACTGGCTGTCCTAACCCTGACAGACTGGCTTTCCTAACCCTCACAGACTGGCTGTCCTAACCCTCACACAGACTGGCTGTCCTGACCGTCACAGACTGGCTGTCCTAACCCTCACACAGACTGGCTGTCCTAACAATCACAGACTAGCTGTCCTAACCCTCACAGACTGGCTGTCCTAACCCTCACACAGACTGGCTGTCCTAACCCTAACAGACTGGCTGTCCTAACCCTAACAGACTGGCAGTCCTAACCCTCACAGACTGGCTGTCCTAACCCTCACAGACTGGCTGTCCTAACCCTCACAGAATGGCTGTCCTAACCCTCACAGACTGGCATCCTAACCCTCACAGACTGGCTGTCCTAACCCTCACAGACTGGCTGTCCTAACCCTAACAGACTGGCTGTCCTAACCCTAACAGACTGGCTGTCCTAACCCTCACAGACTGGCTGTCCATACCTCTAACATACTGGCTGTCCTAACCCTCACAGACTGGCTGTCCTAACCCTAACAGACTGGCTGACCTGACCCTAACAGACTGGCTGTCCATACCTCTAACAGACTGGCTGTCCTGACCCTCACAGACTGGCTGTCCTAACCCTCACAGACTGACTGTCCTAACCCTAGCCGACTGGCTGTCCTAACCCTCACAGACTGGCTGTCCTAACCCTCACAGACTGGCTATCCTAACCCTCACAGACTGGCTGTCCTAACCCTCACACCGACTGGCTGTCCTAACCCTAACAGATTGGCTGTCCTAACCCTCACAGACTGGCTGTTCGAACCCTCACAGACTGGCTATCCTAACCCTCACAGACTGACTGTCCTAACCCTCACAGACTGGCTATCCTAACCCTCACAGACTGGCTGTCCTAACCCTCACACAGACTGGCTATCCTAACCCTCACAGACTGGCTGTCCTAACCCTAACAGACTGGCTGTTCGAACCCTCACAGACTGGCTGTCCTAACCCTCACAGACTGGCTGTCCTAACCCTCACAGACTGGCTGTCCATACCTCTAACAGACTGGCTGTCCTAACCCTAACAGACTGGCTGTCCTAACCCTCACAGACTGGCTGTCCTAACCCTAACAGACTGGCTGTCCTAACCCTCACAGACTGACTGTCCTAACCCTCACAGACTGGCTGTCCTAACCCTCACAGACTGGCTGTCCTAACCCTCGCAGACTGGCTGTCCTAACCATCACAGACTGGCTGTCCTAACCCTCACAGACTGGCTGTCCTAACCCTAACAGACTGGCTGTCCTAACCCTAACAGACTGGCTGTCCTAACCCTCACAGACTGGCTGTCCATACCTCTAACATACTGGCTGTCCTAACCCTCACAGACTGGCTGTCCTAACCCTAACAGACTGGCTGACCTGACCCTAACAGACTGGCTGTCCATACCTCTAACAGACTGGCTGTCCTGACCCTCACAGACTGGCTGTCCTAACCCTCACAGACTGACTGTCCTAACCCTAGCCGATTGGCTGTCCTAACCCTCACAGACTGGCTGTCCTAACCCTCACAGACTGGCTATCCTAACCCTCACAGACTGGCTGTCCTAACCCTCACACAGACTGGCTGTCCTAACCCTAACAGATTGGCTGTCCTAACCCTCACAGACTGGCTGTTCGAACCCTCACAGACTGGCTATCCTAACCCTCACAGACTGGCTGTCCTAACCCTAACAGACTGGATGTCCTAACCCTGACAGACTGGCTTTCCTAACCCTCACACAGACTGGCTGTCCTAACCCTCACACAGACTGGCTGTCCTAACCCTAAAAGACTGGCTGTCCTAACCATAACAGACTGGCTGTCCTAACCCTCACAGACTGGCTGTCCTAACCCTAACAGATTGGCTGTCCTAACCCTCACAGACTGGCTGTCCTAACCCTAACAGACTGGCTGTCCTAACCTTCACAGACTGGCTATCCTAACCCTGACAGACTGGCTGTCCTAACCCTAACAGAGTGGCTGTCCTAACCCTCACAGACTGGCTGTCCTAACCCTCACAGACTGGCTGTCCATACCTCTAACAGACTGGCTGTCCTAACCCTAACAGACTGGCTGTCCTAACCCTCACAGACTGGCTGTCCTAACCCTAACAGACTGGCTGTCCTAACCCACACAGACTGACTGTCCTAACCCTCACAGACTGGCTGTCCTAACCCTCACAGACTGGCTGTCCTAACCCTCGCAGACTGGCTGTCCTAACCATCACAGACTGGCTGTCCTAACCCTCACAGACTGACTGTCCAAACCCGCACAGACTGGCTGTCCTACCCCTAACCCTAACCCAACTTTTCGGTTACTGGCCCAACTGAATGACCTATCTCTAATCCTCACAGACTGGCTGTCCAGCCCTAGCTCTGACCCTCACAGACAATGTCCTCACTCGAACCCTTACAAAGGGACTGTCCTAACCCTAGTTCTACCCCTCACAGACTGACTGCAGACCCACACTCTACCCTCACAGACTGACCGCAGACCCACTCTCTACCCTCACAGACTGACCGCAGACCCACTCTCTACCCTCACAGACTGACCGCAGACCCACTCTCTACCCTCACAGACTGACTGCAGACCCACTCTCTACCATCACAGACTGACTGCAGACACACTCTCGACCCTCACAGACTGACTGCAGACCCGCTCTCTTCCCTCACAGACTGACTGCAGACCCACTCTCTACCATCACAGACTGACTGCAGACCCACTCTCTACCCTCACAGACTGACTGCAAACCCACTCTCTACCCTCACAGACTGACTGCAGACCCACTCTCTACCCTCACAGACTGACTGCAGACCCACTCTCTACCCTCACAGACTGACTGCAAACCCACTCTCTACCCTCACAGACTGACTGCAGACCCACTCTCTACCCTCACAGACTGACTGCAAACACACTCTCTACCCTCACAGACTGACTGCAGACACACTCTCTACCCTCACAGACTGACTGCAGACCCGCTCTCTTCCATCACAGACTGACTGCAGACCCACTCTCTACCATCACAGACTGACTGCAGACCCACTCTCTACCCTCACAGACTGACTGCAAACCCACTCTCTACCCTCACAGACTGACTGCAGAACCGCTCTCTTCCCTCACAGACTGACTGCAGACCCACTCTCTACCATCACAGACTGACTGCAGACCCACTCTCAACCCTCACAGACTGACTGCAAACCCACTCTCTACCCTCACAGACTGAATGCAGACCCACTCTCTACCCTCACAGACTGACTGCAGACCCACTCTCTACCCTCACAGACTGACTGCAGACCCACTCTTCTACGATCTACTACTCTACAGTGGATAAATGGATCTAGTGCTCTACAGTGGATAAATGTATCTACTACACTACAGTGGATAAATGGATCTAGTGCTCTACAGTGGATAAATGGATCTAGTGCTCTACAGTGGATAAATGCATCTAGTGCTCTACAGTGGATAAATGCATCTAGTACTCTACAGTGGATAAATGGGTCTACTACTCTACAGTGGATAAATGGATCTAGTGCTCCACAGTGGATAAATGGATCTCTACAGTGGATAAATGGATCTACTACTCTACAGTGGATAAATGGATCTAGTGTTCTACAGTGGATAAATGGATCTCGACAGCGGATAAATGGATCTCGACAGTGGATAAATGGATCTAATGCTCGACAGTGGATAAATTGATCTAGTGCTCTACAGTGGATAAATGGATCTCGACAGCGGATAAATGGATCTCGACAGCGGATAAATGGATCTAATGCTCGACAGTGGATAAATTGATCTAGTGCTCTACAGTGGATAAATGGATCTGTACAGTGGATAAATGGATCTACTACTCTACAGTGGATAAATGGATCTACTACTCTACAGTGAATAAATGGATCTAGTGCTCTACAGTGGATAAATGGATCTAGTACTCTACAGTGGAAAAATGTTTCTACTACTCTACAGTGGATAAATGGACCTAGTACTCTACAGTGGATAAATGGATCTCTACAGTGGATAAATGGATCTCTACAGTAGATAAATGGATCTAGCGCTCTACAGTGGATAAATGGATCTAGTATTCTACAGTGGATAAATGGATCTAGTGCTCTACAGTGGATAAATGGATCTATTACTCTACAGTGGATAAATGGATCTAGTTCTCTACTGTGGATAAATGGATCTAGTTCTCTACTCTGGATAAATGGATCTAGTGCTCTACAGTGGATAAATGGATCTAGTACTCTACAGTGGATAAATGGATCTAGTACTCTACAGTGGATAAAGGGATCTAGTGCTCTACAGTGGATAAATGGATCTAGTGCTCTACAGTGGATACATGGATCTAGTACTCTACAGTGGAAAAATGTTTCTACTACTCTACAGTGGATAAATGTATCTAGTATTCTACAGTGGATAAATTGATCTAGCAGTCTACAGTGGATAAATGTATCTAGTACTCTAAAGTGGTTAAATGGATCTAGAACTCAACAGTGGATAAATGGATCTAACACTGTACTCTGGATAAATGGATCTAGTGCTCTACAGTGGATAAATGGATCTAGTACTCTACAGTGGATAAATGGACCTAGTACTCTACAGTGGATAAATGGATCTAGTACTCTACAGTGGATAATGGATCTAGTGCTCTACAGTGGATAAATGGATCTAGTACTCTACAGTGGATAAATGGATCTACTACTCGACAGTGGATAAATGGATCTAGCGCTCTACAGTGGATAAATGGATCTACTACTCTACAGTGGATAAATGGATCTACTACTCTACAGTGAATAAATGGATCTAGTGCTCTACAGTGGATAAATGGATCTAGTGCTCTACAGTGGATAAATGGATCTAGTACTCTACAGTTGATACATGGATCTAGTGCTCTACAGTGGATAAATGTGTCTAGTGCTCTACAGTGGATAAATGGATCTAGTGCTCTACAGTGGATAAATGGATCTAGTGCTCTACAGTGGATAAATGGATCTAGTGCTCTACAGTGGAAAAATGGATCTAGTACTCTTCAGTGGATAAATGGATCTACTCTACAGTGGATAAATGGATCTACTACTCTAAAGTGGTTAAATATATCTAGTACTCTACAGTGGATAAATGGATCTACTCTACAGTGGATAAATGCATCTAGTTCTCTACAGTGGATAAATGGATCTAGTACTCGACAGTGGATAAATGGATCTAGTGGTCTAGACTGGATAAATGGATCTACTACTCTACAGTGGATAAATGGATCTAGTACTCTACAGTGAATAAATAGATCTAGTGAACTACAGTGGATAAATGGATCTAGTGCTCTACAGTGGATAAATGGATCTAGTACTCTACAGTGGATAAATGGATCTAGTTCTCTACAGTGGATAAATGGATCTAGTGCTCTACAGTGGAAAAATGGATCTACTACTCTACAGTGGATACATGGATCTAGTACTCTACAGTGGAAAAATGTTTCTACTACTCTACAGTGGATAAATGTATCTAGTATTCTACAGTGGATAAATTGATCTAGCAGTCTACAGTGGGTAAATGTATCTAGTACTCTAAAGTGGATAAATGGATCTAGAACTCAACAGTGGATAAATGGATCTAACACTCTACAGTGGATAAATGGATCTAGTTCTCTACTCTGGATAAATGGATCTAGTGCTCTACAGTGGATAAATGGATCTAGTACTCTACAGTGGATAAATGGATCTAGTACTCTACAGTGGATAAATGGATCTAGTACTCTACAGTGGATAAATGGATCTAGTGATATACAGTGGATAAATGGATCTAGTGCTCTACAGTGGAAAAATGGATCTACTACTCTACAGTGGATACATGGATCTAGTACTCTACAGTGGAAAAATGTTTCTACTACTCTACAGTGGATAAATGTATCTAGTATTCTACAGTGGATAAATTGATCTAGCAGTCTACAGTGGATAAATGTATCTAGTACTCTAAAGTGGTTAAATGGATCTAGAACTCAACAGTGGATAAATGGATCTAACACTCTACAGTGGATAAATGGATCTAGTTCTCTACTCTGGATAAATGGATCTAGTGCTCTACAGTGGATAAATGGATCTAGTACTCTACAGTGGATAAATGGACCTAGTACTCTACAGTGGATAAATGGATCTAGTACTCTACAGTGGATAATGGATCTAGTGCTCTACAGTGGATAAATGGATCTAGTACTCTACAGTGGATAAATGGATCTAGTACTCTACAGTGGATAAATGGATCTACTACTCTACAGTGGATAAATGGATCTAGCGCTCTACAGTGGATAAATGGATCTACTACTCTACAGTGGATAAATGGATCTACTACTCTACAGTGAATAAATGGATCTAGTGCTCTACAGTGGATAAATGGATCTAGTGCTCTACAGTGGATAAATGGATCTAGTACTCTACAGTTGATACATGGATCTAGTGCTCTACAGTGGATAAATGTGTCTAGTGCTCTACAGTGGATAAATGGATCTAGTGCTCTACAGTGGATAAATGGATCTAGTGCTCTACAGTGGATAAATAGATCTAGTGCTCTATAGTGGAAAAATGGATCTAGTACTCTTCAGTGGATAAATATATCTACTCTACAGTGGATAAATGGATCTACTACTCTAAAGTGGTTAAATATATCTAGTACTCTACAGTGGATAAATGGATCTACTCTACAGTGGATAAATGGATCTAGTGCTCTACAGTGGATAAATGGTTTTAGTACTCTACAGTGGATAAATGCATCTAGTTCTCTACAGTGGATAAATGGATCTAGTACTCGACAGTGGATAAATGGATCTAGTGGTCTAGACTGGATAAATGGATCTACTACTCTACAGTGGATAAATGGATCTAGTACTCTACAGTGAATAAATAGATCTAGTGATCTTCAGTGGATAAATGGATCTAGTGCTCTACAGTGGATAAATGGATCTAGTACTCTACAGTGGATAAATGGATCTAGTTCTCTACAGTGGATAAATGGATCTAGTGCTCTACAGTGGAAAAATGGATCTACTACTCTACAGTGGATACATGGATCTAGTACTCTACAGTGGAAAAATGTTTCTACTACTCTACAGTGGATAAATGGATCTGGTATTCTAAAGTGGATAAACTGATCTAGCAGTCTACAGTGGATAAATGTATCTAGTACTCTAAAGTGGATAAATGGATCTAGAACTCAACAGTGGATAAATGGATCTAACACTCTACAGTGGATAAATGGATCTAGTTCTCTACTCTGGATAAATGGATCTAGTGCTCTACAGTGGATAAATGGATCTAGTACTCTACAGTGGATAAATGGACCTAGTACTCTACAGTGGATAAATGGATCTAGTACTCTACAGTGGATAATGGATCTAGTGCTCTACAGTGGATAAATGGATCTACTACTCTACAGTGGATAAATGGATCTAGCGCTCTACAGTGGATAAATGGATCTACTACTCTACAGTGAATAAATGGATCTAGTTCTCTACAGTGGATAAATGGATCTAGTGCTCTACAGTGGATAAATGGATCTAGTACTCTACAGTTGATACATGGATCTAGTGCTCTACAGTGGATAAATGTGTCTAGTGCTCTACAGTGGATAAATGGATCTAGTACTCTTCAGTGGATAAATGGATCTACTCTACAGTGGATAAATGGATCTACTACTCTAAAGTGGTTAAATATACCTAGTACTCTACAGTGGATGAATGGATCTACTCTACAGTGGATAAATGGATCTAGTGCTCTACAGTGGATAAATGGTTTTAGTACTCTACAGTGGATAAATGCATCTAGTTCTCTACAGTGGATAAATGGATCTAGTACTCTACAGTGGATAAATGGATCTAGTGGTCTAGAGTGGATAAATGGATCTACTACTCTACAGTGGATAAATGGATCTAGTACTCTACAGTGAATAAATAGATCTAGTGATCTACAGTGGATAAATGGATCTAGTGCTCTACAGTGGATAAATGGATCTAGTTCTCTACAGTGGTTAAATGGATCTAGTGCTCTACAGTGGATAAATGGATCTAGTTCTCTACAGTGGATAAATGGATCTAGTTCTCTACTGTGGATAAATGGATATACTACTCTACAGTGGATAAATGGATCTAATACTCTACAGTGGATAATTGGATCTAGTACTCTACAGTGGATAAGTGGATCTAGTGCTCTACAGTGGATAAATGGATCTAGTGCTCTACAGTGGATAAATGGATCTAGTTCTCTACAGTGGATAAATGGATCTAGTGCTCTACAGTGGATAAATGGATCTAGTACTCTACAGTGGATAAATGGACCTAGTACTCTACAGTGGATAAATGGATCTAGTACTCTACAGTGGATAATGGATCTAGTGCTCTACAGTGGATAAATGGATCTAGTACTCTACAGTGGATAAATGGATCTAGTACTCTACAGTGGATAAATGGATCTACTACTCTACAGTGGATAAATGGATCTAGCGCTCTACAGTGGATAAATGGATCTACTACTCTACAGTGGATAAATGGATCTACTACTCTACAGTGAATAAATGGATCTAGTGCTCTACAGTGGATAAATGGATCTAGTGCTCTACAGTGGATAAATGGATCTAGTACTCTACAGTTGATACATGGATCTAGTGCTCTACAGTGGATAAATGTGTCTAGTGCTCTACAGTGGATAAATGGATCTAGTGCTCTACAGTGGATAAATGGATCTAGTGCTCTACAGTGGATAAATAGATCTAGTGCTCTACAGTGGAAAAATGGATCTAGTACTCTTCAGTGGATAAATATATCTACTCTACAGTGGATAAATGGATCTACTACTCTAAAGTGGTTAAATATATCTAGTACTCTACAGTGGATAAATGGATCTACTCTACAGTGGATAAATGGATCTAGTGCTCTACAGTGGATAAATGGTTTTAGTACTCTACAGTGGATAAATGCATCTAGTTCTCTACAGTGGATAAATGGATCTAGTACTCGACAGTGGATAAATGGATCTAGTGGTCTAGACTGGATAAATGGATCTACTACTCTACAGTGGATAAATGGATCTAGTACTCTACAGTGAATAAATAGATCTAGTGATCTTCAGTGGATAAATGGATCTAGTGCTCTACAGTGGATAAATGGATCTAGTACTCTACAGTGGATAAATGGATCTAGTTCTCTACAGTGGATAAATGGATCTAGTGCTCTACAGTGGAAAAATGGATCTACTACTCTACAGTGGAT
Organism: Salmo salar; assembly: GCF_965601325.2. NCBI lineage: Eukaryota > Metazoa > Chordata > Actinopteri > Salmoniformes > Salmonidae > Salmo > Salmo salar. The sequence goes on along the minus strand of NC_138302.1, from coordinate 1,219,330 downwards.
ACATGGATCTAGTACTCTACAGTGGAAAAATGTTTCTACTACTCTACAGTGGATAAATGGATCTGGTATTCTAAAGTGGATAAATTGATCTAGCAGTCTACAGTGGATAAATGTATCTAGTACTCTAAAGTGGATAAATGGATCTAGAACTCAACAGTGGATAAATGGATCTAACACTCTACAGTGGATAAATGGATCTAGTTCTCTACTCTGGATAAATGGATCTAGTGCTCTACAGTGGATAAATGGATCTAGTACTCTACAGTGGATAAATGGACCTAGTACTCTACAGTGGATAAATGGATCTAGTACTCTACAGTGGATAATGGATCTAGTGCTCTACAGTGGATAAATGGATCTACTACTCTACAGTGGATAAATGGATCTAGCGCTCTACAGTGGATAAATGGATCTACTACTCTACAGTGAATAAATGGATCTAGTTCTCTACAGTGGATAAATGGATCTAGTGCTCTACAGTGGATAAATGGATCTAGTACTCTACAGTTGATACATGGATCTAGTGCTCTACAGTGGATAAATGTGTCTAGTGCTCTACAGTGGATAAATGGATCTAGTACTCTTCAGTGGATAAATGGATCTACTCTACAGTGGATAAATGGATCTACTACTCTAAAGTGGTTAAATATACCTAGTACTCTACAGTGGATGAATGGATCTACTCTACAGTGGATAAATGGATCTAGTGCTCTACAGTGGATAAATGGTTTTAGTACTCTACAGTGGATAAATGCATCTAGTTCTCTACAGTGGATAAATGGATCTAGTACTCTACAGTGGATAAATGGATCTAGTGGTCTAGAGTGGATAAATGGATCTACTACTCTACAGTGGATAAATGGATCTAGTACTCTACAGTGAATAAATAGATCTAGTGATCTACAGTGGATAAATGGATCTAGTGCTCTACAGTGGATAAATGGATCTAGTACTCTACAGTGGATAAATAGATCTAGTTCTCTACAGTGGATAAATGGATCTAGTGCTCTACAGTGGATAAATGGATCTAATACTCTACTCTGGATAAATGGATCTAGTACTCTACAGTGGATAAATGGATCTAGTGCTCTACAGTGGATAAATGGATCTAGTGCTCTACAGTGGATAAATGGATCTAGTTCTCTACAGTGGTTAAATGGATCTAGTGCTCTACAGTGGATAAATGGATCTAGTTCTCTACAGTGGATAAATGGATCTAGTTCTCTACTGTGGATAAATGGATATACTACTCTACAGTGGATAAATGGATCTAATACTCTACAGTGGATAATTGGATCTAGTACTCTACAGTGGATAAGTGGATCTAGTGCTCTACAGTGGATAAATGGATCTAGTTCTCTACAGTGGTTAAATGGATCTAGTGCTCTACAGTGGATAAATGGATCTAGTTCTCTACAGTGGATAAATGGATCTAGTTCTCTACAGTGGATAAATGGATCTAGTACTCTACAGTGGATAAATGGATCTAATACTCTACAGTGGATAATTGGATCTAGTACTCTACAGTGGATAAGTGGATCTAGTACTCTACAGTGGATACATGGATCTAGTACTCTACAGTGGATAAATTGATCTAGAACTCTACAGTGGATAAATTGATCTAGTTCTCTACAGTGGATAAATAGATGTAGTGCTCTACAGTGGATAAATTGATCTAGTGCTCTCCAGTGGATAAATGTATCTAGTACTCTACCGTGGAAAAATGTATCTAGTACTCTAACGTGGAAAAATGTTTCTACTACTCTACAGTGGATAAATGGATCTAGTACTCTACAGTGGATAAATGGATCTAGCACTCTACAGTGGATAAATGGATCTAGTACTCTACAGTGGATAAATGGATCTAATACTCTACAGTGGATAAATGGATCTACTACTCTACAGTGGATAAATGGATCTAGTGCTCTACAGTGGATAAATGGATCTAGTACTCTACAGTGGATAAATGGATGTAGTACTCTACAGTGGATAAATGGATCTAGTGCTCTACAGTGGATAATTGGATCTAGTACTCTACAGTGGATAAATGGATCTGGTATTCTACAGTGGATAAATTGATCTAGCAGTCTACAGTGGATAAATGTATCTAGTACTCTAAAGTGGATAAATGGATCTAGAACTCAACAGTGGATAAATGGATCTAACACTCTACAGTGGATAAATGGATCTAGTTCCCTACTCTGGATAAATGGATCTAGTGCTCTACAGTGGATAAATGGATCTAGTACTTTACAGTGGATAAATGGACCTAGTACTCTACAGTGGATAAATGGATCTAGTACTCTACAGTGGATAATGGATCTAGTACTCTACAGTTGATACATGGATCTAGTGCTCTACAGTGGATAAATGTGTCTAGTGCTCTACAGTGGATAAATGGATCTAGTACTCTTCAGTGGATAAATGGATCTACTCTACAGTGGATAAATGGATCTACTACTCTAAAGTGGTTAAATATACCTAGTACTCTACAGTGGATGAATGAATCTACTCTACAGTGGATAAATGGATCTAGTGCTCTACAGTGGATAAATGGTTTTAGTACTCTACAGTGGATAAATGCATCTAGTTCTCTACAGTGGATAAATGGATCTAGTACTCTACAGTGGATAAATGGATCTAGTGGTCTAGAGTGGATAAATGGATCTACTACTCTACAGTGGATAAATGGATCTAGTACTCTACAGTGAATAAATAGATCTAGTGATCTACAGTGGATAAATGGATCTAGTGCTCTACAGTGGATAAATGGATCTAGTACTCTACAGTGGATAAATAGATCTAGTTCTCTACAGTGGATAAATGGATCTAGTGCTCTACAGTGGATAAATGGATCTAATACTCTACTCTGGATAAATGGATCTAGTACTCTACAGTGGATAAATGGATCTAGTGCTCTACAGTGGATAAATGGATCTAGTGCTCTACAGTGGATAAATGGATCTAGTTCTCTACAGTGGTTAAATGGATCTAGTGCTCTACAGTGGATAAATGGATCTAGTTCTCTACAGTGGATAAATGGATCTAGTTCTCTACTGTGGATAAATGGATATACTACTCTACAGTGGATAAATGGATCTAATACTCTACAGTGGATAATTGGATCTAGTACTCTACAGTGGATAAGTGGATCTAGTGCTCTACAGTGGATAAATGGATCTAGTTCTCTACAGTGGTTAAATGGATCTAGTGCTCTACAGTGGATAAATGGATCTAGTTCTCTACAGTGGATAAATGGATCTAGTTCTCTACAGTGGATAAATGGATCTAGTACTCTACAGTGGATAAATGGATCTAATACTCTACAGTGGATAATTGGATCTAGTACTCTACAGTGGATAAGTGGATCTAGTACTCTACAGTGGATACATGGATCTAGTACTCTACAGTGGATAAATTGATCTAGAACTCTACAGTGGATAAATTGATCTAGTTCTCTACAGTGGATAAATAGATGTAGTGCTCTACAGTGGATAAATTGATCTAGTGCTCTCCAGTGGATAAATGTATCTAGTACTCTACCGTGGAAAAATGTATCTAGTACTCTACCGTGGAAAAATGTTTCTACTACTCTACAGTGGATAAATGGATCTAGTACTCTACTGTGGATAAATGGATCTAGCACTCTACAGTGGATAAATGGATCTAGTACTCTACAGTGGATAAATGGATCTAATACTCTACAGTGGATAAATGGATCTACTACTCTACAGTGGATAAATGGATCTAGTGCTCTACAGTGGATAAATGGATCTAGTACTCTACAGTGGATAAATGGATCTAGTACTCTACAGTGGATAAATGGATCTAGTGCTCTACAGTGGATAAATGGATCTAGTACTCTACAGTGGATAAATGGATCTAGTACTCTACAGTGGATAAATGGATCTAGCACTCTACAGTGGATAAATGGATCTAGTACTCTACAGTGGATAAATGGATCTAGTGCTCTACAGTGGATAAATGGATCTAGTACTCTACAGTGGATAAATGGACCTAGTACTCTACAGTGGATAAATGGATCTAGTACTCTACAGTGGATAATGGATCTAGTGCTCTACAGTGGATAAATGGATCTAGTACTCTACAGTGGATAAATGGATCTAGTACTCTACAGTGGATAAATGGATCTACTACTCTACAGTGGATAAATGGATCTAGCGCTCTACAGTGGATAAATGGATCTACTACTCTACAGTGGATAAATGGATCTACTACTCTACAGTGAATAAATGGATCTAGTGCTCTACAGTGGATAAATGGATCTAGTGCTCTACAGTGGATAAATGGATCTAGTACTCTACAGTTGATACATGGATCTAGTGCTCTACAGTGGATAAATGTGTCTAGTGCTCTACAGTGGATAAATGGATCTAGTGCTCTACAGTGGATAAATGGATCTAGTGCTCTACAGTGGATAAATGGATCTAGTGCTCTACAGTGGAAAAATGGATCTAGTACTCTTCAGTGGATAAATATATCTACTCTACAGTGGATAAATGGATCTACTACTCTAAAGTGGTTAAATATATCTAGTACTCTACAGTGGATAAATGGATCTACTCTACAGTGGATAAATGGATCTAGTGCTCTACAGTGGATAAATGGTTTTAGTACTCTACAGTGGATAAATGCATCTAGTTCTCTACAGTGGATAAATGGATCTAGTACTCGACAGTGGATAAATGGATCTAGTGGTCTAGACTGGATAAATGGATCTACTACTCTACAGTGGATAAATGGATCTAGTACTCTACAGTGAATAAATAGATCTAGTGATCTTCAGTGGATAAATGGATCTAGTGCTCTACAGTGGATAAATGGATCTAGTACTCTACAGTGGATAAATGGATCTAGTTCTCTACAGTGGATAAATGGATCTAGTGCTCTACAGTGGAAAAATGGATCTACTACTCTACAGTGGATACATGGATCTAGTACTCTACAGTGGAAAAATGTTTCTACTACTCTACAGTGGATAAATGGATCTGGTATTCTAAAGTGGATAAATTGATCTAGCAGTCTACAGTGGATAAATGTATCTAGTACTCTAAAGTGGATAAATGGATCTAGAACTCAACAGTGGATAAATGGATCTAACACTCTACAGTGGATAAATGGATCTAGTTCTCTACTCTGGATAAATGGATCTAGTGCTCTACAGTGGATAAATGGATCTAGTACTCTACAGTGGATAAATGGACCTAGTACTCTACAGTGGATAAATGGATCTAGTACTCTACAGTGGATAATGGATCTAGTGCTCTACAGTGGATAAATGGATCTACTACTCTACAGTGGATAAATGGATCTAGCGCTCTACAGTGGATAAATGGATCTACTACTCTACAGTGAATAAATGGATCTAGTTCTCTACAGTGGATAAATGGATCTAGTGCTCTACAGTGGATAAATGGATCTAGTACTCTACAGTTGATACATGGATCTAGTGCTCTACAGTGGATAAATGTGTCTAGTGCTCTACAGTGGATAAATGGATCTAGTACTCTTCAGTGGATAAATGGATCTACTCTACAGTGGATAAATGGATCTACTACTCTAAAGTGGTTAAATATACCTAGTACTCTACAGTGGATGAATGGATCTACTCTACAGTGGATAAATGGATCTAGTGCTCTACAGTGGATAAATGGTTTTAGTACTCTACAGTGGATAAATGCATCTAGTTCTCTACAGTGGATAAATGGATCTAGTACTCTACAGTGGATAAATGGATCTAGTGGTCTAGAGTGGATAAATGGATCTACTACTCTACAGTGGATAAATGGATCTAGTACTCTACAGTGAATAAATAGATCTAGTGATCTACAGTGGATAAATGGATCTAGTGCTCTACAGTGGATAAATGGATCTAGTACTCTACAGTGGATAAATAGATCTAGTTCTCTACAGTGGATAAATGGATCTAGTGCTCTACAGTGGATAAATGGATCTAATACTCTACTCTGGATAAATGGATCTAGTACTCTACAGTGGATAAATGGATCTAGTACTCTACAGTGGATAAGTGGATCTAGTGCTCTACAGTGGATAAATGGATCTAGTTCTCTACAGTGGTTAAATGGATCTAGTGCTCTACAGTGGATAAATGGATCTAGTTCTCTACAGTGGATAAATGGATCTAGTTCTCTACAGTGGATAAATGGATCTAGTACTCTACAGTGGATAAATGGATCTAATACTCTACAGTGGATAATTGGATCTAGTACTCTACAGTGGATAAGTGGATCTAGTACTCTACAGTGGATACATGGATCTAGTACTCTACAGTGGATAAATTGATCTAGAACTCTACAGTGGATAAATTGATCTAGTTCTCTACAGTGGATAAATAGATGTAGTGCTCTACAGTGGATAAATTGATCTAGTGCTCTCCAGTGGATAAATGTATCTAGTACTCTACCGTGGAAAAATGTATCTAGTACTCTAACGTGGAAAAATGTTTCTACTACTCTACAGTGGATAAATGGATCTAGTACTCTACAGTGGATAAATGGATCTAGCACTCTACAGTGGATAAATGGATCTAGTACTCTACAGTGGATAAATGGATCTAATACTCTACAGTGGATAAATGGATCTACTACTCTACAGTGGATAAATGGATCTAGTGCTCTACAGTGGATAAATGGATCTAGTACTCTACAGTGGATAAATGGATGTAGTACTCTACAGTGGATAAATGGATCTAGTGCTCTACAGTGGATAATTGGATCTAGTACTCTACAGTGGATAAATGGATCTGGTATTCTACAGTGGATAAATTGATCTAGCAGTCTACAGTGGATAAATGTATCTAGTACTCTAAAGTGGATAAATGGATCTAGAACTCAACAGTGGATAAATGGATCTAACACTCTACAGTGGATAAATGGATCTAGTTCCCTACTCTGGATAAATGGATCTAGTGCTCTACAGTGGATAAATGGATCTAGTACTTTACAGTGGATAAATGGACCTAGTACTCTACAGTGGATAAATGGATCTAGTACTCTACAGTGGATAATGGATCTAGTACTCTACAGTTGATACATGGATCTAGTGCTCTACAGTGGATAAATGTGTCTAGTGCTCTACAGTGGATAAATGGATCTAGTACTCTTCAGTGGATAAATGGATCTACTCTACAGTGGATAAATGGATCTACTACTCTAAAGTGGTTAAATATACCTAGTACTCTACAGTGGATGAATGAATCTACTCTACAGTGGATAAATGGATCTAGTGCTCTACAGTGGATAAATGGTTTTAGTACTCTACAGTGGATAAATGCATCTAGTTCTCTACAGTGGATAAATGGATCTAGTACTCTACAGTGGATAAATGGATCTAGTGGTCTAGAGTGGATAAATGGATCTACTACTCTACAGTGGATAAATGGATCTAGTACTCTACAGTGAATAAATAGATCTAGTGATCTACAGTGGATAAATGGATCTAGTGCTCTACAGTGGATAAATGGATCTAGTACTCTACAGTGGATAAATAGATCTAGTTCTCTACAGTGGATAAATGGATCTAGTGCTCTACAGTGGATAAATGGATCTAATACTCTACTCTGGATAAATGGATCTAGTACTCTACAGTGGATAAATGGATCTAGTGCTCTACAGTGGATAAATGGATCTAGTGCTCTACAGTGGATAAATGGATCTAGTTCTCTACAGTGGTTAAATGGATCTAGTGCTCTACAGTGGATAAATGGATCTAGTTCTCTACAGTGGATAAATGGATCTAGTTCTCTACTGTGGATAAATGGATATACTACTCTACAGTGGATAAATGGATCTAATACTCTACAGTGGATAATTGGATCTAGTACTCTACAGTGGATAAGTGGATCTAGTGCTCTACAGTGGATAAATGGATCTAGTTCTCTACAGTGGTTAAATGGATCTAGTGCTCTACAGTGGATAAATGGATCTAGTTCTCTACAGTGGATAAATGGATCTAGTTCTCTACAGTGGATAAATGGATCTAGTACTCTACAGTGGAAAAATGGATCTACTACTCTACAGTGGATACATGGATCTAGTACTCTACAGTGGAAAAATGTTTCTACTACTCTACAGTGGATAAATGGATCTGGTATTCTAAAGTGGATAAATTGATCTAGCAGTCTACAGTGGATAAATGTATCTAGTACTCTAAAGTGGATAAATGGATCTAGAACTCAACAGTGGATAAATGGATCTAACACTCTACAGTGGATAAATGGATCTAGTTCTCTACTCTGGATAAATGGATCTAGTGCTCTACAGTGGATAAATGGATCTAGTACTCTACAGTGGATAAATGGACCTAGTACTCTACAGTGGATAAATGGATCTAGTACTCTACAGTGGATAATGGATCTAGTGCTCTACAGTGGATAAATGGATCTACTACTCTACAGTGGATAAATGGATCTAGCGCTCTACAGTGGATAAATGGATCTACTACTCTACAGTGAATAAATGGATCTAGTTCTCTACAGTGGATAAATGGATCTAGTGCTCTACAGTGGATAAATGGATCTAGTACTCTACAGTTGATACATGGATCTAGTGCTCTACAGTGGATAAATGTGTCTAGTGCTCTACAGTGGATAAATGGATCTAATACTCTACAGTGGATAATTGGATCTAGTACTCTACAGTGGATAAGTGGATCTAGTGCTCTACAGTGGATAAATGGATCTAGTTCTCTACAGTGGTTAAATGGATCTAGTGCTCTACAGTGGATAAATGGATCTAGTTCTCTACAGTGGATAAATGGATCTAGTTCTCTACAGTGGATAAATGGATCTAGTGCTCTACAGTGGATAAATGGATCTACTACTCTACAGTGGATACATGGATCTAGTACTCTACAGTGGAAAAATGTTTCTACTACTCTACAGTGGATAAATGGATCTGGTATTCTAAAGTGGATAAATTGATCTAGCAGTCTACAGTGGATAAATGTATCTAGTACTCTAAAGTGGATAAATGGATCTAGAACTCAACAGTGGATAAATGGATCTAACACTCTACAGTGGATAAATGGATCTAGTTCTCTACTCTGGATAAATGGATCTAGTGCTCTACAGTGGATAAATGGATCTAGTACTCTACAGTGGATAAATGGATCTAGTACTCTACAGTGGATAAATGGATCTAGTACTCTACAGTGGATAAATGGATCTAGTACTCTACAGTGGATAAATGGATCTACTACTCTACAGTGGATAAATGGATCTAGCGCTCTACAGTGGATAAATGGATCTAGTACTCTACAGTGGATAAATGGATCTAGTACTCTACAGTGGATAAATGGATCTAGTGCTCTACAGTGGATAAATGGATCTAGTACTCTACAGTTGATACATTTACTCTACAGTGGATAAATGGATCTGGTATTCTACAGTGGATAAATTGATCTAGCAGTCTACAGTGGATAAATGTATCTAGTACTCTAAAGTGGATAAATGGATCTAGAACTCAACAGTGGATAAATGGATCTAACACTCTACAGTGGATAAATGGATCTAGTTCCCTACTCTGGATAAATGGATCTAGTGCTCTACAGTGGATAAATGGATCTAGTACTTTACAGTGGATAAATGGACCTAGTACTCTACAGTGGATAAATGGATCTAGTACTCTACAGTGGATAATGGATCTAGTACTCTACAGTTGATACATGGATCTAGTGCTCTACAGTGGATAAATGTGTCTAGTGCTCTACAGTGGATAAATGGATCTAGTACTCTTCAGTGGATAAATGGATCTACTCTACAGTGGATAAATGGATCTACTACTCTAAAGTGGTTAAATATACCTAGTACTCTACAGTGGATGAATGAATCTACTCTACAGTGGATAAATGGATCTAGTGCTCTACAGTGGATAAATGGTTTTAGTACTCTACAGTGGATAAATGCATCTAGTTCTCTACAGTGGATAAATGGATCTAGTACTCTACAGTGGATAAATGGATCTAGTGGTCTAGAGTGGATAAATGGATCTACTACTCTACAGTGGATAAATGGATCTAGTACTCTACAGTGAATAAATAGATCTAGTGATCTACAGTGGATAAATGGATCTAGTGCTCTACAGTGGATAAATGGATCTAGTACTCTACAGTGGATAAATAGATCTAGTTCTCTACAGTGGATAAATGGATCTAGTGCTCTACAGTGGATAAATGGATCTAATACTCTACTCTGGATAAATGGATCTAGTACTCTACAGTGGATAAATGGATCTAGTGCTCTACAGTGGATAAATGGATCTAGTGCTCTACAGTGGATAAATGGATCTAGTTCTCTACAGTGGTTAAATGGATCTAGTGCTCTACAGTGGATAAATGGATCTAGTTCTCTACAGTGGATAAATGGATCTAGTTCTCTACTGTGGATAAATGGATATACTACTCTACAGTGGATAAATGGATCTAATACTCTACAGTGGATAATTGGATCTAGTACTCTACAGTGGATAAGTGGATCTAGTGCTCTACAGTGGATAAATGGATCTAGTTCTCTACAGTGGTTAAATGGATCTAGTGCTCTACAGTGGATAAATGGATCTAGTTCTCTACAGTGGAATAATGGATCTAGTTCTCTACAGTGGATAAATGGATCTAGTACTCTACAGTGGATAAATGGATCTAATACTCTACAGTGGATAATTGGATCTAGTTCTCTACAGTGGATAAGTGGATCTAGTACTCTACAGTGGATACATGGATCTAGTACTCTACAGTGGATAAATTGATCTAGAACTCTACAGTGGATAAATTGATCTAGTTCTCTACAGTGGATAAATAGATGTAGTGCTCTACAGTGGATAAATTGATCTAGTGCTCTCCAGTGGATAAATGTATCTAGTACTCTACCGTGGAAAAATGTATCTAGTACTCTACCGTGGAAAAATGTTTCTACTACTCTACAGTGGATAAATGGATCTAGTACTCTACTGTGGATAAATGGATCTAGCACTCTACAGTGGATAAATGGATCTAGTACTCTACAGTGGATAAATGGATCTAATACTCTACAGTGGATAAATGGATCTACTACTCTACAGTGGATAAATGGATCTAGTGCTCTACAGTGGATAAATGGATCTAGTACTCTACAGTGGATAAATGGATGTAGTACTCTACAGTGGATAAATGGATCTAGTGCTCTACAGTGGATAATTGGATCTAGTACTCTACAGTGGATAAATGGATCTAGTACTCTACAGTGGATAAATGGATCTCTACAGTGGATAAATGGATCTAGCGCTCTACAGTGGATAAATGGATCTAGTACTCTACAGTGGATAAATGGATCTAGTGCTCTACAGTGGATAAATGGATCTAGTTCTCTACAGTGGAGAAATGGATCTAGTACTCTACAGTGGATAAATGGATCTAGTACTCTACAGTGGATAAATGGACCTAGTACTCTACAGTGGATAAATGGATCTAGTGCTCTACAGTGGATAAATTGATCTAGTACTCTACAGTGGATAAATGAACTCTACAGTGGATAAATGGATCTCTACAGTGGATAAATGGATCTAGTACTCTACAGTGGATAAACGGATCTAGTGCTCTACAGTGGATCAATGGATCTTGTGCTCTACAGTGGATAAATGGATCTAGTTCTCTACAGTGGATAAATGGATCTAGTGCTCTACAGTGGAAAAATGGATCTAGTACTCTTCAGTGGATAAATGAATCTACTCTACAGTGGATAAATGGATCTACTACTCTACAGTGGTTAAATATATCTAGTACTCTACAGTGGATAAATGGATCTACTCTACAGTGGATAAATGGATCTAGTGCTCTACAGTGGATAAATGGTTTTAGTACTCTACAGTGGATAAATGCATCTTGTTCTCTACAGTGGATAAATGGATCTAGGGCTCTACAGTGGATAAATGGATCTACTACTCTACAGTGGATAAATGGATCTACTACTCTACAGTGTATAAATGGATCTACTCTACAGTGAATAAATGGATCTAGTGCTCTACAGTGGATAAATGCATCTAGTGCTCTACAGTGGATAAATGCATCTAGTACTCTACAGTGGATAAATGGGTCTACTACTCTACAGTGGATAAATGGATCTAGTGCTCTACAGTGGATAAATGGATCTCTACAGTGGATAAATGGATCTACTACTCTACAGTGTATAAATGGATCTAGTGTTCTACAGTGGATAAATGGATCTCGACAGCGGATAAATGGATCTCGACAGTGGATAAATGGATCTAATGCTCGACAGTGGATAAATTGATCTAGTGCTCTATAGTGGATAAATGGATCTCGACAGCGGATAAATGGATCTCGACAGCGGATAAATGGATCTAATGCTCGACAGTGGATAAATTGATCTAGTGCTCTACAGTGGATAAATGGATCTGTACAGTGGATAAATGGATCTCTACAGTTGATAAATGGATCTAGTACTCTACAGTGGAAAAATGTTTCTACTACTCTACAGAGGATAAATGGATCTAGTACTCTACAGTGGATAAATGGATCTAGTACTCTACAGTGGAGAAATGGATCTAGTACTCTACAGTGGATAAATGGACCTAGTACTCTACAGTGGATAAATGGATCTCTACAGTGGATAAATGGATCTCTACAGTAGATAAATGGATCTAGCGCTCTACAGTGGATAAATGGATCTAGTTTTCTACAGTGGATAAATGGATCTATTACTCTACAGTGGATAAATGGATCTAGTTCTCTACTGTGGATAAATGGATCTACTACTCTACAGTTGATTAATGGATCTAGAGCTCTACAGTGGATAAATGGATCTAGTACTCTACAGTGGATAAATGGATCTAGTACTCTACAGTGGAAAAATATTTCTACTACTCTACAGTGGATAAATGTATCTAGTATTCTACAGTGGATAAATTGATCTAGCAGTCTACAGTGGGTAAATGTATCTAGTACTCTAAAGTGGATAAATGGATCTAGAACTCAACAGTGGATAAATGGATCTAACACTCTACAGTGGATAAATGGATCTAGTTCTCTACTCTGGATAAATGGATCTAGTGCTCTACAGTGGATAAATGGATCTAGTACTCTACAGTGGATAAATGGATCTAGTACTCTACAGTGGATAAATGGATCTAGTGATATACAGTGGATAAATGGATCTATTGCTCTACAGTGGAAAAATGGATCTACTACTCTACAGTGGATACATGGATCTAGTACTCTACAGTGGAAAAATGTTTCTACTACTCTACAGTGGATAAATGTATCTAGTATTCTACAGTGGATAAATTGATCTAGCAGTCTACAGTGGATAAATGTATCTAGTACTCTAAAGTGGTTAAATGGATCTAGAACTCAACAGTGGATAAATGGATCTAACACTCTACAGTGGATAAATGGATCTAGTTCTCTACTCTGGATAAATGGATCTAGTGCTCTACAGTGGATAAATGGATCTAGTACTCTACAGTGGATAAATGGACCTAGTACTCTACAGTGGATAAATGGATCTAGTACTCTACAGTGGATAATGGATCTAGTGCTCTACAGTGGATAAATGGATCTAGTACTCTACAGTGGATAAATGGATCTAGTACTCTACAGTGGATAAATGGATCTACTACTCTACAGTGGATAAATGGATCTAGCGCTCTACAGTGGATAAATGGATCTACTACTCTACAGTGGATAAATGGATCTACTACTCTACAGTGAATAAATGGATCTAGTGCTCTACAGTGGATAAATGGATCTAGTGCTCTACAGTGGATAAATGGATCTAGTACTCTACAGTTGATACATGGATCTAGTGCTCTACAGTGGATAAATGTGTCTAGTGCTCTACAGTGGATAAATGGATCTAGTGCTCTACAGTGGATAAATGGATCTAGTGCTCTACAGTGGATAAATGGATCTAGTGCTCTACAGTGGAAAAATGGATCTAGTACTCTTCAGTGGATAAATGGATCTACTCTACAGTGGATAAATGGATCTACAACTCTAAAGTGGTTAAATATATCTAGTACTCTACAGTGGATAAATGGATCTACTCTACAGTGGATAAATGGATCTAGTGCTCTACAGTGGATAAATGGTTTTAGTACTCTACAGTGGATAAATGCATCTAGTTCTCTACAGTGGATAAATGGATCTAGTACTCGACAGTGGATAAATGGATCTAGTGGTCTAGACTTGATAAATGGATCTACTACTCTACAGTGGATAAATGGATCTAGTACTCTACAGCGAATAAATAGATCTAGTGATCTACAGTGGATAAATGGATCTAGTGCTCTACAGTGGATAAATGGATCTAGTACTCTACAGTGGATAAATGGATCTAGTTCTCTACAGTGGATAAATGGATCTAGTGCTCTACAGTGGATAAATGGATCTACTACTCTACAGTGGATAAATGGATCTAGTACTCTACAGTGGATAAATGGATCTAGTGCTCTACAGTGGATAAATGGATCTAGTGCTCTACAGTGGATAAATGGATCTAGTTCTCTACAGTGGTTAAATGGATCTAGTGCTCTACAGTGGATAAATGGATCTAGTTCTCTACAGTGGATAAATGGATCTAGTTCTCTACTGTGGATAAATGGATATACTACTCTACAGTGGATAAATGGATCTAATACTCTACAGTGGATAATTGGATCTAGTACTCTACAGTGGATAAGTGGATCTAGTGCTCTACAGTGGATAAATGGATCTAGTTCTCTACAGTGGTTAAATGGATCTAGTGCTCTACAGTGGATAAATGGATCTAGTTCTCTACAGTGGATAAATGGATCTAGTTCTCTACAGTGGATAAATGGATCTAGTGCTCTACAGTGGAAAAATGGATCTACTACTCTACAGTGGATACATGGATCTAGTACTCTACAGTGGAAAAATGTTTCTACTACTCTACAGTGGATAAATGGATCTGGTATTCTACAGTGGATAAATTGATCTAGCAGTCTACAGTGGATAAATGTATCTAGTACTCTAAAGTGGATAAATGGATCTAGAACTCAACAGTGGATAAATGGATCTAACACTCTACAGTGGATAAATGGATCTAGTTCTCTACTCTGGATAAATGGATCTAGTGCTCTACAGTGGATAAATGGATCTAGTACTCTACAGTGGATAAATGGACCTAGTACTCTACAGTGGATAAATGGATCTAGTACTCTACAGTGGATAATGGATCTAGTGCTCTACAGTGGATAAATGGATCTAGTACTCTACAGTGGATAAATGGATCTAGTACTCTACAGTGGATAAATGGATCTACTACTCTACAGTGGATAAATGGATCTAGCGCTCTACAGTGGATAAATGGATCTACTACTCTACAGTGGATAAATGGATCTACTACTCTACAGTGAATAAATGGATCTAGTGCTCTACAGTGGATAAATGGATCTAGTGCTCTACAGTGGATAAATGGATCTAGTACTCTACAGTTGATACATGGATCTAGTGCTCTACAGTGGATAAATGTGTCTAGTGCTCTACAGTGGATAAATGGATCTAGTGCTCTACAGTGGATAAATGGATCTAGTGCTCTACAGTGGATAAATGGATCTAGTGCTCTACAGTGGATAAATGGATCTAGTACTCTTCAGTGGATAAATGGATCTACTCTACAGTGGATAAATGGATCTACTACTCTAAAGTGGTTAAATATATCTAGTACTCTACAGTGGATAAATGGATCTACTCTACAGTGGATAAATGGATCTAGTGCTCTACAGTGGATAAATGGTTTTAGTACTCTACAGTGGATAAATGCATCTAGTTCTCTACAGTGGATAAATGGATCTAGTACTCTACAGTGGATAAATGGATCTAGTGGTCTAGAGTGGATAAATGGATCTACTACTCTACAGTGGATAAATGGATCTAGTACTCTACAGTGAATAAATAGATCTAGTGATCTACAGTGGATAAATGGATCTAGTGCTCTACAGTGGATAAATGGATCTAGTACTCTACAGTGGATAAATGGATCTAGTTCTCTACAGTGGATAAATGGATCTAGTGCTCTACAGTGGAAAAATGGATCTACTACTCTACAGTGGATACATGGATCTAGTACTCTACAGTGGAAAAATGTTTCTACTACTCTACAGTGGATAAATGGATCTAGTATTCTACAGTGGATAAATTGATCTAGCAGTCTACAGTGGGTAAATGTATCTAGTACTCTAAAGTGGATAAATGGATCTAGAACTCAACAGTGGATAAATGGATCTAACACTCTACAGTGGATAAATGGATCTAGTTCTCTACTCTGGATAAATGGATCTAGTGCTCTACAGTGGATAAATGGATCTAGTACTCTACAGTGGATAAATGGATCTAGTACTCTACAGTGGATAAATGGATCTAGTACTCTACAGTGGATAAATGGATCTAGTGCTCTACAGTGGATAAATGGATCTAGTGCTCTACAGTGGATAAATGGATCTACTACTCTACAGTGGATAAATGGATCTAGTACTCTACAGTGGAAAAATGTTTCTACTACTCTACAGTGGATAAATGTATCTAGTATTCTACAGTGGATAAATTGATCTAGCAGTCTACAGTGGATAAATGTATCTAGTACTCTAAAGTGGTTAAATTGATCTAGAACTCAACAGTGGATAAATGGATCTAACACTCTACAGTGGATAAATGGATCTAGTTCTCTACAGTGGATAAATGGATCTAGTGCTCTACAGTGGATAAATGGATCTAGTACTCTACAGTGGATAAATGGATCTAGTACTCTACAGTGGATAAATGGATCTAGTACTCTACAGTGGATAAATGGATCTAGTGCTCTACAGTGGATAAATGGATCTAGTACTCTACAGTGGATAAATGGATCTAGTACTCTACAGTGGATAAATGGATCTAATACTCTACAGTGGATAAATGGATCTACTACTCTACAGTGGATAAATGGATCTAGTGCTCTACAGTGGATAAATGGATCTAGTACTCTACAGTGGATAAATGGATGTAGTACTCTACAGTGGATAAATGGATCTAGTGCTCTACAGTGGATAATTGGATCTAGTACTCTACAGTGGATAAATGGATCTAGTACTCTACAGTGGATAAATGGATCTCTACAGTGGATAAATGGATCTAGCGCTCTACAGTGGATAAATGGATCTAGTACTCTACAGTGGATAAATGGATCTAGTGCTCTACAGTGGATAAATGGATCTAGTTCTCTACAGTGGAGAAATGGATCTAGTACTCTACAGTGGATAAATGGATCTAGTACTCTACAGTGGATAAATGGACCTAGTACTCTACAGTGGATAAATGGATCTAGTGCTCTACAGTGGATAAATTGATCTAGTACTCTACAGTGGATAAATGATCTCTACAGTGGATAAATGGATCTCTACAGTGGATAAATGGATCTAGTACTCTACAGTGGATTAACGGATCTAGTGCTCTACAGTGGATCAATGGATCTTGTGCTCTACAGTGGATAAATGGATCTAGTTCTCTACAGTGGATAAATGGATCTAGTGCTCTACAGTGGAAAAATGGATCTAGTACTCTTCAGTGGATAAATGGATCTACTCTACAGTGGATAAATGGATCTAGTGCTCTACAGTGGATAAATGGTTTTAGTACTCTACAGTGGATAAATGCATCTTGTTCTCTACAGTGGATAAATGGATCTAGGGCTCTACAGTGGATAAATGGATCTACTACTCTACAGTGGATAAATGGATCTACTACTCTACAGTGTATAAATGGATCTACTCTACAGTGAATAAATGGATCTAGTGCTCTACAGTGGATAAATGCATCTAGTGCTCTACAGTGGATAAATGCATCTAGTACTCTACAGTGGATAAATGGGTCTACTACTCTACAGTGGATAAATGGATCTAGTGCTCTACAGTGGATAAATGGATCTCTACAGTGGATAAATGGATCTACTACTCTACAGTGGATAAATGGATCTAGTGTTCTACAGTGGATAAATGGATCTCGACAGCGGATAAATGGATCTCGACAGTGGATAAATGGATCTAATGCTCGACAGTGGATAAATTGATCTAGTGCTCTATAGTGGATAAATGGATCTCGACAGCGGATAAATGGATCTCGACAGCGGATAAATGGATCTAATGCTCGACAGTGGATAAATTGATCTAGTGCTCTACAGTGGATAAATGGATCTGTACAGTGGATAAATGGATCTCTACAGTTGATAAATGGATCTAGTACTCTACAGTGGAAAAATGTTTCTACTACTCTACAGAGGATAAATGGATCTAGTACTCTACAGTGGATAAATGGATCTAGTACTCTACAGTGGAGAAATGGATCTAGTACTCTACAGTGGATAAATGGACCTAGTACTCTACAGTGGATAAATGGATCTCTACAGTGGATAAATGGATCTCTACAGTAGATAAATGGATCTAGCGCTCTACAGTGGATAAATGGATCTAGTACTCTACAGTGGATAAATGGATCTAGTACTCTACAGTAGAAAAATATTTCTACTACTCTACAGTGGATAAATGTATCTAGTATTCTACAGTGGATAAATTGATCTAGCAGTCTACAGTGGGTAAATGTATCTAGTACTCTAAAGTGGATAAATGGATCTAGAACTCAACAGTGGATAAATGGATCTAACACTCTACAGTGGATAAATGGATCTAGTTCTCTACTCTGGATAAATGGATCTAGTGCTCTACAGTGGATAAATGGATCTATTACTCTACAGTGGATAAATGGATCTAGTTCTCTACTGTGGATAAATGGATCTACTACTCTACAGTTGATTAATGGATCTAGAGCTCTACAGTGGATAAATGGATCTAGTACTCTACAGTGGATAAATGGATCTAGTACTCTACAGTAGAAAAATATTTCTACTACTCTACAGTGGATAAATGTATCTAGTATTCTACAGTGGATAAATTGATCTAGCAGTCTACAGTGGGTAAATGTATCTAGTACTCTAAAGTGGATAAATGGATCTAGAACTCAACAGTGGATAAATGGATCTAACACTCTACAGTGGATAAATGGATCTAGTTCTCTACTCTGGATAAATGGATCTAGTGCTCTACAGTGGATAAATGGATCTAGTACTCTACAGTGGATAAATGGACCTAGTACTCTACAGTGGATAAATGGATCTAGTACTCTACAGTGGATAATGGATCTAGTGCTCTACAGTGGATAAATGGATCTAGTACTCTACAGTGGATAAATGGATCTAGTACTCTACAGTGGATAAATGGATCTACTACTCTACAGTGGATAAATGGATCTAGCGCTCTACAGTGGATAAACGGATCTAGTACTCTACAGTGGATAAACGGATCTAGTGCTCTACAGTGGATCAATGGATCTTGTGCTCTACAGTGGATAAATGGATCTAGTTCTCTACAGTGGATAAATGGATCTAGTGCTCTACAGTGGAAAAATTGATCTAGTACTCTTCAGTGGATAAATGGATCTACTCTACAGTGGATAAATGGATCTACTTCTCTACAGTGGTTAAATATATCTAGTACTCTACAGTGGATAAATGGATCTACTCTACAGTGGATAAATGGATCTAGTGCTCTACAGTGGATAAATGGTTTTAGTACTCTACAGTGGATAAATGCATCTTGTTCTCTACAGTGGATAAATGGATCTAGTGCTCTACAGTGGATAAATGGTTTTAGTACTCTACAGTGGATAAATGCATCTTGTTCTCTACAGTGGATAAATGGATCTAGGGCTCTACAGTGGATAAATGGATCTACTACTCTACAGTGGATAAATGGATCTACTACTCTACAGTGTATAAATGGATCTACTCTACAGTGAATAAATGGATCTAGTGCTCTACAGTGGATAAATGCATCTAGTGCTCTACAGTGGATAAATGCATCTAGTACTCTACAGTGGATAAATGGGTCTACTACTCTACAGTGGATAAATGGATCTAGTGCTCTACAGTGGATAAATGGATCTCTACAGTGGATAAATGGATCTACTACTCTACAGTGGATAAATGGATCTAGTGTTCTACAGTGGATAAATGGATCTCGACAGCGGATAAATGGATCTCGACAGTGGATAAATGGATCTAATGCTCGACAGTGGATAAATTGATCTAGTGCTCTATAGTGGATAAATGGATCTCGACAGCGGATAAATGGATCTCGACAGCGGATAAATGGATCTAATGCTCGACAGTGGATAAATTGATCTAGTGCTCTACAGTGGATAAATGGATCTGTACAGTGGATAAATGGATCTCTACAGTGGATAAATGGATCTAGTACTCTACAGTGGAAAAATGTTTCTACTACTCTACAGAGGATAAATGGATCTAGTACTCTACAGTGGATAAATGGATCTAGTACTCTACAGTGGAGAAATGGATCTAGTACTCTACAGTGGATAAATGGACCTAGTACTCTACAGTGGATAAATGGATCTCTACAGTGGATAAATGGATCTCTACAGTAGATAAATGGATCTAGCGCGCTACAGTGGATAAATGGATCTAGTATTCTACAGTGGATAAATGGATCTATTACTCTACAGTGGATAAATGGATCTAGTTCTCTACTGTGGATAAATGGATCTAGTACTCTACAGTGGAAAAATATTTCTACTACTCTACAGTGGATAAATGTATCTAGTATTCTACAGTGGATAAATTGATCTAGCAGTCTACAGTGGGTAAATGTATCTAGTACTCTAAAGTGGATAAATGGATCTAGAACTCAACAGTGGATAAATGGATCTAACACTCTACAGTGGATAAATGGATCTAGTTCTCTACTCTGGATAAATGGATCTAGTGCTCTACAGTGGATAAATGGATCTAGTACTCTACAGTGGATAAATGGATCTAGTACTCTACAGTGGATAAATGGATCTAGTACTCTACAGTGGATAAATGGATCTAGTGATATACAGTGGATAAATGGATCTATTGCTCTACAGTGGAAAAATGGATCTACTACTCTACAGTGGATACATGGATCTAGTACTCTACAGTGGAAAAATGTTTCTACTACTCTACAGTGGATAAATGTATCTAGTATTCTACAGTGGATAAATTGATCTAGCAGTCTACAGTGGATAAATGTATCTAGTACTCTTCAGTGGATAAATGGATCTACTCTACAGTGGATAAATGGATCTACAACTCTAAAGTGGTTAAATATATCTAGTACTCTACAGTGGATAAATGGATCTAGTGCTCTACAGTGGATAAATGGATCTAGTGCTCTACAGTGGATAAATGGATCTAGTGCTCTACAGTGGATAAATGGATCTAGTGCTCTACAGTGGAAAAATGGATCTAGTACTCTTCAGTGGATAAATGGATCTACTCTACAGTGGATAAATGGATCTACAACTCTAAAGTGGTTAAATATATCTAGTACTCTACAGTGGATAAATGGATCTACTCTACAGTGGATAAATGGATCTAGTGCTCTACAGTGGATAAATGGTTTTAGTACTCGACAGTGGATAAATGGATCTAGTGGTCTAGACTGGATAAATGGATCTACTACTCTACAGTGGATAAATGGATCTAGTACTCTACAGTGAATAAATAGATCTAGTGATCTACAGTGGATAAATGGATCTAGTGCTCTACAGTGGATAAATGGATCTAGTACTCTACAGTGGATAAATGGATCTAGTTCTCTACAGTGGATAAATTGATCTAGCAGTCTACAGTGGGTAAATGTATCTAGTACTCTAAAGTGGATAAATGGATCTAGAACTCAACAGTGGATAAATGGATCTAACACTCTACAGTGGATAAATGGATCTAGTTCTCTACTCTGGATAAATGGATCTAGTGCTCTACAGTGGATAAATGGATCTAGTACTCTACAGTGGATAAATGGATCTAGTACTCTACAGTGGATAAATGGATCTAGTACTCTACAGTGGATAAATGGATCTAGTGATATACAGTGGATAAATGGATCTAGTGCTCTACAGTGGAAAAATGGATCTACTACTCTACAGTGGATACATGGATCTAGTACTCTACAGTGGAAAAATGTTTCTACTACTCTACAGTGGATAAATGTATCTAGTATTCTACAGTGGATAAATTGATCTAGCAGTCTACAGTGGATAAATGTATCTAGTACTCTAAAGTGGTTAAATTGATCTAGAACTCAACAGTGGATAAATGGATCTAACACTCTACAGTGGATAAATGGATCTAGTTCTCTACTCTGGATAAATGGATCTAGTGCTCTACAGTGGATAAATGGATCTAGTACTCTACAGTGGATAAATGGACCTAGTACTCTACAGTGGATAAATGGATCTACTCTACAGTGGATAAATGGATCTAGTGCTCTACAGTGGATAAATGGTTTTAGTACTCTACAGTGGATAAATGCATCTAGTTCTCTACAGTGGATAAATGGATCTAGTACTCGACAGTGGATAAATGGATCTAGTGGTCTAGACTGGATAAATGGATCTACTACTCTACAGTGGATAAATGGATCTAGTACTCTACAGTGAATAAATAGATCTAGTGATCTACAGTGGATAAATGGATTTAGTGCTCTACAGTGGATAAATGGATCTAGTACTCTACAGTGGATAAATGGATCTAGTTCTCTACAGTGGATAAATGGATCTAGTGCTCTACAGTGGAAAAATGGATCTACTACTCTACAGTGGATACATGGATCTAGTACTCTACAGTGGAAAAATGTTTCTACTACTCTACAGTGGATAAATGTATCTAGTATTCTACAGTGGATAAATGGATCTAGAACTCAACAGTGGATATATGGATCTAACACTCTACAGTGGATAAATGGATCTAGTTCTCTACTCTGGATAAATGGATCTAGTGCTCTACAGTGGATAAATGGATCTAGTACTCTACAGTAGATAAATGGATCTAGTACTCTACAGTGGATAAATGGATCTAGTACTCTACAGTGGATAAATGGATCTAGTGATATACAGTGGATAAATGGATCTAGTGCTCTACAGTGGAAAAATGGATCTACTACTCTACAGTGGATACATGGATCTAGTACTCTACAGTGGAAAAATGTTTCTACTACTCTACAGTGGATAAATGTATCTAGTATTCTACAGTGGATAAATTGATCTAGCAGTCTACAGTGGATAAATGTATCTAGTACTCTAAAGTGGTTAAATTGATCTAGAACTCAACAGTGGATAAATGGATCTAACACTCTACAGTGGATAAATGGATCTAGTTCTCTACTCTGGATAAATGGATCTAGTGCTCTACAGTGGATAAATGGATCTAGTACTCTACAGTGGATAAATGGACCTAGTACTCGACAGTGGATAAATGGATCTAGTACTCTACAGTGGATAATGGATCTAGTGCTCTACAGTGGATAAATGGATCTAGTACTCTACAGTGGATAAATGGATCTACTACTCTACAGTGGATAAATGGATCTAGCGCTCTACAGTGGATAAATGGATCTACTACTCTACAGTGGATAAATGGATCTACTACTCTACAGTGAATAAATGGATCTAGTGCTCTACAGTGGATAAATGGATCAACTGCTCTACAGTGGATAAATGGATCTAGTACTCTACAGTTGATACATGGATCTAGTGCTCTACAGTGGATAAATGTGTCTAGTGCTCTACAGTGGATAAATGGATCTAGTGCTCTACAGTGGATAAATGGATCTAGTGCTCTACAGTGTATAAATGGATCAAGTGCTCTACAGTGGAAAAATGG
Organism: Salmo salar; assembly: GCF_965601325.2. NCBI lineage: Eukaryota > Metazoa > Chordata > Actinopteri > Salmoniformes > Salmonidae > Salmo > Salmo salar. The sequence goes on along the minus strand of NC_138302.1, from coordinate 1,195,542 downwards.
ATCTAGTACTCTTCAGTGGATAAATGGATCTACTCTACAGTGGATAAATGGATCTACTACTCTAAAGTGGTTAAATATATCTAGTACTCTACAGTTGATAAATGGATATAATACTCTACAGTGGATAATGGATCTAAAACTCTACATTGGATAAATGGATTTAGTACTCTACAGTGGATAAATGGATCTAGTACTCTACAGTGGAAAAATGTTTCTACTACTCCACAGTGGATAAATGGATCCAGTACTCTACAGTTGATAAATGGATATAATACTCTACAGTGGATAATGGATCTAAAACTCTACAGTGGATACATGGATCTAACACTACAGTGGATAAATGGATCTAGTACTCTACAGTGGATAAATGGACCTAGTGGATAAATTGATCTAGTACTCTACTGTGGATAAATGTATCTAGTGCTCTACACTGGATAAATGGATCTAGTGCTCTACAGTGGATAAATGGATCTACTATTCTACAGTGGATAAATTAATCTAGTACTCTACAGTGGAAAAATTGACCTAGTGGATAAATGTATCTAGTGCTCTACACTGGATAAATGGATCTAGTGCTCTACGGTGGATAAATGGATCTACTACTCTACAGTGGTTAAATGGATCTAGTACTCTACAGTGGAAAAATGTTTCCACTACTCTACAGTGGATAAATGGATCTAGTACTCTACAGTGGATAAATGGATCTAGCACTCTACAGTGGATAAATGGATCTAGTACTCTACAGTGGATAAATGGATCTAGAACTCTACAGTGGATAAAAGGATCTAGTACTCTACAGTGGATAAATGGATCTACTACTCTACAGTGGATAAATGGATCTAGTACTCTACAGTGGATAAATGGATCTAGTGCTCTACAGTGGATAAATGGATCTAGTACTCTACAGTGGATAAATGGATCTAGTGCTCTACAGTGGATAAATGGATCTAGTGCTCTACAGTGGATAAATGGATCTAGTACTCTACAGTGGATAAATGGATCTAGAACTCTACAGTGGATAAATGGATCTAGTACTCTACAGTGGATAAATGGATCTAGTGCTCTGCAGTGGATAAATGGATCTAGTACTCTACAGTGGATAAATGGATCTAGTTCTCTACAGTGGATAAATGGATCTAGTGCTCTACAGTGGATAAATGGATCTAGTGCTCTACAGTGGATAAATGGATCTACTGCTCTACAGTGGATAAATGGATCTAGTGCTCTACAGTGGATAAATGGATCTAGTACTCTTCAGTGGGTAAATGTATCTAGTATTCTACAGTGGATAAATTGATCTAGCAGTCTACAGTGGGTAAATGTATCTAGTACTCTAAAGTGGATAAATGGATCTAGAACTCAACAGTGGATATATGGATCTAACACTCTACAGTGGATAAATGGATCTAGTTCTCTACTCTGGATAAATGGATCTAGTGCTCTACAGTGGATAAATGGATCTAGTACTCTACAGTAGATAAATGGATCTAGTACTCTACAGTGGATAAATGGATCTAGTACTCTACAGTGGATAAATGGATCTAGTGATATACAGTGGATAAATGGATCTAGTGCTCTACAGTGGAAAAATGGATCTACTACTCTACAGTGGATACATGGATCTAGTACTCTACAGTGGAAAAATGTTTCTACTACTCTACAGTGGATAAATGTATCTAGTATTCTACAGTGGATAAATTGATCTAGCAGTCTACAGTGGATAAATGTATCTAGTACTCTAAAGTGGTTAAATTGATCTAGAACTCAACAGTGGATAAATGGATCTAACACTCTACAGTGGATAAATGGATCTAGTTCTCTACTCTGGATAAATGGATCTAGTGCTCTACAGTGGATAAATGGATCTAGTACTCTACAGTGGATAAATGGACCTAGTACTCTACAGTGGATAAATGGATCTAGTACTCTACAGTGGATAATGGATCTAGTGCTCTACAGTGGATAAATGGATCTAGTACTCTACAGTGGATAAATGGATCTACTACTCTACAGTGGATAAATGGATCTAGCGCTCTACAGTGGATAAATGGATCTACTACTCTACAGTGGATAAATGGATCTACTACTCTACAGTGAATAAATGGATCTAGTGCTCTACAGTGGATAAATGGATCAACTGCTCTACAGTGGATAAATGGATCTAGTACTCTACAGTTGATACATGGATCTAGTGCTCTACAGTGGATAAATGTGTCTAGTGCTCTACAGTGGATAAATGGATCTAGTGCTCTACAGTGGATAAATGGATCTAGTGCTCTACAGTGTATAAATGGATCAAGTGCTCTACAGTGGAAAAATGGATCTAGTACTCTTCAGTGGATAAATGGATCTACTCTACAGTGGATAAATGGATCTACTACTCTAAAGTGGTTAAATATATCTAGTACTCTACAGTTGATAAATGGATATAATACTCTACAGTGGATAATGGATCTAAAACTCTACATTGGATAAATGGATTTAGTACTCTACAGTGGATAAATGGATCTAGTACTCTACAGTGGAAAAATGTTTCTACTACTCCACAGTGGATAAATGGATCCAGTACTCTACAGTTGATAAATGGATATAATACTCTACAGTGGATAATGGATCTAAAACTCTACAGTGGATACATGGATCTAACACTACAGTGGATAAATGGATCTAGTACTCTACAGTGGATAAATGGACCTAGTGGATAAATTGATCTAGTACTCTACAGTGGATAAATGTATCTAGTGCTCTACACTGGATAAATGGATCTAGTGCTCTACAGTGGATAAATGGATCTACTATTCTACAGTGGATAAATTAATCTAGTACTCTACAGTGGAAAAATTGACCTAGTGGATAAATGTATCTAGTGCTCTACACTGGATAAATGGATCTAGTGCTCTACGGTGGATAAATGGATCTACTACTCTACAGTGGATAAATGGATCTAGTACTCTACAGTGGAAAAATGTTTCCACTACTCTACAGTGGATAAATGGATCTAGTACTCTACAGTGGATAAATGGATCTAGCACTCTACAGTGGATAAATGGATCTAGTACTCTACAGTGGATAAATGGATCTAGAACTCTACAGTGGATAAAAGGATCTAGTACTCTACAGTGGATAAATGGATCTACTACTCTACAGTGGATAAATGGATCTAGTACTCTACAGTGGATAAATGGATCTAGTGCTCTACAGTGGATAAATGGATCTAGTACTCTACAGTGGATAAATGGATCTAGTGCTCTACAGTGGATAAATGGATCTAGTGCTCTACAGTGGATAAATGGATCTAGTACTCTACAGTGGATAAATGGATCTAGAACTCTACAGTGGATAAATGGATCTAGTACTCTACAGTGGATAAATGGATCTAGTGCTCTGCAGTGGATAAATGGATCTAGTACTCTACAGTGGATAAATGGATCTAGTTCTCTACAGTGGATAAATGGATCTAGTGCTCTACAGTGGATAAATGGATCTAGTGCTCTACAGTGGATAAATGGATCTACTGCTCTACAGTGGATAAATGGATCTAGTGCTCTACAGTGGATAAATGGATCTAGTACTCTTCAGTGGAAAAATGGATCTAGTACTCTACAGTGGATAAATGGATCTAGTACTCTTCAGTGGAAAAATGGATCTAGTACTCTACAGTGGATAAATGGATCTACTACTCTACAGTGGATAAATGGATCTACTCTACAGTGGATAAATATATCTAGTACTCTACAGTGGATAAATGGATCTAATGCTTCCCTGTAGCTCAGTTGGTAGAGCATGGTGTTTGCAACACCAGGGTTGTGGGTTCGATTCCGACGGGGGGCCAGCACAGAAAAAAAAGAAAAATGTATGAAATGTATGAAATTGTATGAAATGTATGCATTAACTACTGTTAGTCGCTCTGGATAAGAGCGTCTGCTAAATGATGTAAATGTAAATGCTCTACAGTGGATAAATGGATCTAGTGCTCTAAAGTGGATAAATGGTTTTAGTACTCTAAAGTGGATAAATTGATCTAGTGCTCTACAGTGGATAAATGGATCTAGTACTCTACAGTGGATAAATGGATCTAGCACTCTACAGTGGATAAATGGATCTAATACTACAGTGGATAAATGGATCTAGTTCTCTACAGTGGATAAATGGATCTAGTGCTCTACAGTGGATAAATGGATCTAGTACTCTACAGTGGATAAATGGACCTAGTACTCTACAGTGGATAATGGATCTAGCACTCTACAGTGGATAAATGGATCTAATACTACAGTGGATAAATGGATCTAGTTCTCTACAGTGGATAAATGGATCTAGTGCTCTACAGTGGATAAATGGATCTAGTGCTCTACTGTGGATAAATGGATCTAGTTCTCTACAGTGGATAAATGGATCTAGTACTCTACAGTGGATAAATGGATCTAGTACTCTACAGTGGATAAATGGATCTAGTACTCTACAGTGAGATAAATGGATCTAGTGCTCTACAGTGGATAAATGGATCTAGTACTCTTCAGTGGATAAATGGATCTAGTACTCTACAGTTGATAAATGGATCTAGTACTCTACAGTGGATAAATGATCTACTACTCTACAGTGGATAAATGGATCTAGTGCTCTACAGTGGATAAATGGATCTAGTACTCTACAGTGGATAAATGGATCTAGTACTCTTCAGTGGATAAATTGATCTAGTACTCTACAGTGGATAAATGGATCTCTACAGTGGATAAATGGATCTCTACAGTGGATAAATGGATCTAGCGCGCTACAGTGGATAAATAGATCTACTACTCTACAGTTGATAAATGGATCTAGTGCTCGACACTGGATAAATGGATCTAGTGCTCTACAGTGGATAAATGGATCTAGTGCTCAACAGTGGATAAATGGATCTAGTACTCTACAGTGGAAAAATGTTTCTACTACTCTACAGTGGATAAATGGATCTAGTACTCTACAGTGGATAAATGGATCCAGTACTCTACAGTTGATAAATGGATATAATACTCTACAGTGGATAATGGGTCTAAAACTCTACAGTGGATACATGGATCTAACACTACAGTGGATAAATGGATCTAGTTCTCTACAGATGATAAATGGATCTAGTACTCTACAGTGGATAAATGGACCTAGTACTCTACAGTTGATAAATGGATCTAGTGCTCTACAGTGGATAAATGGATCTAGTACTCTACAGTGGATAAATGGATCTAGTGCTCTACAGTGGATAAATGGATCTAGTGCTCTACAGTGGATAAATGGATCTAGTTCTCTACAGTGGATAAATGGATCTAGTACTCTACAGTGGATAAATGGATCTAGTACTCTACAGTGGATAAATTGATCTAGTACTCTACAGTGAATAAATGGATCTAGTGCTCTACAGTGGATAAATGGATCTAGTACTCTTCAGTGGATAAATGGATCTAGTACTCTACAGTGGATAAATGGATTTAGTACTCTACAGTGGATAAATGATCTACTACTCTACAGTGAATAAATGGATCTAGTGCTCTACAGTGGATAAATGGATCTAGTACTCTACAGTGGATAAATGGATCTAGTACTCTTCAGTGGATAAATTGATCTAGTACTCTACAGTGGATAAATGGATCTCTACAGTGGATAAATGGATCTCTACAGTTGATAAATGGAACTAGCCCTCTACAGTGGATAAATAGATCTACTACTCTACAGTTGATAAATGGATCTAGTGCTCGACAGTGGATAAATGGATCTAGTGCTCTACAGTGGATAAATGGATCTAGTGCTCAACAGTGGATAAATGGATCTAGTACTCTACAGTGGAAAAATGTTTCTACTACTCTACAGTGGATAAATGGATCTAGTACTCTACAGTGGATAAATGGATCCAGTACTCTACTGTTGATAAATTGATCTAATACTCTACAGTGGATAATGGATCTAAAACTCTACAGTGGATACATGGATCTAACACTACAGTGGATAAATGGATCTAGTACTCTACAGTGGATAAATGGACCTAGTACTCTACAGTGGATAAATGGATCTAGTGCTCTACAGTGGATAAATGGATCTAGTACTCTACAGTGGATAAATGGATCTAGTACTCTACAGTGGATAAATGGATCTAGTACTCTACAGTGGATAAATGGATCTAGTGCTCTACAGTGGATAAATGGATCTAGTACACTTCAGTGGATAAATGGATCTAGTGCTCTACAGTGGATAAATGGTTATACTACTCTACAGTGGATAAATGGATCTAGTGCTCGACAGTGGATAAATTGATCTAGTACTCTACAGTGGATAAATGGATCTAGTACTCTACAGTAGATAATGGTTCTAGTGCTCTACAGTGGATAAATGGATCTAGTGCTCTACAGTGGATACATGGATCTAGTACTCTACAGTGGATAAATGGATCTAGTACTCTTCAGTGGATAAATTGATCTAGTACTCTACAGTGGATAAATGGATCTCTACAGTGGATAAATGGATCTCTACAGTGGATAAATGGAACTAGCCCTCTACAGTGGATAAATAGATCTACTACTCTACAGTTGATAAATGGATCTAGTGCTCGACAGTGGATAAATGGATCTAGTGCTCAACAGTGGATAAATGGATCTAGTACTCTACAGTGGAAAAATGTTTCTACTACTCTACAGTGGATAAATGGATCTAGTACTCTACAGTGGATAAATGGATCCAGTACTCTACTGTTGATAAATGGATCTAATACTCTACAGTGGAAAATGGATCGAAAACTCTACAGTGGATACATGGATCTAACACTACAGTGGATAAATGGATCTAGTTCTCTACAGATGATAAATGGATCTAGTGCTCGACAGTGGATAAATGGATCTAGTGCTCTACAGTGGATAAATGGATCTAGTGCTCAACAGTGGATAAATGGATCTAGTACTCTACAGTGGAAAAATGTTTCTACTACTCTACAGTGGATAAATGGATCTAGTACTCTACAGTGGATAAATGGATCCAGTACTCTACTGTTGATAAATTGATCTAATACTCTACAGTGGATAATGGATCTAAAACTCTACAGTGGATACATGGATCTAACACTACAGTGGATAAATGGATCTAGTACTCTACAGTGGATAAATGGACCTAGTACTCTACAGTGGATAAATGGATCTAGTGCTCTACAGTGGATAAATGGATCTAGTACTCTACAGTGGATAAATGGATCTAGTACTCTACAGTGGATAAATGGATCTAGTACTCTACAGTGAATAAATGGATCTAGTGCTCTACAGTGGATAAATGGATCTAGTACACTTCAGTGGATAAATGGATCTAGTGCTCTACAGTGGATAAATGGTTATACTACTCTACAGTGGATAAATGGATCTAGTGCTCGACAGTGGATAAATTGATCTAGTACTCTACAGTGGATAAATGGATCTAGTACTCTACAGTAGATAATGGTTCTAGTGCTCTACAGTGGATAAATGGATCTAGTGCTCTACAGTGGATACATGGATCTAGTACTCTACAGTGGATAAATGGATCTAGTACTCTTCAGTGGATAAATTGATCTAGTACTCTACAGTGGATAAATGGATCTCTACAGTGGATAAATGGATCTCTACAGTGGATAAATGGAACTAGCCCTCTACAGTGGATAAATAGATCTACTACTCTACAGTTGATAAATGGATCTAGTGCTCGACAGTGGATAAATGGATCTAGTGCTCAACAGTGGATAAATGGATCTAGTACTCTACAGTGGAAAAATGTTTCTACTACTCTACAGTGGATAAATGGATCTAGTACTCTACAGTGGATAAATGGATCCAGTACTCTACTGTTGATAAATGGATCTAATACTCTACAGTGGAAAATGGATCGAAAACTCTACAGTGGATACATGGATCTAACACTACAGTGGATAAATGGATCTAGTTCTCTACAGATGATAAATGGATCTAGTACTCTACAGTGGATAAATGGACCTAGTACTCTACAGTGGATAAATGGATCTAGTGCTCTACAGTGGATAAATGGATCTAGTACTCTACAGTGGATAAATGGATCTAGTACTCTACAGTGAATAAATCGATCTAGTGCTCTACAGTGGATAAATGGATCTAGTACACTTCAGTGGATAAATGGATCTAGTGCTCTACAGTGGATAAATGGTTATACTACTCTACAGTGGATAAATGGATCTAGTGCTCGACAGTGGATAAATTGATATAGTACTCTACAGTGGATAAATGGATCTAGTACTTTACAGTAGATAATGGTTCTAGTGCTCTACAGTGGATAAATGGATCTAGTGCTCTACAGTGGATACATGGATCTAGTACTCTACAGTGGATAAATGGATCTAGTACTCTACAGTGGATAAATGGATCCAGTACTCTACTGTTGATAAATTGATCTAATACTCTACAGTGGATAATGGATCTAAAACTCTACAGTGGATACATGGATCTAACACTACAGTGGATAAATGGATCTAGTACTCTACAGTGGATAAATGGACCTAGTACTCTACAGTGGATAAATGGATCTAGTGCTCTACAGTGGATAAATGGATCTAGTACTCTACAGTGGATAAATGGATCTAGTACTCTACAGTGGATAAATGGATCTAGTACTCTACAGTGAATAAATGGATCTAGTGCTCTACAGTGGATAAATGGATCTAGTACACTTCAGTGGATAAATGGATCTAGTGCTCTACAGTGGATAAATGGTTATACTACTCTACAGTGGATAAATGGATCTAGTGCTCGACAGTGGATAAATTGATCTAGTACTCTACAGTGGATAAATGGATCTAGTACTCTACAGTAGATAATGGTTCTAGTGCTCTACAGTGGATAAATGGATCTAGTGCTCTACAGTGGATAAATGGATCTAGTACTCTACAGTGGATAAATGGATCCAGTACTCTACTGTTGATAAATTGATCTAATACTCTACAGTGGATAATGGATCTAAAACTCTACAGTGGATACATGGATCTAACACTACAGTGGATAAATGGATCTAGTACTCTACAGTGGATAAATGGACCTAGTACTCTACAGTGGATAAATGGATCTAGTGCTCTACAGTGGATAAATGGATCTAGTACTCTACAGTGGATAAATGGATCTAGTACTCTACAGTGGATAAATGGATCTAGTACTCTACAGTGAATAAATGGATCTAGTGCTCTACAGTGGATAAATGGATCTAGTACACTTCAGTGGATAAATGGATCTAGTGCTCTACAGTGGATAAATGGTTATACTACTCTACAGTGGATAAATCGATCTAGTGCTCGACAGTGGATAAATTGATCTAGTACTCTACAGTGGATAAATGGATCTAGTACTCTACAGTAGATAATGGTTCTAGTGCTCTACAGTGGATAAATGGATCTAGTGCTCTACAGTGGATACATGGATCTAGTACTCTACAGTGGATAAATGGATCTAGTACTCTTCAGTGGATAAATTGATCTAGTACTCTACAGTGGATAAATGGATCTCTACAGTGGATAAATGGATCTCTACAGTGGATAAATGGAACTAGCCCTCTACAGTGGATAAATAGATCTACTACTCTACAGTTGATAAATGGATCTAGTGCTCGACAGTGGATAAATGGATCTAGTGCTCAACAGTGGATAAATGGATCTAGTACTCTACAGTGGAAAAATGTTTCTACTACTCTACAGTGGATAAATGGATCTAGTACTCTACAGTGGATAAATGGATCCAGTACTCTACTGTTGATAAATGGATCTAATACTCTACAGTGGATAATGGATTTAAAACTCTACTGTGGATACATGGATCTAACACTACAGTGGATAAATGGATCTAGTTCTCTACAGATGATAAATGGATCTAGTACTCTACAGTGGATAAATGGACCTAGTACTCTACAGTGGATAAATGGATCTAGTGCTCTACAGTGGATAAATGGATCTAGTACTCTACAGTGGATAAATGGATCTAGTACTCTACAGTAGATAATGGTTCTAGTGCTCTACAGTGGATAAATGGATCTAGTGCTCTACAGTGGATAAATTGATCTAGTACTCTACAGTGGATAATTGGATCTCTACAGTGGATAAAGGAAGGAGAGATGCCCTGAGGCTGACGAGGGGAAGGAGAGATGCACTGAGGCTGACGAGGGGAAGGAGAGATGCCCTGAGGCTAACGAGGGGAAGGAGACTTCATCTTCAGGAGGAGAGATGCCCTGAGGCTGACGAGGGGAAGGAGAGATGCCCTGTGGCTGACGAGGGGAAGGAGAGATGCCCTGAGGCTGACGAGGGGAAGGAGAGATGCCCTGAGAACGACGAGGGGAAGGAGAGATGCCCTGAGGCTGACGAGGGGAAGGAGAGATGCCCTAAGGCTGACGAGGGGAAGGAGAGATGCCCTGAGGCTGACGAGGGGAAGGAGAGATGCCCTGAGGCCGACGAGGGGAAGGAGAGATCCCCTGAGGCAGACGAGGTGAAGTAGAGATGCCCTGAGGCTGACGAGGGGAAGAAGAGATGCCCTGAGGCTGACGAGGGGAAGGAGACTTCATTTTCAGAAGGAGAGATGCCCTGAGGCCGACGAGGGGAAGGAGACTTCATCTTCAGAAGGAGAGATGCCCTGAGGCTGACGAGGGGAAGGAGACTTCATCTTCAGAAGGAGAGATGCCCTGAGGATGCCGAGGGGAAGGAGACTTCATCTTCAGAAGGAGAAATGCCCTGAGGCTGACGAGGGGAAGGAGAGATGCCCTGAGGCTGACAACGCAAAGGAGACTTCATCTTCAGAAGGAGAGATGCCCTGAGGATGCCGAGGGGAAGGAGACTTCATCTTCAGAAGGAGAGATGCCCTGAGGCTGACGAGGGGAAGGAGACTTCATCTTCAGAAGGAGAGATGCCCTGAGGCTGACGAGGGGAAGGAGAGATGCCCTGAGGCTGACAAGGGGAAGGAGAGATGCCCTGAGGCTGACGAGGGGAAGGAGACTTCATCTTCAGGAGGAGAGATGCCCTGAGGCTGATGAGGGGATGGAGAGATGCCCTGAGGCTGACAAGGGGAAGGAGAGATGCCATGAGGTTGACGAGCGGAAGGAGAGATCCCCTGAGGCTGACAAGGAGCAGTAGACTTCATCTTCAGAAGGAGAGATGCCCTGAGGCTGACGAGGGGAAGGAGAGATGTCCTGAGGCTTACCAGGGGAAGGAGAGATACCCTGAGGCTGACGAGGTTGAAGGAGACTTCATCTTCAGAAGGAGAGATGCCCTGAGGCCGATGAGGGGAAGGAGACTTCATCTTCAGAAGGAGATATGCCCTGAGGCTGACGAGGGGAAGGAGACTTCATCTTCAGAAGGAGAGATGCCCTGAGGCTGACAAGGGGAAGGAGAGATGCCCTGAGGCTGACGAGGGGAAGGAGACTTCATCTTCAGAAGGAGAGATGCCCTGAGGCTGACGAGGGGAAGGAGACTTCATCTTCAGAAGGAGAGATGCCCTGAGGCTGACGAGGGGAAGGAGAGATGCCCTGAGGCTGGCGAGGGGAAGGAGAGATCCCTGAGGCTGACGAGGGGCAGGAGACTTCATCTTCAGAAGGAGAGATGCGCTGAGGCTGATGAGGGGATGGAGAGATGCCCTGAGGCTGACGAGGGGAAGGAGAGATGCCCTGAGGTTGACGAGGGGAAGGAGAGATCCCCTGAGATTGACGAGGGGAAGGAGAGATGTCCTGAGGCTGACCAGGGGAAGGAGAGATACCCTTAGGCTGACGAGGGGAAGGAGACTTCATCTTCAGAAGGAGAGATGCCCTGAGGCCGACGAGGGGAAGGAGACTTCATCTTCAGAAGGAGAGATGCGCTGAGGCTGACGAGGGGATGGAGAGATGCTCTGAGGCCGACAAGGGGAAGGAGAGATGCCCTGAGACTGACAAGGGGAAGGAGATTTAATCTTCAGAAGGAGAGATGCCCTGAGGCTGACGAGGGGAAGTAGAGATGCCCTGAGGCTGACGAGGGGAAGGAGAGATGTCCTGAGGCTGACGAGGGGAAGGAGAGATGCCCTGAGGCTGACGAGGGGAAGGAGACTTCATCTTCAGAAGGAGAGATGCCCTGAGGCTGCCGAGGGGAAGGAGACTTCATCTTCAGAAGGAGAGATGCCCTGAGGATGCCGAGGGGAAGGAGACTTCATCTTCAGAAGGAGAAATGCCCTGAGGCTGACGAGGGGAAGGAGAGATGCCCTGAGGCTGACAACGCAAAGGAGACTTCATCTTCAGAAGGAGAGATGCCCTGAGGATGCCGAGGGGAAGGAGACTTCATCTTCAGAAGGAGAGATGCCCTGAGGCTGACGATGGGAAGGAGACTTCATCTTCAGAAGGAGAGATGCCCTGAGGCTGACGAGGGGAAGGAGAGATGCCCTGAGGCTGACGAGGGGAAGGAGAGATGCCCTGAGGCTGACGAGGGGCAGGAGACTTCATCTTCAGAAGGAGAGATGCGCTGAGGCTGACGAGGGGATGGAGATGCTCTGAGGCCGACGAGGGGCAGGAGACTTCATCTTCAGAAGGAGAGATGCCCTGAGGCTGACGAGGGGAAGGAGAGATGCCCTGAGGCTGACGAGGGGAAGGAGACTTCATCTTCAGAAGGAGAGATGCCCTGAGGCCGACGAGGGGAAGGAGACTTCAACTTCAGAAGGCGAGATGCCCTGAGGCTGACGAGGGGAAGGAGAGATGCCCTGAGGCTGACGAGGGGAAGGAGAGATGCCCTGAGGCTGACGAGGGGAAGGAGAGATCCCTGAGGCTGACGAGGGGCAGGAGACTTCATCTTCAGAAGGAGAGATGCCCTGAGGCTGACAAGGGGAAGGAGACTTCATCTTCAGAAGGAGAGATGCCCTGAGGCTGACAAGGGGAAGGAGACTTCATCTTCAGAAGGAGAGATGCCCTGAGGCTGCCGAGGGGAAGGAGACCTCATCTTCAGAAGGAGAGATGCCCTGTTACTGACGAGGGGAAGGAGAGATGCCCTGAGGCTGACGAGGGGAAAGAGAGATGCCCTGAGGCTGACGAGGGGAAGGAGACTTCATCTTCAGGAGGAGAGATGCCCTGAGGCTGACTAGGGGATGGAGAGATGCCCTGAGGCTGACGAGGGGAATTAGAGATCCCCTGAGGCTGATGAGGGGCTGGAGACTTCATCTTCAGAAGGAGAGATGCCCTGAGGCTGAGGAGGGGAAGGAGAGATGCCCTGAGGCTGACGAGGGGAAGGAGACTTCATCTTCAGAAGGAGAGATGCCCTGAGGCTGACGAGGGGAAGGAGAGATGCCCTGAGGCTGACGAGGGGAAGGAGAGATGCCCTGAGGCTGACGAGGGGAAGGAGAGATCCCTGAGGCTGACGAGGGGCAGGAGACTTCATCTTCAGAAGGAGAGATGCGCTGAGGTTGACGAGGGGATGGAGAGATGTCCTGAGGCTGACCAGGGGAAGGAGAGATCCCCTGAGGCTGACGAGGGGAAGGAGACTTCATCTTCAGAAGGAGAGATGCCCTGAGGCCGACGAGGGGAAGGAGACTTCATCTTCAGAAGGAGAGATGCCCTGAGGCTGACGAGGGGAAGGAGACTTCATCTTCAGAAGGAGAGATGCCCTGAGGCTGACAAGGGGAAGGAGAGATGCCCTGAGGCTGACGAGGGGAAGGAGACTTCATCTTCAGAAGGAGAGATGCCTTGAGGCTGACGAGGGGAAGGAGAGATGCCCTGAGGCTGACGTGGGGAAGGAGACTTCATCTTCAGGAGGAGAGATGCCCTGAGGCTGATGAGGGGATGGAGAGATGCCCTGAGGCTGACGAGGGGAAGGAGAGATGCCCTGAGGTTGACGAGGGGAAGGAGAGATCCCCTGAGGCTGACGAGGGGCAGTAGACTTCATCTTCAGAAGGAGAGATGCCCTGAGGCTGACGAGGGGAAGGAGAGATGTCCTGAGGCTGACCAGGGGAAGGAGAGATACCCTGAGGCTGACGAGGGGAAGGAGACTTCATCTTCAGAAGGAGAGATGCCCTGAGGCCGACGAGGGGAAGGAGACTTCATCTTCAGAAGGAGAGATGCCCTGAGGCTGACGAGGGGAAGGAGACTTCATCTTCAGAAGGAGAGATGCCCTGAGGCTGACGAGGGGAAGGAGAGATGCCCTGAGGCTGACGAGGGGAAGGAGACTTCATCTTCAGAAGGCGAGATGCCCTGAGGCTGACGAGGGGAAGGAGAGATGCCCTGAGGCTGACGAGGGGAAGGAGACTTCATCTTCAGAAGGAGAGATGCCCTGAGACTGACGAGTGGAAGGAGACTTCATCTTCAGAAGGAGAGATGCCCTGAGGCTGACGAGGGGAAGGAGAGATGCCCTGAGGCTGACGTGGGGAAGGAGACTTCATCTGCAGAAGGAGAGATGCCCTGAGGCTGACGAGGGGAAGGAGAGATGCCCTGAGGCTGACGAGGGGAAGGAGAGATTCCCTGAGGCTGACGAGGGGCAGGAGACTTCATCTTCAGAAGGAGAGATGCCCTGAGGCTGACGAGGGGAAGGAGAGATGCCCTGAGGCTGATGAGGGGAAAAGAGAAGTGTCCTGAGCCTGACAAGGGGAAGGAGAGATGCCCTGAGACTAACGAGGGGAAGGAGACTTCATCTTCAGAATGAGAGATGCCCTGAAGCTGACGAGGGGAAGGAGAGATGCCCTGAGGCTGACGAGGGGAAGGAGACTTCATCTTCAGAAGGAGAGATGCCCTGAGGCCGACGAGGGGAAGGAGACTTCATCTTCAGAAGGCAAGATGCCCTGAGGCTGACGAGGGGAAGGAGACTTCATCTTCAGAAGGCGAGATGCCCTGAGGCTGACGAGGGGAAGGAGAGATGCCCTGAGGCTGACGAGTGGAATGAGACTTCATCTTCAGAAGGAGAGATGCCCTGAGGCTGACGAGGGGAAGGAGAGATGCCCTGAGGCTGACAAGGGGAAGGAGACTTCATCTTCAGAAGGAGAGATGCCCTGAGGCTGACAAGGGGAAGGAGACTTCATCTTCAGAAGGCGAGATGCCCTGAGGCTGAGGAGGGGAAGGAGAGATGCCCTGAGGCTGACGAGGGGAAGGAGACTTCATCTTCAGAAGGAGAGATGCCCTGAGGCTGACGAGGGGAAGGAGAGATGCCCTGAGGCTGACGAGGGGAAGGAGAGATGCCCTGAGGCTGACGAGGGGAAGGAGAGATCCCTGAGGCTGACGAGGGGCAGGAGACTTCATCTTCAGAAGGAGAGATGCCCTGAGGTTGACAAGGGGATGGAGAGATGTCCTGAGGCTGACCAGGGGAAGGAGAGATACCCTGAGGCTGACGAGGGGAAGGAGACTTCATCTTCAGAAGGAGAGATGCCCTGAGGCTGACAAGGGGAAGGAGAGATGCCCTGAGGCTGACGAGGGGAAGGAGACTTCATCTTCAGAAGGAGAGATGCCCTGAGGCTGACGAGGGAAATTAGAGATCCCCTGAGGCTGACGAGGGGCTGGAGAATTCATCTTCAGAAGGAGAGATGCCCTGAGGCTGACGAGGGGAAGGAGAGATGCCCTGAGGCTGACGAGGGGAAGGAGACTTCATCTTCAGAAGGCGAGATGCCCTGAGGCTGACGAGGGGAAGGAGAGATGCCCTGAGGCTGACGAGGGGAAGGAGACTTCATCTTCAGAAGGAGAGATGCCCTGAGGCTGACGAGGGGAAGGAGACTTCATCTTCAGAAGGAGAGATGCCCTGAGGCTGACGAGGGGAAGGAGAGATGCCCTGAGGCTGACGTGGGGAAGGAGACTTCATCTGCAGAAGGAGAGATGCCCTGAGGCTGACGAGTGGAAGGAGAGATGCCCTGAGGCTGACGAGGGGAAGGAGAGATTCCCTGAGGCTGACGAGGGGCAGGAGACTTCATCTTCCGAAGGATAGATGCGCTGAGGCTGACGAGGGGAAGGAGAGATGCCCTGAGGCTGATGAGGGGAAAAGAGAAGTGTCCTGAGCCTGACAAGGGGAAGGAGAGATGCCCTGAGTCTAACGAGGGGAAGGAGACTTCATCTTCAGAATGAGAGATGCCCTGAAGCTGACGAGGGGAAGGAGAGATGCCCTGAGGCTGACGAGGGGAAGGAGACTTCATCTTCAGAAGGAGAGATGCCCTGAGGCCGACGAGGGGAAGGAGACTTCATCTTCAGAAGGCAGAGATGCCCTGAGGCTGACGAGGGGAAGGAGACTTCATCTTCAGAAGGCGAGATGCCCTGAGGCTGACGAGGGGAAGGAGAGATGCCCTGAGGCTGACGAGTGGAAGGAGACTTCATCTTCAGAAGGAGAGATGCCCTGAGGCTGACGAGGGGAAGGAGAGATGCCCTGAGGCTGACAAGGGGAAGGAGACTTCATCTTCAGAAGGAGAGATGCCCTGAGGCTGACAAGGGGAAGGAGACTTCATCTTCAGAAGGCGAGATGCCCTGAGGCTGAGGAGGGGAAGGAGAGATGCCCTGAGGCTGACGAGGGGAAGGAGACTTCATCTTCAGAAGGAGAGATGCCCTGAGGCTGACGAGGGGAAGGAGAGATGCCCTGAGGCTGACGAGGGGAAGGAGAGATGCCCTGAGGCTGACGAGGGGAAGGAGAGATCCCTGAGGCTGACGAGGGGCAGGAGACTTCATCTTCAGAAGGAGAGATGCCCTGAGGCTGACGAGGGGATGGAGAGATGTCCTGAGGCTGACCAGGGGAAGGAGAGATACCCTGAGGCTGACCAGGGGAAGGAGAGATACCCTGAGGCTGACGAGGGGAAGGAGACTTCATCTTCAGAAGGAGAGATGCCCTGAGGCTGACAAGGGGAAGGAGAGATGCCCTGAGGCTGACGAGGGGAAGGAGACTTCATCTTCAGAAGGAGAGATGCCCTGAGGCTGACGAGGGGAATTAGAGATCCCTGAGGCTGACGAGGGGCTGGAGACTTCATCTTCAGAAGGAGAGATGCCCTGAGGCTGACGAGGGGAAGTAGAGATAACCTGAGGCTGATGAGGGGAAGGAGAGATGTCCTGAGGCTGACAAGGGGAAGGAGAGATGCCCTGAGGCTGACGAGGGGAAGGAGACTTCATCTTCAGAATGAGAGATGCCCTGAGGCTGACGAGGGGAAGGAGACTTCATCTTCAGAAGGAGAGATGCCCTGAGGCTGACGAGGGGAAGGAGAGATGCCCTGAGGCTGACGAGGGGAAGGAGACTTCATCTTCAGAAGGAGAGATGCCCTGACGAGGGGAGGAGAGATGCCCTGAGGCTGACGAGGGGAAGGAGAGATGCCCTGAGGCTGACGAGGGGAAGGAGACTTCATCTTCAGAGGAGAGATGCCCTGAGGCTGACGAGGGGAAGGAGACTTCATCTTCAGAAGGAGAGATGCCCTGAGGCTGACGAGGGGAAGGAGAGCTTCATCTTCAGGAAGCAGAGATGCCCTGAGGCTGACGAGGGGAAGGAGAGATGCCCTGAGGCTGACGAGGGGAAGGAGACTTCATCTTCAGAAGGAGAGATGCCCTGAGGCTGACGAGTGGGAAGGAGACTTCATCTTCAGAAGGAGAGATGCCCTGAGGCTGACGAGGGGAAGGAGAGATGCCCTGAGGCTGACGAGGGGAAGGAGAGATGCCCTGAGGCTGACGAGGGGAAGGAGACTTCATCTTCAGAAGGAGAGATGCCCTGAGGCCGACGAGGGGAAGGAGACATGCATCTTCAGAAGGCGAGATGCCCTGATGCTGACAAGGGGAAGGAGAGATGCCCTGAGGCTGACGAGGGGAAGGAGACTTCATCTTCAGAAGGAGAGATGTCCTGAGGCTGACGAGGGGAAGGAGAGATGCCCTGAGGCTGACGAGGGGAAGGAGACTTCATCTTCAGAAGGAGAGATGCCCTGAGGCTGACGAGGGGAAGGAGAGATGCCCTGAGGCTGACGAGGGGAAGGAGACTTCATCTTCAGAAGGAGAGATGCCCTGAGGCCGACGAGGGGAAGGAGACTTCATCTTCAGAAGGCGAGATGCCCTGAGGCTGACGAGGGGAAGGAGACTTCATCTTCAGAAGGCGAGATGCCCTGAGGCTGACGAGGGGAAGGAGAGATGCCCTGAGGCTGACGAGGGGAAGGAGACTTCATCTGCAGAAGGAGAGATGCCCTGAGGCTGACAAGGGGAAGGAGACATCATCTTCAGAAGCAGAGATGCCCTGAGGCTGACGAGGGGAAGGAGAGATGCCCTGAGGCTGACGAGGGGAAGGAGAGATCCCTGAGGCTGACGAGGGGCAGGAGACTTTATCTTCCGAAGGAGAGATGCGCTGAGGCTGACGAGGGGAAGGAGAGATGCCCTGAGGCTGATGAGGGGAAAAGAGAGGTGTCCTGAGCCTGACAAGGGGAAGGAGAGATGCCCTGAGACTGACGAGGGGAAGGAGACTTCATCTTCAGAATGAGAGATGCCCTGAAGCTGACGAGGGGAAGGAGAGATGCCCTGAGGCTGACGAGGGGAAGGAGACTTCATCTTCAGAAGGAGAATGCCCTGAGGCCGACGAGGGGAAGGAGACTTCATCTTCAGAAGGCGAGATGCCCTGAGGCTGACGAGGGGAAGGAGACTTCATCTTCAGAAGGCGAGATGCCCTGAGGCTGACGAGGGGAAGGAGACTTCATCTTCAGAAGGAGAGATGCCCTGAGGCTGACAAGGGGAAGGAGAGATGCCCTGAGGCTGACGAGGGGAAGGAGAGATGCCCTGAGGCTGACGAGGGGAAGGAGAGTTGCCCTGAGGCTGACAAGGGGAAGGAGACTTCATCTTCAGAAGGAGAGATGACCTGAGGCTGCCGAGGGGAAGGAGACTTCATCTTCAGAAGGAGAGATGCCCTGTTGCTGACGAGGGGAAGGAGAGATGCCCTGAGGCTGACGAGGGGAAATAGAGATGCCCTGAGGCTGACGAGGGGAAGGAGACTTCATCTTCAGGAGGAGAGATGCCCTGAGGCTGACTAGGGGATGGAGAGATGCCCTGAGGCTGACAAGGGGAAGGAGAGATGCCCTGAGGCTGACGAGGGGAATTAGAGATCCCCTGAGGCTGACGAGGGGCTGGAGACTTCATCTTCAGAACGAGAGATGCGCTGAGGCTGACGAGGGGAAGTAGAGATAACCTGAGGCTGATGAGGGGAAGGAGAGGTGTCCCGAGCCTGACAAGGGATAGGAGAGATGCCCTGAGACTGACGAGGGGAAGTACACTTCATCTTCAGAATGAGAGATGCCCTGAGGCTGACGAGGGGAAGGAGAGATGCCCTGAGGCTGACGAGGGGAAGGAGACTTCATCTTCAGAAGGAGAGATGCCCTGAGGCCGACGAGGGGAAGGAGACTTCATCTTCAGAAGGAGAGATGCCCTGAGGCTGACGAGGGGAAAGAGACTTCATCTTCAGAAGGAGAGATGCCCTGAGGCTGACGAGGGGAAGGAGACTTCATCTTCAGAAGGAGAGATGCCCTGAGGCTGACGAGGGGAAGGAGACTTCATCTTCAGAAGGAGAGATGCCCTGAGACTGACGAGGGGAAGGAGAGATGCCCTGAGGTTGACGAGGGGAAGGAGACTTCATCTTCAGAAGGAGAGATGTCCTGACGAGGGTAGGAGAGATGTCCTGAGGCTGACGAGGGGAAGGAGAGATGCCCTGAGGCTGACGAGGGGAAAGAGACTTCATTTTCAGAAGGAGAGATGCCCTGAGGCCGACGAGGGGATGGAGACTTCATCTTCAGAAGCAGAGATGCCCTGAGGCTGACGAGGGGAAGGAGAGATGCCCTGAGGCTGACGAGTGGAAGGAGACTTCATCTTCAAAAGGAGAGATGCCCTGAGGCTGACGAGTGGAAGGAGAGATGCCCTGAGGCTGACGAGGGAAAGGAGAGATGCCCTGAGGCTGACGAGTGGAAGGAGAGATGCCCTGAGGCTGACGAGGGAAAGGAGAGATGCCCTGAGGCTGACGAGGGGAAGGAGATTTCATCTTCAGAAGGAGAGATGCCCTGAGGCTGACGAGGGGAAGGAGAGATGTCCTGAGGCTGACGAGGGGAAGGAGAGATGCCCTGAGGCTGACGAGGGGAAGGAGACTTCATCTTCAGAAGGAGAGATGCCCTGAGGCTGACGAGGGGAAGGAGAGATGCCCTGAGGCTGACGAGGGGAAGGAGACTTCATCTTCAGAAGGAGAGATGCCCTGAGGCCGACGAGGGGAAGGAGACTTCATCTTCAGAAGGCGAGATGCCCTGAGGCTGACGAGGGGAAGGAGACTTCATCTTCAGAAGGCGAGATGCCCTGAGGCTGACGAGGGGAAGGAGAGATGCCCTGAGGCTGACGAGGGGAAGGAGACTTCATCTGCAGAAGGAGAGATGCCCTGAGGCTGACAAGGGGAAGGAGACATCATCTTCAGAAGCAGAGATGCCCTGAGGCTGACGAGGGGAAGGAGAGATGCCCTGAGGCTGACGAGGGGAAGGAGATTTCATCTTCAGAAGGAGAGATGCCCTGAGGCTGATGAGGGGAAAAGAGAGGTGTCCTGAGCCTGACAAGGGGAAGGAGAGATGCCCTGAGACTGACGAGGGGAAGGAGACTTCATCTTCAGAATGAGAGATGCCCTGAAGCTGACGAGGGGAAGGAGAGATGCCCTGAGGCTGACGAGGGGAAGGAGACTTCATCTTCAGAAGGAGAATGCCCTGAGGCCGATGAGGGGAAGGAGACTTCATCTTCAGAAGGCGAGATGCCCTGAGGCTGACGAGGCGAAGGAGACTTCATCTTCAGAAGGCGAGATGCCCTGAGGCTGACGAGGGGAAGGAGACTTCATCTTCAGAAGGAGAGATGCCCTGAGGCTGACAAGGGGAATGAGAGATGCCCTGAGGCTGACGAGGGGAAGGAGAGATGCCCTGAGGCTGACGAGGGGAAGGAGAGTTGCCCTGAGACTGACAAGGGGAAGGAGACTTCATCTTCAGAAGGAGAGATGACCTGAGGCTGCCGAGGGGAAGGAGACTTCATCTTCAGAAGGAGAGATGCCCTGTTGCTGACGAGGGGAAGGAGAGATGCCCTGAGGCTGACGAGGGGAAAGAGAGATGCCCTGAGGCTGACGAGGGGATGGAGAGATGCCCTGAGGCTGACAAGGGGAAGGAGAGATGCCCTGAGGCTGACGAGGGGAATTAGAGATCCCCTGAGGCTGACGAGGGGCTGGAGACTTCATCTTCAGAACGAGAGATGCGCTGAGGCTGACGAGGGGAAGTAGAGATAACCTGAGGCTGATGAGGGGAAGGAGAGGTGTCCCGAGCCTGACAAGGGATAGGAGAGATGCCCTGAGACTGACGAGGGGAAGTACACTTCATCTTCAGAATGAGAGATGCCCTGAGGCTGACGAGGGGAAGGAGAGATGCCCTGAGGCTGACGAGGGGAAGGAGACTTCATCTTCAGAAGGAGAGATGCCCTGAGGCCGACGAGGGGAAGGAGACTTCATCTTCAGAAGGAGAGATGCCCTGAGGCTGACGAGGGGAAAGAGACTTCATCTTCAGAAGGAGAGATGCCCTGAGGCTGACGAGGGGAAGGAGACTTCATCTTCAGAAGGAGAGATGCCCTGAGGCTGACGAGGGGAAGGAGACTTCATCTTCAGAAGGAGAGATGCCCTGAGACTGACGAGGGGAAGGAGAGATGCCCTGAGGTTGACGAGGGGAAGGAGACTTCATCTTCAGAAGGAGAGATGTCCTGACGAGGGTAGGAGAGATGTCCTGAGGCTGACGAGGGGAAGGAGAGATGCCCTGAGGCTGACGAGGGGAAAGAGACTTCATTTTCAGAAGGAGAGATGCCCTGAGGCCGACGAGGGGATGGAGACTTCATCTTCAGAAGCAGAGATGCCCTGAGGCTGACGAGGGGAAGGAGAGATGCCCTGAGGCTGACAAGGGGAAGGAGACTTCATCTTCAGACGGAGAGATGCACTGAGGCTGACGAGTGGAAGGAGACTTCATCTTCAAAAGGAGAGATGCCCTGAGGCTGACGAGTGGAAGGAGAGATGCCCTGAGGCTGACGAGGGAAAGGAGAGATGCCCTGAGGCTGACGAGGGGAAGGAGATTTCATCTTCAGAAGGAGAGATGCCCTGAGGCCGACGAGGGGAAGGAGACATCATCTTCAGAAGGCGAGATGCCCTGAAGCTGACAAGGGGAAGGAGAGATGCCCTGAGGCTGACGAGGGGAAGGAGACTTCATCTTCAGAAGGAGAGATGCCCTGAGGCTGACGAGGGGAAGGAGAGATGCCCTGAGGTTGACGAGGGGAAGGAGAGATCCCCTGAGGCTGACGAGGGGCAGTAGACTTCATCTTCAGAAGGAGAGATGCCCTGAGGCTGACGAGGGGAAGGAGAGATGTCCTGAGGCTGAGCAGGGGAAGGAGAGATACCCTGAGGCTGACGAGGGGAAGGAGACTTCATCTTCAGAAGGAGAGATGCCCTGAGGCCGACGAGGAGAAGGAGACTTCATCTTCAGAAGGAGAGATGCCCTGAGGCTGACGATGGGAAGGAGACTTCATCTTCAGAAGGAGAGATGCCCTGAGGCTGACGAGGGGAAGGAGAGTTGCCCTGAGGCTGACAAGGGGAAGGAGACTTCATCTTCAGAAGGAGAGATGACCTGAGGCTGCCGAGGGGAAGGAGACTTCATCTTCAGAAGGAGAGATGCCCTGTTGCTGACGAGGGGAAGGAGAGATGCCCTGAGGCTGACGAGGGGAAAGACAGATGCCCTGAGGCTGACGAGGGGAAGGAGACTTCATCTTCAGGAGGAGAGATGCCCTGAGGCTGACTAGGGGATGGAGAGATGCCCTGAGGCTGACAAGGGGAAGGAGAGATGCCCTGAGGCTGACGAGGGGAATTAGAGATCCCCTGAGGCTGACGAGGGGCTGGAGACTTCATCTTCAGAAGGAGAGATGCGCTGAGGCTGACGAGGGGAAGTAGAGATAACCTGAGGCTGATGAGGGGAAGGAGAGGTGTCCCGAGCCTGACAAGGGATAGGAGAGATGCCCTGAGACTGACGAGGGGAAGTACACTTCATCTTCAGAATGAGAGATGCCCTGAGGCTGACGAGGGGAAGGAGAGATGCCCTGAGGCTGACGAGGGGAAGGAGACTTCATCTTCAGAAGGAGAATGCCCTGAGGCCGATGAGGGGAAGGAGACTTCATCTTCAGAAGGCGAGATGCCCTGAGGCTGACGAGGGGAAGGAGACTTCATCTTCAGAAGGCGAGATGCCCTGAGGCTGACGAGGGGAAGGAGACTTCATCTTCAGAAGGAGAGATGCCCTGAGGCTGACAAGGGGAAGGAGAGATGCCCTGAGGCTGACGAGGGGAAGGAGAGATGCCCTGAGGCTGACGAGGGGAAGGAGAGTTGCCCTGAGGCTGACAAGGGGAAGGAGACTTCATCTTCAGAAGGAGAGATGACCTGAGGCTGCCGAGGGGAAGGAGACTTCATCTTCAGAAGGAGAGATGCCCTGTTGCTGACGAGGGGAAGGAGAGATGCCCTGAGGCTGACGAGGGGAAAGAGAGATGCCCTGAGGCTGACGAGGGGATGGAGAGATGCCCTGAGGCTGACAAGGGGAAGGAGAGATGCCCTGAGGCTGACGAGGGTAATTAGAGATCCCCTGAGGCTGACGAGGGGCTGGAGACTTCATCTTCAGAACGAGAGATGCGCTGAGGCTGACGAGGGGAAGTAGAGATAACCTGAGGCTGATGAGGGGAAGGAGAGGTGTCCCGAGCCTGACAAGGGATAGGAGAGATGCCCTGAGACTGACGAGGGGAAGTACACTTCATCTTCAGAATGAGAGATGCCCTGAGGCTGACGAGGGGAAGGAGAGATGCCCTGAGGCTGACGAGGGGAAGGAGACTTCATCTTCAGAAGGAGAGATGCCCTGAGGCCGACGAGGGGAAGGAGACTTCATCTTCAGAAGGAGAGATGCCCTGAGGCTGACGAGGGGAAAGAGACTTCATCTTCAGAAGGAGAGATGCCCTGAGGCTGACGAGGGGAAGGAGACTTCATCTTCAGAAGGAGAGATGCCCTGAGGCTGACGAGGGGAAGGAGACTTCATCTTCAGAAGGAGAGATGCCCTGAGACTGACGAGGGGAAGGAGAGATGCCCTGAGGTTGACGAGGGGAAGGAGACTTCATCTTCAGAAGGAGAGATGTCCTGACGAGGGTAGGAGAGATGTCCTGAGGCTGACGAGGGGAAGGAGAGATGCCCTGAGGCTGACGAGGGGAAAGAGACTTCATTTTCAGAAGGAGAGATGCCCTGAGGCCGACGAGGGGATGGAGACTTCATCTTCAGAAGCAGAGATGCCCTGAGGCTGACGAGGGGAAGGAGAGATGCCCTGAGGCTGACAAGGGGAAGGAGACTTCATCTTCAGACGGAGAGATGCACTGAGGCTGACGAGTGGAAGGAGACTTCATCTTCAAAAGGAGAGATGCCCTGAGGCTGACGAGTGGAAGGAGAGATGCCCTGAGGCTGACGAGGGAAAGGAGAGATGCCCTGAGGCTGACGAGGGGAAGGAGATTTCATCTTCAGAAGGAGAGATGCCCTGAGGCCGACGAGGGGAAGGAGACATCATCTTCAGAAGGCGAGATGCCCTGAAGCTGACAAGGGGAAGGAGAGATGCCCTGAGGCTGACGAGGGGAAGGAGACTTCATCTTCAGAAGGAGAGATGCCCTGAGGCTGACGAGGGGAAGGAGAGATGCCCTGAGGTTGACGAGGGGAAGGAGAGATCCCCTGAGGCTGACGAGGGGCAGTAGACTTCATCTTCAGAAGGAGAGATGCCCTGAGGCTGACGAGGGGAAGGAGAGATGTCCTGAGGCTGACCAGGGGAAGGAGAGATACCCTGAGGCTGACGAGGGGAAGGAGACTTCATCTTCAGAAGGAGAGATGCCCTGAGGCCGACGAGGAGAAGGAGACTTCATCTTCAGAAGGAGAGATGACCTGAGGCTGACGATAGGAAGGAGACTTCATCTTCAGAAGGAGAGATGCCCTGAGGCTGACGAGGGGAAGGAGAGTTGCCCTGAGGCTGACAAGGGGAAGGAGACTTCATCTTCAGAAGGAGAGATGACCTGAGGCTGCCGAGGGGAAGGAGACTTCATCTTCAGAAGGAGAGATGCCCTGTTGCTGACGAGGGGAAGGAGAGATGCCCTGAGGCTGACGAGGGGAAAGACAGATGCCCTGAGGCTGACGAGGGGAAGGAGACTTCATCTTCAGGAGGAGAGATGCCCTGAGGCTGACTAGGGGATGGAGAGATGCCCTGAGGCTGACAAGGGGAAGGAGAGATGCCCTGAGGCTGACGAGGGGAATTAGAGATCCCCTGAGGCTGACGAGGGGCTGGAGACTTCATCTTCAGAAGGAGAGATGCGCTGAGGCTGACGAGGGGAAGTAGAGATAACCTGAGGCTGATGAGGGGAAGGAGAGGTGTCCCGAGCCTGACAAGGGATAGGAGAGATGCCCTGAGACTGACGAGGGGAAGTACACTTCATCTTCAGAATGAGAGATGCCCTGAGGCTGACGAGGGGAAGGAGAGATGCCCTGAGGCTGACGAGGGGAAGGAGACTTCATCTTCAGAAGGAGAGATGCCCTGAGGCCGACGAGGGGAAGGAGACTTCATCTTCAGAAGGAGAGATGCCCTGAGGCTGACGAGGGGAAAGAGACTTCATCTTCAGAAGGAGAGATGCCCTGAGGCTGACGAGGGGAAGGAGACTTCATCTTCAGAAGGAGAGATGCCCTGAGGCTGACGAGGGGAAGAAGACTTCATCTTCAGAAGGAGAGATGCCCTGAGACTGACGAGGGGAAGGAGAGATGCCCTGAGGTTGACGAGGGGAAGGAGACTTCATCTTCAGAAGGAGAGATGTCCTGACGAGGGTAGGAGAGATGTCCTGAGGCTGACGAGGGGAAGGAGAGATGCCCTGAGGCTGACGAGGGGAAAGAGACTTCATTTTCAGAAGGAGAGATGCCCTGAGGCCGACGAGGGGATGGAGACTTCATCTTCAGAAGCAGAGATGCCCTGAGGCTGACGAGGGGAAGGAGAGATGCCCTGAGGCTGACAAGGGGAAGGAGACTTCATCTTCAGACGGAGAGATGCACTGAGGCTGACGAGTGGAAGGAGACTTCATCTTCAAAAGGAGAGATGCCCTGAGGCTGACGAGTGGAAGGAGAGATGCCCTGAGGCTGACGAGGGAAAGGAGAGATGCCCTGAGGCTGACGAGGGGAAGGAGATTTCAGCTTCAGAAGGAGAGATGCCCTGAGGCCGACGAGGGGAAGGAGACATCATCTTCAGAAGGCGAGATGCCCTGAAGCTGACAAGGGGAAGGAGAGATGCCCTGAGGCTGACGAGGGGAAGGAGACTTCATCTTCAGAAGGAGAGATGCCCTGAGGCCGACGAGGAGAAGGAGACTTCATCTTCAGAAGGAGAGATGCCCTGAGGCTGACGATGGGAAGGAGACTTCATCTTCAGAAGGAGAGATGCCCTGAGGCTGACGAGGGGAAGGAGAGTTGCCCTGAGGCTGACAAGGGGAAGGAGACTTCATCTTCAGAAGGAGAGATGACCTGAGGCTGCCGAGGGGAAGGAGACTTCATCTTCAGAAGGAGAGATGCCCTGTTGCTGACGAGGGGAAGGAGAGATGCCCTGAGGCTGACGAGGGGAAAGAGAGATGCCCTGAGGCTGACGAGGGGAAGGAGACTTCATCTTCAGGAGGAGAGATGCCCTGAGGCTGACTAGGGGATGGAGAGATGCCCTGAGGCTGACAAGGGGAAGGAGAGATGCCCTGAGGCTGACGAGGGGAATTAGAGATCCCCTGAGGCTGACGAGGGGCTGGAGACTTCATCTTCAGAAGGAGAGATGCGCTGAGGCTGACGAGGGGAAGTAGAGATAACCTGAGGCTGATGAGGGGAAGGAGAGGTGTCCCGAGCCTGACAAGGGATAGGAGAGATGCCCTGAGACTGACGAGGGGAAGTACACTTCATCTTCAGAATGAGAGATGCCCTGAGGCTGACGAGGGGAAGGAGAGATGCCCTGAGGCTGACGAGGGGAAGGAGACTTCATCTTCAGAAGGAGAGATGCCCTGAGGCCGACGAGGGGAAGGAGACTTCATCTTCAGAAGGAGAGATGCCCTGAGGCTGACGAGGGGAAAGAGACTTCATCTTCAGAAGGAGAGATGCCCTGAGGCTGACGAGGGGAAGGAGACTTCATCTTCAGAAGGAGAGATGCCCTGAGGCTGACGAGGGGAAGGAGACTTCATCTTCAGAAGGAGAGATGTCCTGACGAGGGTAGGAGAGATGTCCTGAGGCTGACGAGGGGAAGGAGAGATGCCCTGAGGCTGACGAGGGGAAAGAGACTTCATTTTCAGAAGGAGAGATGCCCTGAGGCCGACGAGGGGATGGAGACTTCATCTTCAGAAGCAGAGATGCCCTGAGGCTGACGAGGGGAAGGAGAGATGCCCTGAGGCTGACAAGGGGAAGGAGACTTCATCTTCAGACGGAGAGATGCACTGAGGCTGACGAGTGGAAGGAGACTTCATCTTCAAAAGGAGAGATGCCCTGAGGCTGACTAGGGGATGGAGAGATGCCCTGAGGCTGACAAGGGGAAGGAGAGATGCCCTGAGGCTGACGAGGGGAATTAGAGATCCCCTGAGGCTGACGAGGGGCTGGAGACTTCATCTTCAGAAGGAGAGATGCGCTGAGGCTGACGAGGGGAAGTAGAGATAACCTGAGGCTGATGAGGGGAAGGAGAGGTGTCCCGAGCCTGACAAGGGATAGGAGAGATGCCCTGAGACTGACGAGGGGAAGTACACTTCATCTTCAGAATGAGAGATGCCCTGAGGCTGACGAGGGGAAGGAGAGATGCCCTGAGGCTGACGAGGGGAAGGAGACTTCATCTTCAGAAGGAGAGATGCCCTGAGGCCGACGAGGGGAAGGAGACTTCATCTTCAGAAGGAGAGATGCCCTGAGGCTGACGAGGGGAAAGAGACTTCATCTTCAGAAGGAGAGATGCCCTGAGGCTGACGAGGGGAAGGAGACTTCATCTTCAGAAGGAGAGATGCCCTGAGGCTGACGAGGGGAAGAAGACTTCATCTTCAGAAGGAGAGATGCCCTGAGACTGACGAGGGGAAGGAGAGATGCCCTGAGGTTGACGAGGGGAAGGAGACTTCATCTTCAGAAGGAGAGATGTCCTGACGAGGGTAGGAGAGATGTCCTGAGGCTGACGAGGGGAAGGAGAGATGCCCTGAGGCTGACGAGGGGAAAGAGACTTCATTTTCAGAAGGAGAGATGCCCTGAGGCCGACGAGGGGATGGAGACTTCATCTTCAGAAGCAGAGATGCCCTGAGGCTGACGAGGGGAAGGAGAGATGCCCTGAGGCTGACAAGGGGAAGGAGACTTCATCTTCAGACGGAGAGATGCACTGAGGCTGACGAGTGGAAGGAGACTTCATCTTCAAAAGGAGAGATGCCCTGAGGCTGACGAGTGGAAGGAGAGATGCCCTGAGGCTGACGAGGGAAAGGAGAGATGCCCTGAGGCTGACGAGGGGAAGGAGATTTCATCTTCAGAAGGAGAGATGCCCTGAGGCCGACGAGGGGAAGGAGACATCATCTTCAGAAGGCGAGATGCCCTGAAGCTGACAAGGGGAAGGAGAGATGCCCTGAGGCTGACGAGGGGAAGGAGACTTCATCTTCAGAAGGAGAGATGCCCTGAGGCCGACGAGGAGAAGGAGACTTCATCTTCAGAAGGAGAGATGCCCTGAGGCTGACGATGGGAAGGAGACTTCATCTTCAGAAGGAGAGATGCCCTGAGGCTGACGAGGGGAAGGAGAGTTGCCCTGAGGCTGACAAGGGGAAGGAGACTTCATCTTCAGAAGGAGAGATGACCTGAGGCTGCCGAGGGGAAGGAGACTTCATCTTCAGAAGGAGAGATGCCCTGTTGCTGACGAGGGGAAGGAGAGATGCCCTGAGGCTGACGAGGGGAAAGAGAGATGCCCTGAGGCTGACGAGGGGAAGGAGACTTCATCTTCAGGAGGAGAGATGCCCTGAGGCTGACTAGGGGATGGAGAGATGCCCTGAGGCTGACAAGGGGAAGGAGAGATGCCCTGAGGCTGACGAGGGGAATTAGAGATCCCCTGAGGCTGACGAGGGGCTGGAGACTTCATCTTCAGAAGGAGAGATGCGCTGAGGCTGACGAGGGGAAGTAGAGATAACCTGAGGCTGATGAGGGGAAGGAGAGGTGTCCCGAGCCTGACAAGGGATAGGAGAGATGCCCTGAGACTGACGAGGGGAAGTACACTTCATCTTCAGAATGAGAGATGCCCTGAGGCTGACGAGGGGAAGGAGAGATGCCCTGAGGCTGACGAGGGGAAGGAGACTTCATCTTCAGAAGGAGAGATGCCCTGAGGCCGACGAGGGGAAGGAGACTTCATCTTCAGAAGGAGAGATGCCCTGAGGCTGACGAGGGGAAAGAGACTTCATCTTCAGAAGGAGAGATGCCCTGAGGCTGACGAGGGGAAGGAGACTTCATCTTCAGAAGGAGAGATGCCCTGAGGCTGACGAGGGGAAGGAGACTTCATCTTCAGAAGGAGAGATGTCCTGACGAGGGTAGGAGAGATGTCCTGAGGCTGACGAGGGGAAGGAGAGATGCCCTGAGGCTGACGAGGGGAAAGAGACTTCATTTTCAGAAGGAGAGATGCCCTGAGGCCGACGAGGGGATGGAGACTTCATCTTCAGAAGCAGAGATGCCCTGAGGCTGACGAGGGGAAGGAGAGATGCCCTGAGGCTGACAAGGGGAAGGAGACTTCATCTTCAGACGGAGAGATGCACTGAGGCTGACGAGTGGAAGGAGACTTCATCTTCAAAAGGAGAGATGCCCTGAGGCTGACGAGTGGAAGGAGAGATGCCCTGAGGCTGACGAGGGAAAGGAGAGATGCCCTGAGGCTGACGAGGGGATGGAGATTTCATCTTCAGAAGGAGAGATGCCCTGAGGCCGACGAGGGGAAGTAGACATCATCTTCAGAAGGCGAGATGCCCTGAAGCTGACAAGGGGAAGGAGAGATGCCCTGAGGCTGACGAGGGGAAGGAGACTTCATCTTCAGAAGGAGAGATGCCCTGAGGCCGACGAGGAGAAGGAGACTTCATCTTCAGAAGGAGAGATGCCCTGAGGCTGACGATGGGAAGGAGACTTCATCTTCAGAAGGAGAGATGCCCTGAGGCTGACGAGGGGAAGGAGAGTTGCCCTGAGGCTGACAAGGGGAAGGAGACTTCATCTTCAGAAGGAGAGATGACCTGAGGCTGCCGAGGGGAAGGAGACTTCATCTTCAGAAGGAGAGATGCCCTGTTGCTGACGAGGGGAAGGAGAGATGCCCTGAGGCTGACG
Source organism: Salmo salar (assembly GCF_965601325.2). Taxonomy (NCBI): domain Eukaryota; kingdom Metazoa; phylum Chordata; class Actinopteri; order Salmoniformes; family Salmonidae; genus Salmo; species Salmo salar. The sequence continues at coordinate 1,165,220 of NC_138302.1, read as the reverse complement.
AGGGGAAAGAGAGATGCCCTGAGGCTGACGAGGGGAAGGAGACTTCATCTTCAGGAGGAGAGATGCCGTGAGGCTGACTAGGGGATGGAGAGATGCCCTGAGGCTGACAAGGGGAAGGAGAGATGCCCTGAGGCTGACGAGGGGAATTAGAGATCCCCTGAGGCTGACGAGGGGCTGGAGACTTCATCTTCAGAAGGAGAGATGCGCTGAGGCTGACGAGGGGAAGTAGAGATAACCTGAGGCTGATGAGGGGAAGGAGAGGTGTCCCGAGCCTGACAAGGGATAGGAGAGATGCCCTGAGACTGACGAGGGGAAGTACACTTCATCTTCAGAATGAGAGATGCCCTGAGGCTGACGAGGGGAAGGAGAGATGCCCTGAGGCTGACGAGGGGAAGGAGACTTCATCTTCAGAAGGAGAGATGCCCTGAGGCCGACGAGGGGAAGGAGACTTCATCTTCAGAAGGAGAGATGCCCTGAGGCTGACGAGGGGAAAGAGACTTCATCTTCAGAAGGAGAGATGCCCTGAGGCTGACGAGGGGAAGGAGACTTCATCTTCAGAAGGAGATGATGCCCTGAGGCTGACGAGGGGAAGGAGACTTCATCTTCAGAAGGAGAGATGCCCTGAGACTGACGAGGGGAAGGAGAGATGCCCTGAGGTTGACGAGGGGAAGGAGACTTCATCTTCAGAAGGAGAGATGTCCTGACGAGGGTAGGAGAGATGCCCTGAGGCTGACGAGGGGAAAGAGACTTCATTTTCAGAAGGAGAGATGCCCTGAGGCCGACGAGGGGATGGAGACTTCATCTTCAGAAGCAGAGATGCCCTGAGGCTGACGAGGGGAAGGAGAGATGCCCTGAGGCTGACAAGGGGAAGGAGACTTCATCTTCAGACGGAGAGATGCACTGAGGTTGACGAGTGGAAGGAGACTTCATCTTCAAAAGGAGAGATGCCCTGAGGCTGACGAGTGGAAGGAGAGATGCCCTGAGGCTGACGAGGGAAAGGAGAGATGCCCTGAGGCTGACGAGGGGAAGGAGATTTCATCTTCAGAATGAGAGATGCCCTGAGGCCGACGAGGGGAAGGAGACATCATCTTCAGAAGGCGAGATGCCCTGAAGCTGACAAGGGGAAGGAGAGATGCCCTGAGGCTGACGAGGGGAAGGAGACTTCATCTTCAGAAGGAGAGATGCCCTGAGGCTTACGAGGGGAAGGAGAGATGCCCTGAGGTTGACGAGGGGAAGGAGAGATCCCCTGAGGCTGACGAGGGGCAGTAGACTTCATCTTCAGAAGGAGAGATGCCCTGAGGCTGACGAGGGGAAGGAGAGATGTCCTGAGGCTGACCAGGGGAAGGAGAGATACCCTGAGGCTGACGAGGGGAAGGAGACTTCATCTTCAGAAGGAGAGATGCCCTGAGGCCGACGAGGAGAAGGAGACTTCATCTTCAGAAGGAGAGATGCCCTGAGGCTGACGATGGGAAGGAGACTTCATCTTCAGAAGGAGAGATGCCCTGAGGCTGACGAGGGGAAGTAGAGATGCCCTGAGGCTGACGAAGGGAAGGAGAGATGCCCTGAGGCTGACGAGGGGCAGGAGACTTCATCTTCAGAAGGAGAGATGCGCTGAGGCTGACGAGGGGATGGAGAGATGCTCTGAGGCCGACAATGGGAAGGAGAGATGCCCTGAGACTGACGAGGGGAAGGAGATTTAATCTTCAGAAGGAGAGATGCCCTGAGGCTGACGAGGGGAAGGAGAGATGCCCTGAGGCTGACGAGGGGAAGGAGAGATGTCCTGAGGCTGACGAGGGGAAGGAGAGATGCCCTGAGGCTGACGAGGGGAAGGAGACTTCATCTTCAGATGGAGAGATGCCCTGAGGCTGACGAGGGGAAGGAGAGATGCCCTGAGGCTGACGAGGGGAAGGAGACTTCATCTTCAGAAGGAGAGATGCCCTGAGGCCGACGAGGGGAAGGAGACTTCATCTTCAGAAGGCGAGATGCCCTGAGGCTGACGAGGGGAAGGAGACTTCATCTTCAGAAGGCGAGATGCCCTGAGGCTGACGAGGGGAAGGAGACTTCATCTTCAGAAGGAGAGATGCCCTGAGGCTGACGAGTGGAAGGAGACTTCATCTTCAGAAGGAGAGATGCCCTGAGGCTGACGAGGGGAAGGAGAGATGCCCTGAGGCTGACCAGGGGAAGGAGACTTCATCTTCAGAAGGAGAGATGCCCTGAGGCTGACGAGGGGAAGGAGAGATGCCCTGAGGGTGACGAGGGGAAGGAGAGATCCCTGAGGCTGACGAGGGGCAGGAGACTTTATCTTCCGAAGGAGAGATGCGCTGAGGCTGACGAGGGGAAGGAGAGATGCCCTGAGGCTGATGAGGGGAAAAGAGAGGTGTCCTGAGCCTGACAAGGGGAAGGAGAGATGCCCTGAGACTGACGAGGGGAAGGAGACTTCATCTTCAGAATGAGAGATGCCCTGAAGCTGACGAGGGGAAGGAGAGATGCCCTGAGGCTGACGAGGGGAAGGATACTTCATCTTCAGAAGGAGAGATGCCCTGAGGCCGACGAGGGGAAGGAGACTTCATCTTCAGAAGGAGAGATGCCCTGAGGCTGACGAGGGGAAGGAGAGATGCCCTGAGGCTGACGAGGGGAAGGAGAGTTGCCCTGAGGCTGATGAGGGGAAGGAGAGATCCCTGAGGCTGACGAGGGGCAGGAGACTTCATCTTCAGAAGGAGAGATGCGCTGATGTTGACGAGGGGATGGAGAGATGCTCTGAGGCCGACAAGGGGAAGGAGAGATGCCCTGACACTGACGAGGGGAAGGAGATTTAATCTTCAGAAGGAGAGATGCCCTGAGGCTGACGAGGGGAAGGAGAGATGCCCTGAGGCTGACGAGGGGAAGGAGAGATGTCCTGAGGCTGACGAGGGGAAGGAGAGATGCCCTGAGGCTGACGAGGGGAAGGAGAGATGAACTGAGGCTGACGAGGGGAAGGAGACTTCATCTTCAGAAGGAGAGATGCCCTGAGGATGACGAGGGGAAGGAGACTTCATCTTCAGAAGTAGAGATGCCCTGAGGCCGACGAGGGGAAGGAGACTTCATCTTCAGAAGGAGAGATGCCCTGAGGCCGATGAGGGGAAGGAGACTTAATCTTCAGAAGGAGAGATGCCCTGAGGCTGACGAGGGGAAGGAGACTTCATCTTCAGAAGGAGAGATGCCCTGAGGCTGACGAGGGGAAGGAGAGATGCCCTGAGGCTGACAAGGGGAAGGAGACTTCATCTTCAGAAGGAGAGATGCCCTGAGGCTGCCGAGGGGAAGGAGACTTCATCTTCAGAAGGAGAGATGCCCTGTTGCTGACGAGGGGAAGGAGAGATGCCCTGAGGCTGACGAGGGGAAAGAGAGATGCCCTGAGGCTGACGAGGGGAAGGAGACTTCATCTTCAGGAGGAGAGATGCCCTGAGGCTGACTAGGGGATGGAGAGATGCCCTGAGGCTGACAAGGGGAAGGAGAGATGCCCTGAGGCTGACGAGGGGCTGGAGACTTCATCTTCAGAAGGAGAGATGCGCTGAGGCTGACGAGGGGAAGTAGAGATAACCTGAGGCTGATGAGGGGAAGGAGAGGTGTCCCGAGCCTGACAAGGGATAGGAGAGATGCCCTGAGACTGACGAGGGGAAGGAGACTTCATCTTCAGAATGAGAGATGCCCTGAAGCTGACGAGGGGAAGGAGAGATGCCCTGAGGCTGACGAGGGGAAGGAGACTTCATCTTCAGAAGGAGAGATGCCCTGAGGCCGACGAGGGGAAGGAGACTTCATCTTCAGAAGGCGAGATGCCCTGAGGCTGACGAGGGGAAGGAGACTTCATCTTCAGAAGGAGAGATGTCCTGACGAGGGTAGGAGAGATGTCCTGAGGCTGACGAGGGGAAGGAGAGATGCCCTGAGGCTGACGAGGGGAAAGAGACTTCATTTTCAGAAGGAGAGATGCCCTGAGGCCGACGAGGGGATGGAGACTTCATCTTCAGAAGCAGAGATGCCCTGAGGCTGACGAGGGGAAGGAGAGATGCCCTGAGGCTGACAAGGGGAAGGAGACTTCATCTTCAGACGGAGAGATGCACTGAGGCTGACGAGTGGAAGGAGACTTCATCTTCAAAAGGAGAGATGCCCTGAGGCTGACGAGTGGAAGGAGAGATGCCCTGAGGCTGACGAGGGAAAGGAGAGATGCCCTGAGGCTGACGAGGGGAAGGAGATTTCATCTTCAGAAGGAGAGATGCCCTGAGGCCGACGAGGGGAAGGAGACATCATCTTCAGAAGGCGAGATGCCCTGAAGCTGACAAGGGGAAGGAGAGATGCCCTGAGGCTGACGAGGGGAAGGAGACTTCATCTTCAGAAGGAGAGATGCCCTGAGGCTGACGAGGGGAAGGAGACTTCATCTTCAGAAGGAGAGATGCCCTGAGGCTGACAAGGGGAAGGAGTGATGCCCTGAGGCTGACGAGGGGAAGGAGACTTCATATTCAGGAGGAGAGATTCCCTGAGGCTGATGAGGGGATGGAGAGATGCCCTGAGGCTGACGAGGGGAAGGAGAGATGCCCTGAGGTTGACGAGGGGAAGGAGAGATCCCCTGAGGCTGACGAGGGGCAGTAGACTTCATCTTCAGAAGGAGAGATGCCCTGAGGCTGACGAGGGGAAGGAGAGATGTCCTGAGGCTGACCAGGGGAAGGAGAGATACCCTGAGGCTGACGAGGGGAAGGAGACTTCATCTTCAGAAGGAGAGATGCCCTGAGGCCGACGAGGGGAAGGAGACTTCATCTTCAGAAAGAGAGATGCCCTGAGGCTGACGAGGGGAAGGAGAGATGCCCTGAGGCTGACGAGGGGAAGGAGAGATGCCCTGAGGCTGACGAGGGGCAGGAGACTTCATCTTCAGAAGGAGAGATGCGCTGAGGCTGACGAGGGGATGGAGAGATGCTCTGAGGCCGACAATGGGAAGGAGCGATGCCCTGAGACTGACGAGGGGAAGGAGATTTAATCTTCAGAAGGAGAGATGCCCTGAGGCTGACGAGGGGAAGGAGAGATGCCCTGAGGCTGACGAGGGGAAGGAGAGATGTCCTGAGGCTGACGAGGGGAAGGAGAGATGCCCTGAGGCTGACGAGGGGAAGGAGACTTCATCTTCAGAAGGAGAGATGCCCTGAGGCCGACGAGGGGAAGGAGACTTCATCTTCAGAAGGCGAGATGCCCTGAGGCTGACGAGGGGAAGGAGACTTCATCTTCAGAAGGCGAGATGCCCTGAGGCTGACGAGGGGGAGACCCCGGGAGAGATGCCCTGAGGCTGACGAGGGGAAGGAGACTTCATCTTCAGAAGGAGAGATGCCCTGAGGCTGACGAGGGGAAGGAGAGATGCCCTGAGGCTGACCAGGGGAAGGAGACTTCATCTTCAGAAGGAGAGATGCCCTGAGGCCGAAAAGGGGAAGGAGTCTTCATCTTCAGAAGGCGAGATGCCCTGAGGCTGACGAGGGGAAGGAGAGATGCCCTGAGGCTGACGAGGGGAAGGAGACTTCATCTACAGAAGGAGAGATGCCCTGAGGCTGACAAGGGGAAGGAGACATCATCTTCAGAAGGAGAGATGCCCTGAGGCTGACGAGGGGAAGGAGAGATGCCCTGAGGCTGACGAGGGGAAGGAGAGATGCCCTGAGGCTGACGAGGGGCAGGAGACTTTATCTTCCGAAGGAGAGATGCGCTGAGGCTGACGAGGGGAAGGAGAGATGCCCTGAGGCTGATGAGGGGAAAAGAGAGGTGTCCTGAGCCTGACAAGGGGAAGGAGAGATGCCCTGAGACTGACGAGGGGAAGGAGACTTCATCTTCAGAATGAGAGATGCCCTGAAGCTGACGAGGGGAAGGAGAGATGCCCTGAGGCTGACGAGGGGAAGGATACTTCATCTTCAGAAGGAGAGATGCCCTGAGGCCGACGAGGGGAAGGAGACTTCATCTTCAGAAGGCGAGATGCCCTGAGGCTGACGAGGGGAAGGAGACTTCATCTTCAGAAGGCGAGATGCCCTGAGGCTGACAAGGGGATGGAGAGATGTCCTGAGGCTGACCAGGGGAAGGAGAGATACCCTGAGGCTGACGAGGGGAAGGAGACTTCATCTTCAGAAGGAGAGATGCCCTGAGGCCGACGAGGGGAAGGAGACTTCATCTTCAGAAGGAGAGATGCCCTGAGGCTGACGAGGGGAAGGAGACTTCATCTTCAGAAGGAGAGATGCCCTGAGGCTGACAAGGGGAAGGAGAGATGCCCTGAGGCTGACGAGGGGAAGGAGACTTCATCTTCAGAAGGAGAGATGCCCTGAGGCTGACGAGGGGAAGGAGACTTCATCTTCAGAAGGAGAGATGCCCTGAGGCTGACGAGGGGAAGGAGAGATGCCCTGAGGCTGACAAGGGGAAGGAGAGATGCCCTGAGGCTGACGAGGGGAAGGAGACTTCATCTTCAGGAGGAGAGATGCCGGGCTGAGGGGGGGGCCCGAGGCGACGGGGAAGGAGAGATGCCCTGCGGTTGCGAGGGGAAGGAGAGATGCCCTGAGGCTGACGAGGGGAAGGAGACTTCATCTTCAGAAGGAGAGATGCCCTGAGGCTGACGAGGGGAAGGAGAGATGCCCTGAGGCTGACAAGGGGAAGGAGAGATACCCTGAGGCTGACGAGGGGAAGGAGACTTCATCTTCAGAAGGAGAGATGCCCTGAGGCCGACGAGGGGAAGGAGACTTCATCTTCAGAAGGAGAGATGCCCTGAGGCTGACGAGGGGAAGGAGACTTCATCTTCAGAAGGAGCGATGCCCTGAGGCTGACGAGGGGAAGGAGAGATGCCCTGAGGCTGACAAGGGGAAGGAGAGATGCCCTGAGGCTGACGAGGGGAAGGAGACTTCATCTTCAGGAGGAGAGATGCCCTGAGGCTGATGAGGGGATGGAGAGATGCCCTGAGGCTGACGAGGGGAAGGAGAGATGCCCTGAGGTTGACGAGGGGAAGGAGAGATCCCCTGAGGCTGATGAGGGGCAGTAGACTTCATCTTCAGAAGGAGAGATGCCCTGAGGCTGACGAGGGGAAGGAGAGATGTCCTGAGGCTGACCAGGGGAAGGAGAGATACCCTGAGGCTGACGAGGGGAAGGAGACTTCATCTTCAGAAGGAGAGATGCCCTGAGGCTGATGAGGGGAAGGAGACTTCCCGGGGGTCTTCAGAAGGAGAGATGCCCTGAGGCTGACGAGGGGAAGGAGAGATGCCCTGAGGCTGACGAGGGGAAGGAGAGATGCCCTGAGGCTGATGAGGGGAAGGAGAGACTATCTACAGAAGGAGAGATGCCCTGAGGCTGACAGGTGGAAGGAGACATCATCTTCAGAAGGAGAGATGCCCTGAGGCTGACGAGGGGAAGGAGAGATGCCCTGAGGCTGACGAGGGGAAGGAGAGATCCCTGAGGCTGACGAGGGGCAGGAGACTTTATCTTCCGGCTCTGAGGCCGACAAGGGGAAGGAGAGATGCCCTGAGACTGACGAGGGGAAGGAGATTTAATCTTCAGAAGGAGAGATGCCCTGAGGCTGACGAGGGGAAGGAGAGATGCCCTGAGGCTGACGAGGGGAAGGAGAGATGCCCTGAGGCTGACGAGGGGAAGGAGAGATGTCCTGAGGCTGACGAGGGGAAGGAGAGATGCCCTGAGGCTGACGAGGGGAAGGAGAGATGAACTGAGGCTGACGAGGGGAAGGAGACTTCATCTTCAGAAGGAGAGATGCCCTGAGGATGACGAGGGGAAGGAGACTTCATCTTCAGAAGTGAGAGATGCCCTGAGGCCGACGAGGGGAAGGAGACTTCATCTTCAGAAGGAGAGATGCCCTGAGGCCGATGAGGGGAAGGAGACTTAATCTTCAGAAGGAGAGATGCCCTGAGGCTGACGAGGGGAAGGAGACTTCATCTTCAGAAGGAGAGATGCCCTGAGGCTGACGAGGGGAAGGAGAGATGCCCTGAGGCTGACAAGGGGAAGGAGACTTCATCTTCAGAAGGAGAGATGCCCTGAGGATGCCGAGGGGAAGGAGACTTCATCTTCAGAAGGAGAGATCGAGGGGAAGGAGACTTCATCTTCAGAAGGAGAGATGCCCTGTTGCTGACGAGGGGAAGGAGAGATGCCCTGAGGCTGACGAGGGGAAAGAGAGATGCCCTGAGGCTGACGAGGGGAAGGAGACTTCATCTTCAGGAGGAGAGATGCCCTGAGGCTGACTAGGGGATGGAGAGATGCCCTGAGGCTGACAAGGGGAAGGAGAGATGCCCTGAGGCTGACGAGGGGCTGGAGACTTCATCTTCAGAAGGAGAGATGCGCTGAGGCTGACGAGGGGAAGTAGAGATAACCTGAGGCTGATGAGGGGAAGGAGAGGTGTCCCGAGCCTGACAAGGGATAGGAGAGATGCCCTGAGACTGACGAGGGGAAGGAGACTTCATCTTCAGAATGAGAGATGCCCTGAAGCTGACGAGGGGAAGGAGAGATGCCCTGAGGCTGACGAGGGGAAGGATACTTCATCTTCAGAAGGAGAGATGCCCTGAGGCCGACGAGGGGAAGGAGACTTCATCTTCAGAAGGCGAGATGCCCTGAGGCTGACGAGGGGAAGGAGACTTCATCTTCAGAAGGAGAGATGTCCTGACGAGGGTAGGAGAGATGTCCTGAGGCTGACGAGGGGAAGGAGAGATGCCCTGAGGCTGACGAGGGGAAAGAGACTTCATTTTCAGAAGGAGAGATGCCCTGAGGCCGACGAGGGGATGGAGACTTCATCTTCAGAAGCAGAGATGCCCTGAGGCTGACGAGGGGAAGGAGAGATGCCCTGAGGCTGACAAGGGGAAGGAGACTTCATCTTCAGACGGAGAGATGCACTGAGGCTGACGAGTGGAAGGAGACTTCATCTTCAAAAGGAGAGATGCCCTGAGGCTGACGAGTGGAAGGAGAGATGCCCTGAGGCTGACGAGGGAAAGGAGAGATGCCCTGAGGCTGACGAGGGGAAGGAGATTTCATCTTCAGAAGGAGAGATGCCCTGAGGCCGACGAGGGGAAGGAGACATCATCTTCAGAAGGCGAGATGCCCTGAAGCTGACAAGGGGAAGGAGAGATGCCCTGAGGCTGACGAGGGGAAGGAGACTTCATCTTCAGAAGGAGAGATGCCCTGAGGCTGACGAGGGGAAGGAGACTTCATCTTCAGAAGGAGAGATGCCCTGAGGCTGACAAGGGGAAGGAGTGATGCCCTGAGGCTGACGAGGGGAAGGAGACTTCATCTTCAGGAGGAGAGATTCCCTGAGGCTGATGAGGGGATGGAGAGATGCCCTGAGGCTGACGAGGGGAAGGAGAGATGCCCTGAGGTTGACGAGGGGAAGGAGAGATCCCCTGAGGCTGACGAGGGGCAGAAGACTTCATCTTCAGAAGGAGAGATGCCCTGAGGCTGACGAGGGGAAGGAGAGATGTCCTGAGGCTGACCAGGGGAAGGAGAGATACCCTGATGCTGACGAGGGGAAGGAGACTTCATCTTCAGAAGGAGAGATGCCCTGAGGCCGACGAGGGGAAGGAGACTTCATCTTCAGAAGGAGAGATGCCCTGAGGCTGACGAGGGGAAGGAGAGATGCCCTGAGGCTGACGAGGGGAAGGAGAGATGCCCTGAGGCTGACGAGGGGCAGGAGACTTCATCTTCAGAAGGAGAGATGCGCTGAGGCTGACGAGGGGATGGAGAGATGCTCTGAGGCCGACAATGGGAAGGAGAGATGCCCTGAGACTGACGAGGGGAAGGAGATTTAATCTTCAGAAGGAGAGATGCCCTGAGGCTGACGAGGGGAAGGAGAGATGCCCTGAGGCTGACGAGGGGAAGGAGAGATGTCCTGAGGCTGACGAGGGGAAGGAGAGATGCCCTGAGGCTGACGAGGGGAAGGAGACTTCATCTTCAGAAGGAGAGATGCCCTGAGGCCGACGAGGGGAAGGAGACTTCATCTTCAGAAGGAGAGATGCCCTGAGGCTGACGAGGGGAAGGAGACTTCATCTTCAGAAGGAGAGATGCCCTGAGGCTGACGAGGGGAAGGAGAGATGTCCTGAGGCTGACCAGGGGAAGGAGAGATACCCTGAGGCTGACGAGGGGAAGGAGACTTCATCTTCAGAAGGAGAGATGCCCTGAGGCCGACGAGGGGAAGGAGACTTCATCTTCAGAAGGAGAGATGCCCTGAGGCTGACGAGGGGAAGGAGACTTCATCTTCAGAAGGAGCGATGCCCTGAGGCTGACGAGGGGAAGGAGAGATGCCCTGAGGATGACAAGGGGAAGGAGAGATGCCCTGAGGCTGACGAGGGGAAGGAGACTTCATCTTCAGGAGGAGAGATGCCCTGAGGCTGATGAGGGGATGGAGAGATGCCCTGAGGCTGACGAGGGGAAGGAGAGATGCCCTGAGGTTGACAAGGGGAAGGAGAGATCCCCTGAGGCTGATGAGGGGCAGTAGACTTCATCTTCAGAAGGAGAGATGCCCTGAGGCTGACGAGGGGAAGGAGAGATGTCCTGAGGCTGACCAGGGGAAGGAGAGATACCCTGAGGCTGACGAGGGGAAGGAGAATTCATCTTCAGAAGGAGAGATGCCCTGAGGCCGATGAGGGGCAGGAGACTTCATCTTCAGAAGGAGAGATGCGCTGAGGCTGACGAGGGGATGGAGAGATGCTCTGAGGCCGACAAGTGGAAGGAGAGATGCCCTGAGACTGACGAGGGGAAGGAGATTTAATCTTCAGAAGGAGAGATGCCCTGAGGCTGACGAGGGGAAGGAGAGATGCCCTGAGGCTGACGAGGGGAAGGAGAGATGTCCTGAGGCTGACGAGGGGAAGGAGAGATGCCCTGAGGCAGACGAGGGGAAGGAGACTTCATCTTCAGAAGGAGAGATGCCCTGAGGCTGACGAGGGGAAGGAGACTTCATCTTCAGAAGGAGAGATGCCCTGAGGATGATGAGGGGAAGGAGACTTCATCTTCAGAAGGAGAGATGCCCTGAGGCCGACGAGGGGAAGGAGACTTCATCTTCAGAAGGAGAGATGCCCTGAGGCCGATGAGGGGAAGGAGACTTAATCTTCAGAAGGAGAGATGCCCTGAGGCTGACGAGGGGAAGGAGACTTCATCTTCAGAAGGAGAGATGCCCTGAGGCTGACGAGGGGAAGGAGAGATGCCCTGAGGCTGACAAGGGGAAGGAGACTTCATCTTCAGAAGGAGAGATGCCCTGAGGATGCCGAGGGGAAGGAGACTTCATCTTCAGAAGGAGAGATGCCCTGAGGCTGACGAGGGGAAGGAGAGTTGCCCTGAGGCTGACAAGGGGAAGGAGACTTCATCTTCAGAAGGAGAGATGCCCTGAGGCTGCCGAGGGGAAGGAGACTTCATCTTCAGAAGGAGAGATGCCCTGTTGCTGACGAGGGGAAGGAGAGATGCCCTGAGGCTGACGAGGGGAAAGAGAGATGCCCTGAGGCTGACGAGGGGAAGGAGACTTCATCTTCAGGAGGAGAGATGCCCTGAGGCTGACTAGGGGATGGAGAGATGCCCTGAGGCTGACAAGGGGAAGGAGAGATGCCCTGAGGCTGACGAGGGGCTGGAGACTTCATCTTCAGAAGGAGAGATGCGCTGAGGCTGACGAGGGGAAGTAGAGATAACCTGAGGCTGATGAGGGGAAGGAGAGGTGTCCCGAGCCTGACAAGGGATAGGAGAGATGCCCTGAGACTGACGAGGGGAAGGAGACTTCATCTTCAGAATGAGAGATGCCCTGAGGCTGACGAGGGGAAGGAGAGATGCCCTGAGGCTGACGAGGGGAAGGAGACTTCATCTTCAGAAGGAGAGATGCCCTGAGGCCGACGAGGGGAAGGAGACTTCATCTTCAGAAGGAGAGATGCCCTGAGGCTGACGAGGGGAAAGTGACTTCATCTTCAGAAGGAGAGATGCCCTGAGGCTGACGAGGGGAAGGAGACTTCATCTTCAGAAGGAGAGATGCCCTGAGGCTGACGAGGGGAAGGAGACTTCATCTTCAGAAGGAGAGATGCCCTGAGACTGACGAGGGGAAGGAGAGATGCCCTGAGGTTGACGAGGTGAAGGAGACTTCATCTTCAGAAGGAGAGATGTCCTGACGAGGGTAGGAGAGATGTCCTGAGGCTGACGAGGGGAAGGAGAGATGCCCTGAGGCTGACGAGGGGAAAGAGACTTCATCTTCAGAAGGAGAGATGCCCTGAGCCTGACGAGGGGAAGGAGACTTCATTTTCAGAAGGAGAGATGCCCTGAGGCCGACGAGGGGATGGAGACTTCATCTTCAGAAGCAGAGATGCCCTGAGGCTGACGAGGGGAAGGAGAGATGCCCTGAGGCTGACAAGGGGAAGGAGACTTCATCTTCAGACGGAGAGATGCACTGAGGCTGACGAGTGGAAGGAGACTTCATCTTCAAAAGGAGAGATGCCCTGAGGCTGACGAGTGGAAGGAGAGATGCCCTGAGGCTGACGAGGGAAAGGAGAGATGCCCTGAGGCTGACGAGGGGAAGGAGATTTCATCTTCAGAAGGAGAGATGCCCTGAGGCCGACGAGGGGAAGGAGACATCATCTTCAGAAGGCGAGATGCCCTGAAGCTGACAAGGGGAAGGAGAGATGCCCTGAGGCTGACGAGGGGAAGGAGACTTCATCCTCAGAAGGAGAGATGCCCTGAGGCTGACGAGGGGAAGGAGACTTCATCTTCAGAAGGAGAGATGCCCTGAGGCTGACAAGGGGAAGGAGTGATGCCCTGAGGCTGACGAGGGGAAGGAGACTTCATCTTCAGGAGGAGAGATTCCCTGAGGCTGATGAGGGGATGGAGAGATGCCCTGAGGCTGACGAGGGGAAGGAGAGATGCCCTGAGGTTGACGAGGGGAAGGAGAGATCCCCTGAGGCTGACGAGGGGCAGAAGACTTCATCTTCAGAAGGAGAGATGCCCTGAGGCTGACGAGGGGAAGGAGAGATGTCCTGAGGCTGACCAGGGGAAGGAGAGATACCCTGATGCTGACGAGGGAAAGGAGACTTCATCTTCAGAAGGAGAGATGCCCTGAGGCCGACGAGGGGAAGGAGACTTCATCTTCAGAAGGAGAGATGCCCTGAGGCTGACGAGGGGAAGGAGAGATGCCCTGAGGCTGACGAGGGGAAGGAGAGATGCCCTGAGGCTGACGAGGGGCAGGAGACTTCATCTTCAGAAGGAGAGATGCGCTGAGGCTGACGAGGGGATGGAGAGATGCTCTGAGGCCGACAATGGGAAGGAGAGATGCCCTGAGACTGACGAGGGGAAGGAGATTTAATCTTCAGAAGGAGAGATGCCCTGAGGCTGACGAGGGGAAGGAGAGATGCCCTGAGGCTGACGAGGGGAAGGAGAGATGTCCTGAGGCTGACGAGGGGAAGGAGAGATGCCCTGAGGCTGACGAGGGGAAGGAGACTTCATCTTCAGAAGGAGAGATGCCCTGAGGCCGACGAGGGGAAGGAGACTTCATCTTCAGAAGGCGAGATACCCTGAGGCTGACGAGGGGAAGGAGACTTCATCTTCAGAAGGCGAGATGCCCTGAGGCTGACGAGGGGAAGGAGAGATGCCCTGAGGCTGACGAGGGGAAGGAGACTTCATCTTCAGAAGGAGAGATGCCCTGAGGCCGAAAAGGGGAAGGAGTCTTCATCTTCAGAAGGCGAGATGCCCTGAGGCTGACGAGGCGAAGGAGAGATGCCCTGAGGCTGACGAGGGGAAGGAGACTTCATCTGCAGAAGGAGAGATGCCCTGAGGCTGACAAGGGGAAGGAGACATCATCTTCAGAAGGAGAGATGCCCTGAGGCTGACGAGGGGAAGGAGAGATGCCCTGAGGCTGACGAGGGGAAGGAGAGATTCCCTGAGGCTGACGAGGGGCAGGAGACTTTATCTTCCGAAGGAGAGATGCGCTGAGGCTGACGAGGGGAAGGAGAGATGCCCTGAGGCTGATGAGGGGAAAAGAGAAGTGTCCTGAGCCTGACAAGGGGAAGGAGAGATGCCCTGAGACTGACGAGGGGAAGGAGACTTCATCTTCAGAATGAGAGATGACCTGAAGCTGACGAGGGGAAGGAGAGATGCCCTGAGGCTGACGAGGGGAAGGAGACTTCATCTTCAGAAGGAGAGATGCCCTGAGGCTGACGAGGGGAAGGAGACTTCATCTTCAGAAGGCGAGATGCCCTGAGGCTGACGAGGGGATGGAGAGATGTCCTGAGGCTGACCAGGGGAAGGAGAGATACCCTGAGGCTGACGAGGGGAAGGAGACTTCATCTTCAGAAGGAGAGATGCCCTGAGGCCGACGAGGGGAAGGAGACTTCATCTTCAGAAGGAGAGATGCCCTGAGGCTGACGAGGGGAAGGAGACTTCATCTTCAGATGGAGAGATGCCCTGAGGCTGACAAGGGGAAGGAGAGATGCCCTGAGGCTGACGAGGGGAAGGAGACTTCATCTTCAGAAGGAGAGATGCCCTGAGGCTGACGAGGGGAAGGAGACTTCATCTTCAGAAGGAGAGATGCCCTGAGGCTGACGAGGGGAAGGAGAGATGCCCTGAGGCTGACAAGGGGAAGGAGAGATGCCCTGAGGCTGACGTGGGGATGGAGACTTCATCTTCAGGAGGAGAGATGCCCTGAGGCTGATTAGGGGATGGAGAGATGCCCTGAGGCTGACGAGGGGAAGGAGAGATGCCCTGAGGTTGACGAGGGGAAGGAGAGATCCCCTGAGGCTGACGAGGGGCAGTAGACTTCATCTTCAGAAGGAGAGATGCCCTGAGGCTGACGAGGGGAAGGAGAGATGTCTTGAGGCTGACCAGGGGAAGGAGAGATACCCTGAGGCTGACGAGGGGAAGGAGACTTCATCTTCAGAAGGAGAGATGCCCTGAGGCCGACGAGGGGAAGGAGACTTCATCTTCAGAAGGAGAGATGCCCTGAGGCTGACGAGGGGAAGGAGACTTCATCTTCAGAAGGAGCGATGCCCTGAGGCTGACGAGGGGAAGGAGAGATGCCCTGAGGATGACAAGGGGAAGGAGAGATGCCCTGAGGCTGACGAGGGGAAGGAGACTTCATCTTCAGGAGGAGAGATGCCCTGAGGCTGATGAGGGGATGGAGAGATGCCCTGAGGCTGACGAGGGGAAGGAGAGATGCCCTGAGGTTGACGAGGGGAAGGAGAGATCCCCTGAGGCTGATGAGGGGCAGTAGACTTCATCTTCAGAAGGAGAGATGCCCTGAGGCTGACGAGGGGAAGGAGAGATGTCCTGAGGCTGACCAGGGGAAGGAGAGATACCCTGAGGCTGACGAGGGGAAGGAGAATTCATCTTCAGAAGGAGAGATGCCCTGAGGCCGATGAGGGGCAAGAGACTTCATCTTCAGAAGGAGAGATGCGCTGAGGCTGACGAGGGGATGGAGAGATGCTCTGAGGCCGACAAGGGGAAGGAGAGATGCCCTGAGACTGACGAGGGGAAGGAGATTTAATCTTCAGAAGGAGAGATGCCCTGAGGCTGACGAGGGGAAGGAGAGATGCCCTGAGGCTGACGAGGGGAAGGAGAGATGTCCTGAGGCTGACGAGGGGAAGGAGAGATGCCCTGAGGCTGACGAGGGGAAGGAGACTTCATCTTCAGAAGGAGAGATGCCCTGAGGCTGACGAGGGGAAGGAGACTTCATCTTCAGAAGGAGAGATGCCCTGAGGATGACGAGGGGAAGGAGACTTCATCTTCAGAAGGAGAGATGCCCTGAGGCCGACGAGGGGAAGGAGACTTCATCTTCAGAAGGAGAGATGCCCTGAGGCCGATGAGGGGAAGGAGACTTAATCTTCAGAAGGAGAGATGCCCTGAGGCTGACGAGGGGAAGGAGACTTCATCTTCAGAAGGAGAGATGCCCTGAGGCTGACGAGGGGAAGGAGAGATGCCCTGAGGCTGACAAGGGGAAGGAGACTTCATCTTCAGAAGGAGAGATGCCCTGAGGATGCCGAGGGGAAGGAGACTTCATCTTCAGAAGGAGAGATGCCCTGAGGCTGACGAGGGGAAGGAGAGTTGCCCTGAGGCTGACAAGGGGAAGGAGACTTCATCTTCAGAAGGAGAGATGCCCTGAGGCTGCCGAGGGGAAGGAGACTTCATCTTCAGAAGGAGAGATGCCCTGTTGCTGACGAGGGGAAGGAGAGATGCCCTGAGCCTGACAAGGGGAAGGAGACTTCATCTTCAGACGGAGAGATGCACTGAGGCTGACGAGTGGAAGGAGACTTCATCTTCAAAAGGAGAGATGCCCTGAGGCTGACGAGTGGAAGGAGAGATGCCCTGAGGCTGACGAGGGAAAGGAGAGATGCCCTGAGGCTGACGAGGGGAAGGAGATTTCATCTTCAGAAGGAGAGATGCCCTGAGGCCGACGAGGGGAAGGAGACATCATCTTCAGAAGGCGAGATGCCCTGAAGCTGACAAGGGGAAGGAGAGATGCCCTGAGGCTGACGAGGGGAAGGAGACTTCATCCTCAGAAGGAGAGATGCCCTGAGGCTGACGAGGGGAAGGAGACTTCATCTTCAGAAGGAGAGATGCCCTGAGGCTGACAAGGGGAAGGAGTGATGCCCTGAGGCTGACGAGGGGAAGGAGACTTCATCTTCAGGAGGAGAGATTCCCTGAGGCTGATGAGGGGATGGAGAGATGCCCTGAGGCTGACGAGGGGAAGGAGAGATGCCCTGAGGTTGACGAGGGGAAGGAGAGATCCCCTGAGGCTGACGAGGGGCAGAAGACTTCATCTTCAGAAGGAGAGATGCCCTGAGGCTGACGAGGGGAAGGAGAGATGTCCTGAGGCTGACCAGGGGAAGGAGAGATACCCTGATGCTGACGAGGGAAAGGAGACTTCATCTTCAGAAGGAGAGATGCCCTGAGGCCGACGAGGGGAAGGAGACTTCATCTTCAGAAGGAGAGATGCCCTGAGGCTGACGAGGGGAAGGAGAGATGCCCTGAGGCTGACGAGGGGAAGGAGAGATGCCCTGAGGCTGACGAGGGGCAGGAGACTTCATCTTCAGAAGGAGAGATGCGCTGAGGCTGACGAGGGGATGGAGAGATGCTCTGAGGCCGACAATGGGAAGGAGAGATGCCCTGAGACTGACGAGGGGAAGGAGATTTAATCTTCAGAAGGAGAGATGCCCTGAGGCTGACGAGGGGAAGGAGAGATGCCCTGAGGCTGACGAGGGGAAGGAGAGATGTCCTGAGGCTGACGAGGGGAAGGAGAGATGCCCTGAGGCTGACGAGGGGAAGGAGACTTCATCTTCAGAAGGAGAGATGCCCTGAGGCCGACGAGGGGAAGGAGACTTCATCTTCAGAAGGCGAGATGCCCTGAGGCTGACGAGGGGAAGGAGACTTCATCTTCAGAAGGCGAGATGCCCTGAGGCTGACGAGGGGAAGGAGAGATGCCCTGAGGCTGACGAGGGGAAGGAGACTTCATCTTCAGAAGGAGAGATGCCCTGAGGCCGAAAAGGGGAAGGAGTCTTCATCTTCAGAAGGCGAGATGCCCTGAGGCTGACGAGGGGAAGGAGAGATGCCCTGAGGCTGACGAGGGGAAGGAGACTTCATCTGCAGAAGGAGAGATGCCCTGAGGCTGACAAGGGGAAGGAGACATCATCTTCAGAAGGAGAGATGCCCTGAGGCTGACGAGGGGAAGGAGAGATGCCCTGAGGCTGACGAGGGGAAGGAGAGATTCCCTGAGGCTGACGAGGGGCAGGAGACTTTATCTTCCGAAGGAGAGATGCGCTGAGGCTGACGAGGGGAAGGAGAGATGCCCTGAGGCTGATGAGGGGAAAAGAGAGGTGTCCTGAGCCTGACAAGGGGAAGGAGAGATGCCCTGAGACTGACGAGGGGAAGGAGACTTCATCTTCAGAATGAGAGATGACCTGAAGCTGACGAGGGGAAGGAGAGATGCCCTGAGGCTGACGAGGGGAAGGAGACTTCATCTTCAGAAGGAGAGATGCCCTGAGGCCGACGAGGGGAAGGAGACTTCATCTTCAGAAGGCGAGATGCCCTGAGGCTGACGAGGGGAAGGAGACTTCATCTTCAGAAGGCGAGATGCCCTGAGGCTGACGAGGGGATGGAGAGATGTCCTGAGGCTGACCAGGGGAAGGAGAGATGCCCTGAGGCTGACGAGGGGAAGGAGACTTCATCTTCAGAAGGAGAGATGCCCTGAGGCCGACGAGGGGAAGGAGACTTCATCTTCAGAAGGAGAGATGCCCTGAGGCTGACGAGGGGAAGGAGACTTCATCTTCAGATGGAGAGATGCCCTGAGGCTGACAAGGGGAAGGAGAGATGCCCTGAGGCTGACGAGGGGAAGGAGACTTCATCTTCAGAAGGAGAGATGCCCTGAGGCTGACGAGGGGAAGGAGACTTCATCTTCAGAAGGAGAGATGCCCTGAGGCTGACGAGGGGAAGGAGAGATGCCCTGAGGCTGACAAGGGGAAGGAGAGATGCCCTGAGGCTGACGTGGGGATGGAGACTTCATCTTCAGGAGGAGAGATGCCCTGAGGCTGATTAGGGGATGGAGAGATGCCCTGAGGCTGACGAGGGGAAGGAGAGATGCCCTGAGGTTGACGAGGGGAAGGAGAGATCCCCTGAGGCTGACGAGGGGCAGTAGACTTCATCTTCAGAAGGAGAGATGCCCTGAGGCTGACGAGGGGAAGGAGAGATGTCTTGAGGCTGACCAGGGGAAGGAGAGATACCCTGAGCCTGACGAGGGGAAGGAGACTTCATCTTCAGAAGGAGAGATGCCCTGAGGCCGACGAGGGGAAGGAGACTTCATCTTCAGAAGGAGAGATGCCCTGAGGCTGACGAGGGGAAGGAGACTTCATCTTCAGAAGGAGCGATGCCCTGAGGCTGACGAGGGGAAGGAGAGATGCCCTGAGGATGACAAGGGGAAGGAGAGATGCCCTGAGGCTGACGAGGGGAAGGAGACTTCATCTTCAGGAGGAGAGATGCCCTGAGGCTGATGAGGGGATGGAGAGATGCCCTGAGGCTGACGAGGGGAAGGAGAGATGCCCTGAGGTTGACAAGGGGAAGGAGAGATCCCCTGAGGCTGATGAGGGGCAGTAGACTTCATCTTCAGAAGGAGAGATGCCCTGAGGCTGACGAGGGGAAGGAGAGATGTCCTGAGGCTGACCAGGGGAAGGAGAGATACCCTGAGGCTGACGAGGGGAAGGAGAATTCATCTTCAGAAGGAGAGATGCCCTGAGGCCGATGAGGGGCAGGAGACTTCATCTTCAGAAGGAGAGATGCGCTGAGGCTGACGAGGGGATGGAGAGATGCTCTGAGGCCGACAAGTGGAAGGAGAGATGCCCTGAGACTGACGAGGGGAAGGAGATTTAATCTTCAGAAGGAGAGATGCCCTGAGGCTGACGAGGGGAAGGAGAGATGCCCTGAGGCTGACGAGGGGAAGGAGAGATGTCCTGAGGCTGACGAGGGGAAGGAGAGATGCCCTGAGGCAGACGAGGGGAAGGAGACTTCATCTTCAGAAGGAGAGATGCCCTGAGGCTGACGAGGGGAAGGAGACTTCATCTTCAGAAGGAGAGATGCCCTGAGGATGATGAGGGGAAGGAGACTTCATCTTCAGAAGGAGAGATGCCCTGAGGCCGACGAGGGGAAGGAGACTTCATCTTCAGAAGGAGAGATGCCCTGAGGCCGATGAGGGGAAGGAGACTTAATCTTCAGAAGGAGAGATGCCCTGAGGCTGACGAGGGGAAGGAGACTTCATCTTCAGAAGGAGAGATGCCCTGAGGCTGACGAGGGGAAGGAGAGATGCCCTGAGGCTGACAAGGGGAAGGAGACTTCATCTTCAGAAGGAGAGATGCCCTGAGGATGCCGAGGGGAAGGAGACTTCATCTTCAGAAGGAGAGATGCCCTGAGGCTGACGAGGGGAAGGAGAGTTGCCCTGAGGCTGACAAGGGGAAGGAGACTTCATCTTCAGAAGGAGAGATGCCCTGAGGCTGCCGAGGGGAAGGAGACTTCATCTTCAGAAGGAGAGATGCCCTGTTGCTGACGAGGGGAAGGAGAGATGCCCTGAGGCTGACGAGGGGAAAGAGAGATGCCCTGAGGCTGACGAGGGGAAGGAGACTTCATCTTCAGGAGGAGAGATGCCCTGAGGATGACTAGGGGATGGAGAGATGCCCTGAGGCTGACAAGGGGAAGGAGAGATGCCCTGAGGCTGACGAGGGGCTGGAGACTTCATCTTCAGAAGGAGAGATGCGCTGAGGCTGACGAGGGGAAGTAGAGATAACCTGAGGCTGATGAGGGGAAGGAGAGGTGTCCCGAGCCTGACAAGGGATAGGAGAGATGCCCTGAGACTGACGAGGGGAAGTACACTTCATCTTCAGAATGAGAGATGCCCTGAGGCTGATGAGGGGAAGGAGAGATGCCCTGAGGCTGACGAGGGGAAGGAGACTTCATCTTCAGAAGGAGAGATGCCCTGAGGCCGACGAGGGGAAGGAGACTTCATCTTCAGAAGGAGAGATGCCCTGAGGCTGACAAGGGGAAAGAGACTTCATCTTCAGAAGGAGAGATGCCCTGAGGCTGACGATGGGAAGGAGACTTCATCTTCAGAAGGAGAGATGCCCTGAGGCTGACGAGGGGAAGGAGACTTCATCTTCTGAAGGAGAGATGCCCTGAGACTGACTAGGGGAAGGAGAGATGCCCTGAGGTTGACGAGGGGAAGGAGACTTCATCTTCAGAAGGAGAGATGTCCTGACGAGGGTAGGAGAGATGTCCTGAGGCTGACGAGGGGAAGGAGAGATGCCCTGAGGCTGACGAGGGGAAAGAGACTTCATCTTCAGAAGGAGAGATGCCCTGAGGCTGACGAGGGGAAGGAGAGATGCCCTGAGCCTGACAAGGGGAAGGAGACTTCATTTTCAGAAGGAGAGATGCCCTGAGGCCGACGAGGGGATGGAGACTTCATCTTCAGAAGCAGAGATGCCCTGAGGCTGACGAGGGGAAGGAGAGATGCCCTGAGCCTGTCAAGGGGAAGGAGACTTCATCTTCAGACGGAGAGATGCACTGAGGCTGACGAGTGGAAGGACACTTCATCTTCAAAAGGAGAGATGCCCTGAGGCTGACGAGTGGAAGGAGAGATGCCCTGAGGCTGACGAGGGAAAGGAGAGATGCCCTGAGGCTGACGAGGGGAAGGAGATTTCATCTTCAGAAGGAGAGATGCCCTGAGGCCGACGAGGGGAAGGAGACATCATCTTCAGAAGGCGAGATGCCCTGAAGCTGACAAGGGGAAGGAGAGATGCCCTGAGGCTGACGAGGGGAAGGAGACTTCATCTTCAGAAGGAGAGGACCCTGAGGCTGACGAGGGGAAGGAGACTTCATCTTCAGAAGGAGAGATGCCCTGAGGATGACGAGGGGAAGGAGACTTCATCTTCAGAAGGAGAGATGCCCTGAGGCTGACGAGTGGAAGGAGAGATGCCCTGAGGCTGACGAGGGAAAGGAGAGATGCCCTGAGGCTGACGAGGGGAAGGAGATTTCATCTTCAGAAGGAGAGATGCCCTGAGGCCGACGAGGGGAAGGAGACATCATCTTCAGAAGGCGAGATGCCCTGAAGCTGACAAGGGGAAGGAGAGATGCCCTGAGGCTGACGAGGGGAAGGAGACTTCATCTTCAGAAGGAGAGATGCCCTGAGGCTGACGAGGGGAAGGAGACTTCATCTTCAGAAGGAGAGATGCCCTGAGGCTGACAAGGGGAAGGAGTGATGCCCTGAGGCTGACGAGGGGAAGGAGACTTCATCTTCAGGAGGAGAGATTCCCTGAGGCTGATGAGGGGATGGAGAGATGCCCTGAGGCTGACGAGGGGAAGGAGAGCTGCCCTGAGGTTGACGAGGGGAAGGAGAGATCCCCTGAGGCTGACGAGGGGCAGTAGACTTCATCTTCAGAAGGAGAGATGCCCTGAGGCTGACGAGGGGAAGGAGAGATGTCCTGAGGCTGACCAGGGGAAGGAGAGATACCCTGAGGCTGACGAGGGGAAGGAGACTTCATCTTCAGAAGGAGAGATGCCCTGAGGCTGACGAGGGGAAGGAGACTTCATCTTCAGAAGGAGAGATGCGCTGAGGCTGACGAGGGGAAGTAGAGATAACCTGAGGCTGATGAGGGGAAGGAGAGGTGTCCCGAGCCTGACAAGGGATAGGAGAGATGCCCTGAGACTGACGAGGGGAAGTACACTTCATCTTCAGAATGAGAGATGCCCTGAGGCTGACGAGGGGAAGGAGAGATGCCCTGAGGCTGACGAGGGGAAGGAGAGATGCCCTGAGGTTGACGAGGGGAAGGAGAGATCCACTGAGGCTGACGAGGGGCAGTAGACTTCATCTTCAGAAGGAGAGATGCCCTGAGGCTGACGAGGGGAAGGAGAGATGTCCTGAGGCTGACCAGGGGAAGGAGAGATACCCTGAGGCTGACGAGGGGAAGGAGACTTCATCTTCAGAAGGAGAGATGCCCTGAGGCCGACGAGGGGAAGGAGACTTCATCTTCAGAAGGAGAGATGCCCTGAGGCTGACGATGGGAAGGAGACTTCATCTTCAGAAGGAGAGATGCCCTGAGGCTGACGAGGGGAAGGAGAGATGCCCTGAGGCTGACGAGGGGAAGGAGACTTCATCTTCAGAAGGAGAGATGCCCTGAGGCTGACGAGGGGAAGGAGACTTCATCTTCAGAAGGAGAGATGCCCTGAGGATGACGAGGGGAAGGAGACTTCATCTTCAGAAGGAGAGATGCCCTGAGGCCGACGAGGGGAAGGAGACTTCATCTTCAGAAGGAGAGATGCCCTGAGGCCGATGAGGGGAAGGAGACTTAATCTTCAGAAGGAGAGATGCCCTGAGGCTGACGAGGGGAAGGAGACTTCATCTTCAGAAGGAGAGATGCCCTGAGGCTGAGGAGGGGAAGGAGAGATGCCCTGAGGCTGACAAGGGGAAGGAGACTTCATCTTCAGAAGGAGAGATGCCCTGAGGATGCCGAGGGGAAGGAGACTTCATCTTCAGAAGGAGAGATGCCCTGAGGCTGACGAGGGGAAGGAGAGTTGCCCTGAGGCTGACAAGGGGAAGGAGACTTCATCTTCAGAAGGAGAGATGCCCTGAGGCTGCCGAGGGGAAGGAGACTTCATCTTCAGAAGGAGAGATGCCCTGTTGCTGACGAGGGGAAGGAGAGATGCCCTGAGGCTGACGAGGGGAAAGAGAGATGCCCTGAGGCTGACGACGGGAAGGAGACTTCATCTTCAGGAGGAGAGATGCCCTGAGGCTGACTAGGGGATGGAGAGATGCCCTGAGGCTGACAAGGGGAAGGAGAGATGCCCTGAGGCTGACGAGGGGCTGGAGACTTCATCTTCAGAAGGAGAGATGCGCTGAGGCTGACGAGGGGAAGTAGAGATAACCTGAGGCTGATGAGGGGAAGGAGAGGTGTCCCGAGCCTGACAAGGGATAGGAGAGATGCCCTGAGACTGACGAGGGGAAGTACACTTCATCTTCAGAATGAGAGATGCCCTGAGGCTGACGAGGGGAAGGAGAGATGCCCTGAGGCTGACGAGGGGAAGGAGACTTCATCTTCAGAAGGAGAGATGCCCTGAGGCCGACGAGGGGAAGGAGACTTCATCTTCAGAAGGAGAGATGCCCTGAGGCTGACAAGGGGAAAGAGACTTCATCTTCACAAGGAGAGATGCCCTGAGGCTGACGAGGGGAAGGAGACTTCATCTTCAAAAGGAGAGATGCCCTGAGGCTGACGAGTGGAAGGAGAGATGCCCTGAGGCTGACGAGGGAAAGGAGAGATGCCCTGAGGCTGACGAGGGGAAGGAGATTTCATCTTCAGAAGGAGAGATGCCCTGAGGCCGACGAGGGGAAGGAGACATCATCTTCAGAAGGCGAGATGCCCTGAAGCTGACAAGGGGAAGGAGAGATGCCCTGAGGCTGACGAGGGGAAGGAGACTTCATCTTCAGAAGGAGAGATGCCCTGAGGCTGACGAGGGGAAGGAGACTTCATCTTCAGAAGGAGAGATGCCCTGAGGCTGACAAGGGGAAGGAGTGATGCCCTGAGGCTGACGAGGGGAAGGAGACTTCATCTTCAGGAGGAGAGATTCCCTGAGGCTGATGAGGGGAAGGAGAGATGCCCTGAGGCTGACGAGGGGAAGGAGAGATGCCCTGAGGTTGACGAGGGGAAGGAGAGATCCCCTGAGGCTGACGAGGGGCAGTAGACTTCATCTTCAGAAGGAGAGATGCCCTGAGGCTGACGAGGGGAAGGAGAGATGTCCTGAGGCTGACCAGGGGAAGGAGAGATACCCTGAGGCTGACGAGGGGAAGGAGACTTCATCTTCAGAAGGAGAGATGCCCTGAGGCCGACGAGGGGAAGGAGACTTCATCTTCAGAAGGAGAGATGCCCTGAGGCTGACGATGGGAAGGAGACTTCATCTTCAGAAGGAGAGATGCCCTGAGGCTGACGAGGGGAAGGAGAGATGCCCTGAGAATGACGAGGGGAAGGAGAGATGCACTGAGGCTGACGAGGGGCAGGAGACTTCATCTTCAGAAGGAGAGATGCGCTGAGGCTGACGAGGGGATGGAGAGATGCTCTGAGGCTGACGAGGGGAAGGAGACTTCATCTTCAGAACGAGAGATGCCCTGAGGCTGACGAGTGGAAGGAGACTTCATCTTCAGAAGGTGAGATGCCCTGAGGCTGACAAGGGGAAGGAGACTTCATCTTCAGAAGGCGAGATGCCCTGAGGCTGAGGAGGGGAAGGAGAGATGCCCTGAGGCTGACGAGGGGAAGGAGACTTCATCTTCAGAAGGAGAGATGCCCTGAGGCTGACGAGGGGAAGGAGAGATGCCCTGAGGCTGACGAGGGGAAGGAGAGATGCCCTGAGGCTGACGAGGGGAAGGAGAGATCCCTGAGGCTGACGAGGGGCAGGAGACTTCATCTTCAGAAGGAGAGATGCGCTGAGGTTGACGAGGGGATGGAGAGATGTCCTGAGGCTGACCAGGGGAAGGAGAGATACCCTGAGGCTGACGAGGGGAAGGAGACTTCATCTTCAGAAGGAGAGATGCCCTGAGGCCGACGAGGGGAAGGAGACTTCATCTTCAGAAGGAGAGATGCCCTGAGGCTGACGAGGGGAAGGAGACTTCATCTTCAGAAGGAGAGATGCCCTGAGGCTGACGAGGGGAAGGAGAGATTCCCTGAGGCTGACGAGGGGCAGGAGACTTTATCTTCCGAAGGAGAGATGCGCTGAGGCTGACGAGGGGAAGGAGAGATGCCCTGAGGCTGATGAGGGGAAAAGAGAAGTGTCCTGAGCCTGACAAGGGGAAGGAGAGATGCCCTGAGACTGACGAGGGGAAGGAAACTTCATCTTCAGAATGAGAGATGCCCTGAAGCTGACGAGGGGAAGGAGAGATGCCCTGAGGCTGACGAGGGGAAGGAGACTTCATCTTCAGAAGGAGAGATGCCCTGAGGCCGACGAGGGGAAGGAGACTTCATCTTCAGAAGGCGAGATGACCTGAGGCTGACGAGGGGAAGGAGACTTCATCTTCAGAAGGCGAGATGCCCTGAGGCTGACGAGGGGAAGGAGAGATGCCCTGAGGCTGACGAGTGGAAGGAGACTTCATCTTCAGAAGGAGAGATGCCCTGAGGCTGACGAGGGGAAGGAGAGATGCCCTGAGGCTGACAAGGGGAAGGAGACTTCATCTTCAGAAGGAGAGATGCCCTGAGGCTGACAAGGGGAAGGAGACTTCATCTTCAGAAGGCGAGATGCCCTGAGGCTGAGGAGGGGAAGGAGAGATGCCCTGAGGCTGACGAGGGGAAGAAGACTTCATCTTCAGAAGGAGAGATGCCCTGAGGCTGACGAGGGGAAGGAGAGATGCCCTGAGGCTGACGAGGGGAAGGAGAGATGCCCTGAGGCTGACGAGGGGAAGGAGAGATCCCTGAGGCTGACGAGGGGCAGGAGACTTCATCTTCAGAAGGAGAGATGCGCTGAGGTTGACGAGGGGATGGAGAGATGTCCTGAGGCTGACCAGGGGAAGGAGAGATACCCTGAGGCTGACGAGGGGAAGGAGACTTCATCTTCAGAAGGAGAGATGCCCTGAGGCCGACGAGGGGAAGGAGACTTCATCTTCAGAAGGAGAGATGCCCTGAGGCTGACGAGGGGAAGGAGACTTCATCTTCAGAAGGAGAGATGCCCTGAGGCTGACAAGGGGAAGGAGAGATGCCCTGAGGCTGACGAGGGGAAGGAGACTTCATCTTCAGAAGGAGAGATGCCCTGAGGCTGACGAGGGGAAGGAGACTTCATCTTCAGAAGGAGAGATGCCCTGAGGCTGACGAGGGGAAGGAGAAATGCCCTGAGGCTGACAAGGGGAAGGAGAGATGCCCTGAGGCTGACGTGGGGAAGGAGACTTCATCTTCAGGAGGAGAGATGCCCTGAGGCTGATGAGGGGATGGAGAGATGCCCTGAGGCTGACGAGGGGAAGGAGAGATGCCCTGAGGTTGACGAGGGGAAGGAGAGATCCCCTGAGGCTGACGAGGGGCAGTAGACTTCATCTTCAGAAGGAGAAATGCCCTGAGGCTGACGAGGGGAAGGAGAGATGTCCTGAGGCTGACCAGGGGAAGGAGAGATACCCTGAGGCTGACGAGGGGAAGGAGACTTCATCTTCAGAAGGAGAGATGCCCTGAGGCCGACGAGGGGAAGGAGACTTCATCTTCAGAAGGAGAGATGCCCTGAGGCTGACGAGGGGAAGGAGACTTCATCTTCAGAAGGCGAGATGCCCTGAGGCTGACGAGGGGAAGGAGAGATGCCCTGAGGCTGACGAGGGGAAGGAGACTTCATCTTCAGAAGGAGAGATGCCCTGAGGCTGACGAGTGGAAGGAGACTTGATCTTCAGAAGGAGAGATGCCCTGAGGCTGACGAGGGGAAGGAGAGATGCCCTGAGGCTGACGTGGGGAAGGAGACTTCATCTGCAGAAGGAGAGATGCCCTGAGGCTGACAAGGGGAAGGAGACATCATCTTCAGAAGGAGAGATGCCCTGAGGCTGACGAGGGGAAGGAGAGATGCCCTGAGGCTGACGAGGGGAAGGAGAGATTCCCTGAGGCTGACGAGGGGCAGGAGCCTTTATTTTCCGAAGGAGAGATGCGCTGAGGCTGACGAGGGGAAGGAGAGATGCCCTGAGGCTGATGAGGGGAAAAGAGAAGTGTCCTGAGCCTGACAAGGGGAAGGAGAGATGCCCTGAGACTGACGAGGGGAAGGAGACTTCATCTTCAGAATGAGAGATGCCCTGAAGCTGACGAGGGGAAGGAGAGATGCCCTGAGGCTGACGAGGGGAAGGAGACTTCATCTTCAGAAGGAGAGATGCCCTGAGGCTGACGAGGGGAAGGAGACTTCATCTTCAGAAGGAGAGATGCCCTGAGGCTGACGAGGGGAAGGAGAGATGCCCTGAGGCTGACAAGGGGAAGGAGACTTCATCTTCAGAAGGAGAGATGCCCTGAGGCTGACAAGGGGAAGGAGACTTCATCTTCAGAAGGCGAGATGCCCTGAGGCTGAGGAGGGGAAGGAGAGATGCCCTGAGGCTGACGAGGGGAAGGAGACTTCATCTTCAGAAGGAGAGATGCCCTGAGGCTGACGAGGGGAAGGAGAGATGCCCTGAGGCTGACGAGGGGAAGGAGAGATGCCCTGAGGCTGACGAGGGGAAGGAGAGATCCCTGAGGCTGACGAGGGGCAGGAGACTTCATCTTCAGAAGGAGAGATGCGCTGAGGTTGACGAGGGGATGGAGAGATGTCCTGAGGCTGACCAGGGGAAGGAGAGATACCCTGAGGCTGACGAGGGGAAGGAGACTTCATCTTCAGAAGGAGAGATGCCCTGAGGCCGACGAGGGGAAGGAGACTTCATCTTCAGAAGGAGAGATGCCCTGAGGCTGACGAGGGGAAGGAGACTTCATCTTCAGAAGGAGAGATGCCCTGAGGCTGACAAGGGGAAGGAGAGATGCCCTGAGGCTGACGAGGGGAAGGAGACTTCATCTTCAGAAGGAGAGATGCAATGAGGCTGACGAGGGGAAGGAGACTTCATCTTCAGAAGGAGAGATGCCCTGAGGCTGACGAGGGGAAGGAGAAATGCCCTGAGGCTGACAAGGGGAAGGAGAGATGCCCTGAGGCTGACGTGGGGAAGGAGACTTCATCTTCAGGAGGAGAGATGCCCTGATGCTGATGAGGGGATGGAGAGATGCCCTGAGGCTGACGAGGGGAAGGAGAGATGCCCTGAGGTTGACGAGGGGAAGGAGAGATCCCCTGAGGCTGACGAGGGGCAGTAGACTTCATCATCAGAAGGAGAAATGCCCTGAGGCTGACGAGGGGAAGGAGAGATGTCCTGAGGCTGACCAGGGGAAGGAGAGATACCCTGAGGCTGACGAGGGGAAGGAGACTTCATCTTCAGAAGGAGAGATGCCCTGAGGCCGACGAGGGGAAGGAGACTTCATCTTCAGAAGGAGAGATGAACTGAGGCTGACGAGGGGAAGGAGACTTCATCTTCAGAAGGAGAGATGCCCTGAGGCTGACGAGGGGAAGGAGAGATGCCCTGAGGCTGACAAGGGGAAGGAGAGATGCCCTGAGGCTGACGAGGGGAAGGAGACTTCATCTTCAGGAGGAGAGATGCCCTGAGGCTGATGAGGGGATGGAGAGATGCCCTGAGGCTGACGAGGGGAAGGAGAGATGCCCTGAGGTTGACGAGGGGAAGGAGAGATCCCCTGAGGCTGACGAGGGGCAGTAGACTTCATCTTCAGAAGGAGAGATGCCCTGAGGCTGACGAGGGGAAGGAGAGATGTCCTGAGGCTGACCAGGGGAAGGAGAGATACCCTGAGGCTGACGAGGGGAAGGAGACTTCATCTTCAGAAGGAGAGATGCCCTGAGGCCGACGAGGGGAAGGAGACTTCATCTTCAGAAGGAGAGATGCCCTGAGGCTGACGAGGGGAAGGAGACTTCATCTTCAGAAGGAGAGATACCCTGAGGCTGACGAGGGGAAGGAGAGATGCCCTGAGGCTGACGAGGGGAAGGAGAGATGCCCTGAGGCTGACGAGGGGAAGGAGAGATCCCTGAGGCTGACGAGGGGCAGGAGACTTCATCTTCAGAAGGAGAGATGCCCTGAGGCTGACAAGGGGAAGGAGACTTCATCTTCAGAAGGAGAGATGCCCTGAGGCTGACAAGGGGAAGGAGACTTCATCTTCAGAAGGCGAGATGCCCTGAGGCTGAGGAGGGGAAGGAGAGATGCCCTGAGGCTGACGAGGGGAAGGAGACTTCATCTTCAGAAGGAGAGATGCCCTGAGGCTGACGAGGGGAAGGAGAGATGCCCTGAGGCTGACGAGGGGAAGGAGAGATGCCCTGAGGCTGACGAGGGGAAGGAGAGATCCCTGAGGCTGACGAGGGGCAGGAGACTTCATCTTCAGAAGGAGAGATGCGCTGAGGTTGACGAGGGGATGGAGAGATGTCCTGAGGCTGACCAGGGGAAGGAGAGATACCCTGAGGCTGACGAGGGGAAGGAGACTTCATCTTCAGAAGGAGAGATGCCCTGAGGCCGACGAGGGGAAGGAGACTTCATCTTCAGAAGGAGAGATGCCCTGAGGCTGACGAGGGGAAGGAGACTTCATCTTCAGAAGGAGAGATGCCCTGAGGCTGACAAGGGGAAGGAGAGATGCCCTGAGGCTGACGAGGGGAAGGAGACTTCATCTTCAGAAGGAGAGATGCCCTGAGGCTGACGAGGGGAAGGAGACTTCATCTTCAGAAGGAGAGATGCCCTGAGGCTGACGAGGGGAAGGAGAAATGCCCTGAGGCTGACAAGGGGAAGGAGAGATGCCCTGAGGCTGACGTGGGGAAGGAGACTTCATCTTCAGGAGGAGAGATGCCCTGAGGCTGATGAGGGGATGGAGAGATGCCCTGAGGCTGACGAGGGGAAGGAGAGATGCCCTGAGGTTGACGAGGGGAAGGAGAGATCCCCTGAGGCTGACGAGGGGCAGTAGACTTCATCTTCAGAAGGAGAAATGCCCTGAGGCTGACGAGGGGAAGGAGAGATGTCCTGAGGCTGACCAGGGGAAGGAAAGATACCCTGAGGCTGACGAGGGGAAGGAGACTTCATCTTCAGAAGGAAAGATGCCCTGAGGCCGACGAGGGGAAGGAGACTTCATCTTCAGAAGGAGAGATGCCCTGAGGCTGACGAGGGGAAGGAGAGATGCCCTGAGGCTGACAAGGGGAAGGAGAGATGCCCTGAGGCTGACGAGGGGAAGGAGACTTCATCTTCAGGAGGAGAGATGCCCTGAGGCTGATGAGGGGATGGAGAGATGCCCTGAGGCTGACGAGGGGAAGGAGAGATGCCCTGAGGTTGACGAGGGGAAGGAGAGATCCCCTGAGGCTGACGAGGGGCAGTAGACTTCATCTTCAGAAGGAGAGATGCCCTGAGGCTGACGAGGGGAAGGAGAGATGTCCTGAGGCTGACCAGGGGAAGGAGAGATACCCTGAGGCTGACGAGGGGAAGGAGACTTCATCTTCAGAAGGAGAGATGCCCTGAGGCCGACGAGGGGAAGGAGACTTCATCTTCAGAAGGAGAGATGCCCTGAGGCTGACGAGGGGAAGGAGACTTCATCTTCAGAAGGAGAGATGCCCTGAGGCTGACAAGGGGAAGGAGAGATGCCCTGAGGCTGACGAGGGGAAGGAGACTTCATCTTCAGAAGGAGAGATGCCCTGAGGCCGACGAGGGGAAGGAGACTTCATCTTCAGAAGGAGAGATGCCCTGAGGTTGACGAGGGGAAGGAGAGATCCCCTGAGGCTGACGAGGGGCAGTAGACTTCATCATCAGAAGGAGAAATGCCCTGAGGCTGACGAGGGGAAGGAGAGATGTCCTGAGGCTGACCAGGGGAAGGAGAGATACCCTGAGGCTGACGAGGGGAAGGAGACTTCATCTTCAGAAGGAGAGATGCCCTGAGGCCGACGAGGGGAAGGAGACTTCATCTTCAGAAGGAGAGATGAACTGAGGCTGACGAGGGGAAGGAGACTTCATCTTCAGAAGGAGAGATGCCCTGAGGCTGACGAGGGGAAGGAGAGATGCCCTGAGGCTGACAAGGGGAAGGAGAGATGCCCTGAGGCTGACGAGGGGAAGGAGACTTCATCTTCAGGAGGAGAGATGCCCTGAGGCTGATGAGGGGATGGAGAGATGCCCTGAGGCTGACGAGGGGAAGGAGAGATGCCCTGAGGTTGACGAGGGGAAGGAGAGATCCCCTGAGGCTGACGAGGGGCAGTAGACTTCATCTTCAGAAGGAGAGATGCCCTGAGGCTGACGAGGGGAAGGAGAGATGTCCTGAGGCTGACCAGGGGAAGGAGAGATACCCTGAGGCTGACGAGGGGAAGGAGACTTCATCTTCAGAAGGAGAGATGCCCTGAGGCCGACGAGGGGAAGGAGACTTCATCTTCAGAAGGAGAGATGCCCTGAGGCTGACGAGGGGAAGGAGACTTCATCTTCAGAAGGAGAGATACCCTGAGGCTGACGAGGGGAAGGAGAGATGCCCTGAGGCTGACGAGGGGAAGGAGAGATGCCCTGAGGCTGACGAGGGGAAGGAGAGATCCCTGAGGCTGACGAGGGGCAGGAGACTTCATCTTCAGAAGGAGAGATGCCCTGAGGCTGACAAGGGGAAGGAGACTTCATCTTCAGAAGGAGAGATGCCCTGAGGCTGACAAGGGGAAGGAGACTTCATCTTCAGAAGGCGAGATGCCCTGAGGCTGAGGAGGGGAAGGAGAGATGCCCTGAGGCTGACGAGGGGAAGGAGACTTCATCTTCAGAAGGAGAGATGCCCTGAGGCTGACGAGGGGAAGGAGAGATGCCCTGAGGCTGACGAGGGGAAGGAGAGATGCCCTGAGGCTGACGAGGGGAAGGAGAGATCCCTGAGGCTGACGAGGGGCAGGAGACTTCATCTTCAGAAGGAGAGATGCGCTGAGGTTGACGAGGGGATGGAGAGATGTCCTGAGGCTGACCAGGGGAAGGAGAGATACCCTGAGGCTGACGAGGGGAAGGAGACTTCATCTTCAGAAGGAGAGATGCCCTGAGGCCGACGAGGGGAAGGAGACTTCATCTTCAGAAGGAGAGATGCCCTGAGGCTGACGAGGGGAAGGAGACTTCATCTTCAGAAGGAGAGATGCCCTGAGGCTGACAAGGGGAAGGAGAGATGCCCTGAGGCTGACGAGGGGAAGGAGACTTCATCTTCAGAAGGAGAGATGCCCTGAGGCTGACGAGGGGAAGGAGACTTCATCTTCAGAAGGAGAGATGCCCTGAGGCTGACGAGGGGAAGGAGAAATGCCCTGAGGCTGACAAGGGGAAGGAGAGATGCCCTGAGGCTGACGTGGGGAAGGAGACTTCATCTTCAGGAGGAGAGATGCCCTGAGGCTGATGAGGGGATGGAGAGATGCCCTGAGGCTGACGAGGGGAAGGAGAGATGCCCTGAGGTTGACGAGGGGAAGGAGAGATCCCCTGAGGCTGACGAGGGGCAGTAGACTTCATCTTCAGAAGGAGAAATGCCCTGAGGCTGACGAGGGGAAGGAGAGATGTCCTGAGGCTGACCAGGGGAAGGAAAGATACCCTGAGGCTGACGAGGGGAAGGAGACTTCATCTTCAGAAGGAAAGATGCCCTGAGGCTGACGAGGGGAAGGAGAGATGCCCTGAGGCTGACAAGGGGAAGGAGAGATGCCCTGAGGCTGACGAGGGGAAGGAGACTTCATCTTCAGGAGGAGAGATGCCCTGAGGCTGATGAGGGGATGGAGAGATGCCCTGAGGCTGACGAGGGGAAGGAGAGATGCCCTGAGGTTGACGAGGGGAAGGAGAGATCCCCTGAGGCTGACGAGGGGCAGTAGACTTCATCTTCAGAAGGAGAGATGCCCTGAGGCTGACGAGGGGAAGGAGAGATGTCCTGAGGCTGACCAGGGGAAGGAGAGATACCCTGAGGCTGACGAGGGGAAGGAGACTTCATCTTCAGAAGGAGAGATGCCCTGAGGCCGACGAGGGGAAGGAGACTTCATCTTCAGAAGGAGAGATGCCCTGAGGCTGACGAGGGGAAGGAGACTTCATCTTCAGAAGGAGAGATGCCCTGAGGCTGACAAGGGGAAGGAGAGATGCCCTGAGGCTGACGAGGGGAAGGAGACTTCATCTTCAGAAGGAGAGATGCCCTGAGGCCGACGAGGGGAAGGAGACTTCATCTTCAGAAGGAGAGATGCCCTGAGGCTGACGATGGGAAGGAGACTTCATCTTCAGAAGGAGAGATGCCCT
The DNA here is from genome assembly GCF_965601325.2 of Salmo salar. Lineage (NCBI taxonomy): Eukaryota > Metazoa > Chordata > Actinopteri > Salmoniformes > Salmonidae > Salmo > Salmo salar. Next base: position 1,131,952 of record NC_138302.1, on the reverse strand, counting down.
GAGGCTGACGAGGGGAAGGAGAGATGCCCTGAGGCTGACGAGGGGGAGGAGAGATGCACTGAGGCTGACGAGGGGCAGGAGACTTCATCTTCAGAAGGAGAGATGCGCTGAGGCTGACGAGGGGATGGAGAGATGCTCTGAGGCCGACAATGGGAAGGAGAGATGCCCTGAGACTGACGAGGGGAAGGAGATTTAATCTTCAGAAGGAGAGATGCCCTGAGGCTGACGAGGGGAAGGAGAGATGCCCTGAGGCTGACGAGGGGAAGGAGAGATGTCCTGAGGCTGACGAGGGGAAGGAGAGATGCCCTGAGGCTGACGAGGGGAAGGAGACTTCATCTTCAGAAGGAGAGATGCCCTGAGGCTGACGAAGGGAAGGAGAGATGCCCTGAGGCTGACGAGGGGAAGGAGACTTCATCTTCAGAAGGCGAGATGCCCTGAGGCTGACGAGGGGAAGGAGAGATGCCCTGAGGCTGACGAGGGGAAGGAGACTTCATCTTCAGAAGGAGAGATGCCCTGAGGCTGACGAGTGGAAGGAGACTTCATCTTCAGAAGGAGAGATGCCCTGAGGCTGACGAGGGGAAGGAGAGATGCCCTGAGGCTGACGTGGAAAAGGAGACTTCATCTGCAGAAGGAGAGATGCCCTGAGGCTGACAAGGGGAAGGAGACATCATCTTCAGAAGGAGAGATGCCCTGAGGCTGACGAGGGGAAGGAGAGATGCCCTGAGGCTGACGAGGGGAAGGAGAGATTCCCTGAGGCTGACGAGGGGAAGGAGAGATGCCCTGAGGCTGATGAGGGGAAAAGAGAAGTGTCCTGAGCCTGACAAGGGGAAGGAGAGATGCCCTGAGACTGACGAGGGGAAGGAAACTTCATCTTCAGAATGAGAGATGCCCTGAAGCTGACGAGGGGAAGGAGAGATGCCCTGAGGCTGACGAGGGGAAGGAGACTTCATCTTCAGAAGGAGAGATGCCCTGAGGCCGACGAGGGGAAGGAGACTTCATCTTCAGAAGGCGAGATGACCTGAGGCTGACGAGGGGAAGGAGACTTCATCTTCAGAAGGCGAGATGCCCTGAGGCTGACGAGGGGAAGGAGAGATGCCCTGAGGCTGACGAGTGGAAGGAGACTTCATCTTCAGAAGGAGAGATGCCCTGAGGCTGACGAGGGGAAGGAGAGATGCCCTGAGGCTGACAAGGGGAAGGAGACTTCATCTTCAGAAGGAGAGATGCCCTGAGGCTGACAAGGGGAACGAGACTTCATCTTCAGAAGGCGAGATGCCCTGAGGCTGAGGAGGGGAAGGAGAGATGCCCTGAGGCTGACGAGGGGAAGGAGACTTCATCTTCAGAAGGAGAGATGCCCTGAGGCTGACGAGGGGAAGGAGAGATGCCCTGAGGCTGACGAGGGGAAGGAGAGATGCCCTGAGGCTGACGAGGGGAAGGAGAGATCCCTGAGGCTGACGAGGGTCAGGAGACTTCATCTTCAGAAGGAGAGATGCGCTGAGGTTGACGAGGGGATGGAGAGATGTCCTGAGGCTGACCAGGGGAAGGAGAGATACCCTGAGGCTGATGAGGGGAAGGAGACTTCATCTTCAGAAGGAGAGATGCCCTGAGGCCGACGAGGGGAAGGAGACTTCATCTTCAGAAGGAGAGATGCCCTGAGGCTGACGAGGGGAAGGAGACTTCATCTTCAGAAGGAGAGATGCCCTGAGGCTGACAAGGGGAAGGAGAGATGCCCTGAGGCTGACGAGGGGAAGGAGACTTCATCTTCAGAAGGAGAGATGCCCTGAGGCTGACGAGGGGAAGGAGACTTCATCTTCAGAAGGAGAGATGACCTGAGGCTGACGAGGGGAAGGAGAAATGCCCTTAGGCTGACAAGGGGAAGGAGAGATGCCCTGAGGCTGACGTGGGGAAGGAGACTTCATCTTCAGGAGGAGAGATGCCCTGAGGCTGATGAGGGGATGGAGAGATGCACTGAGGCTGACGAGGGGCAGGAGACTTCATCTTCAGAATGAGAGATGCGCTGAGGCTGACGAGGGGATGGAGAGATGCTCTGAGGCCGACAATGGGAAGGAGAGATGCCCTGAGACTGACGAGGGGAAGGAGATTTAATCTTCAGAAGGAGAGATGCCCTGAGGCTGACGAGGGGAAGGAGAGATGCCCTGAGGCTGACGAGGGGAAGGAGAGATGTCCTGAGGCTGACGAGGGGAAGGAGAGATGCCCTGAGGCTGACGAGGGGAAGGAGAGATCCCTGAGGCTGACGAGGGTCAGGAGACTTCATCTTCAGAAGGAGAGATGCGCTGAGGTTGACGAGGGGATGGAGAGATGTCCTGAGGCTGACCAGGGGAAGGAGAGATACCCTGAGGCTGACGAGGGGAAGGAGACTTCATCTTCAGAAGGAGAGATGCCCTGAGGCCGACGAGGGGAAGGAGACTTCATCTTCAGAAGGAGAGATGCCCTGAGGCTGACGAGGGGAAGGAGACTTCATCTTCAGAAGGAGAGATGCCCTGAGGCTGACAAGGGGAAGGAGAGATGCCCTGAGGCTGACGAGGGGAAGGAGACTTCATCTTCAGAAGGAGAGATGCCCTGAGGCTGACGAGGGGAAGGAGACTTCATCTTCAGAAGGAGAGATGACCTGAGGCTGACGAGGGGAAGGAGAAATGCCCTGAGGCTGACAAGGGGAAGGAGAGATGCCCTGAGGCTGACGTGGGGAAGGAGACTTCATCTTCAGGAGGAGAGATGCCCTGAGGCTGATGAGGGGATGGAGAGATGCCCTGAGGCTGACGAGGGGAAGGAGAGATGCCCTGAGGTTGACGAGGGGAAGGAGAGATCCCCTGAGGCTGACGAGGGGAAGGAGAGATGTCCTGAGGCTGACCAGGGGAAGGAGAGATACCCTGAGGCTGACGAGGGGAAGGAGACTTCATCTTCAGAAGGAGAGATGCCCTGAGGCTGACGAGGGTAAGGAGAAATGCCCTGAGGCTGACAAGGGGAAGGAGAGATGCCCTGAGGCTGACGTGGGGAAGGAGACTTCATCTTCAGGAGGAGAGATGCCCTGAGGCTGATGAGGGGATGGAGAGATGCCCTGAGGCTGACGAGGGGAAGGAGAGATGCCCTGAGGTTGACGAGGGGAAGGAGAGATCCCCTGAGGCTGACGAGGGGCAGTAGACTTCATCTTCAGAAGGAGAAATGCCCTGAGGCTGACGAGGGGAAGGAGAGATGTCCTGAGGCTGACCAGGGGAAGGAGAGATACCCTGAGGCTGACGAGGGGAAGGAGACTTCATCTTCAGAAGGAGAGATGCCCTGAGGCCGACGAGGGGAAGGAGACTTCATCTTCAGAAGGAGAGATGCCCTGAGGCTGACGAGGGGAAGGAGACTTCATCTTCAGAAGGAGAGATGCCCTGAGGCTGACGAGGGGAAGGAGACTTCATCTTCAGAAGGAGAGATGCCCTGAGGCTGACGAGGGGAAGGAGAAATGCCCTGAGGCTGACAAGGGGAAGGAGAGATGCCCTGAGGCTGACGTGGGGAAGGAGACTACATCTTCAGGAGGAGAGATGCCCTGAGGCTGATGAGGGGATGGAGAGATGCCCTGAGGCTGACGAGGGGAAGGAGAGATGCCCTGAGGTTGACGAGGGGAAGGAGAGATCCCCTGAGGCTGACGAGGGGCAGTAGACTTCATCTTCAGAAGGAGAAATGCCCTGAGGCTGACGAGGGGAAGGAGAGATGTCCTGAGGCTGACCAGGGGAAGGAGAGATACCCTGAGGCTGACGAGGGGAAGGAGACTTCATCTTCAGAAGGAGAGATGCCCTGAGGCCGACGAGGGGAAGGAGACTTCATCTTCAGAAGGAGAGATGCCCTGAGGCTGACGAGGGGAAGGAGACTTCATCTTCAGAAGGAGAGATGCCCTGAGGCTGACGAGGGGAAGGAGAGATGCCCTGAGGCTGACAAGGGGAAGGAGAGATGCCCTGAGGCTGACGAGGGGAAGGAGACTTCATCTTCAGGAGGAGAGATGCCCTGAGGCTGATGAGGGGATGGAGAGATGCCCTGAGGCTGACGAGGGGAAGGAGAGATGCCCTGAGGTTGACGAGGGGAAGGAGAGATCCCCTGAGGCTGACGAGGGGCAGTAGACTTCATCTTCAGAAGGAGAGATGCCCTGAGGCTGACGAGGGGAAGGAGAGATGTCCTGAGGCTGACCAGGGGAAGGAGAGATACCCTGAGGCTGACGAGGGGAAGGAGACTTCATCTTCAGAAGGAGAGATGCCCTGAGGCCGACGAGGGGAAGGAGACTTCATCTTCAGAAGGAGAGATGCCCTGAGGCTGACGAGGGGAAGGAGAGATGCCCTGAGGCTGACAAGGGGAAGGAGACTTCATCTTCAGAAGGAGAGATGCCCTGAGGCTGACGAGTGGAAGGAGACTTGATCTTCAGAAGGAGAGATGCCCTGAGGCTGACGAGGGGAAGGAGAGATGCCCTGAGGCTGACGTGGGGAAGGAGACTTCATCTGCAGAAGGAGAGATGCCCTGAGGCTGACAAGGGGAAGGAGACATCATCTTCAGAAGGAGAGATGCCCTGAGGCTGACGAGGGGAAGGAGAGATGCCCTGAGGCTGACGAGGGGAAGGAGAGATTCCCTGAGGATGACGAGGGGCAGGAGACTTTATCTTCCGAAGGAGAGATGCGCTGAGGCTGACGAGGGGAAGGAGAGATGCCCTGAGGCTGATGAGGGGAAAAGAGAAGTGTCCTGAGCCTGACAAGGGGAAGGAGAGATGCCCTGAGACTGACGAGGGGAAGGAGACTTCATCTTCAGAATGAGAGATGCCCTGAAGCTGACGAGGGGAAGGAGAGATGCCCTGAGGCTGACGAGGGGAAGGAGACTTCATCTTCAGAAGGAGAGATGCCCTGAGGCCGACGAGGGGAAGGAGACTTCATCTTCAGAAGGCGAGATGCCCTGAGGCTGACGAGGGGAAGGAGACTTCATCTTCAGAAGGCGTGATGCCCTGAGGCTGACGAGGGGAAGGAGAGATGCCCTGAGGCTGACGAGTGGAAGGAGACTTCATCTTCAGAAGGAGAGATGCCCTGAGGCTGACGAGGGGAAGGAGAGATGCCCTGAGGCTGACAAGGGGAAGGAGACTTCATCTTCAGAAGGAGAGATGCCCTGAGGCTGACAAGGGGAAGGAGACTTCATCTTCAGAAGGCGAGATGCCCTGAGGCTGAGGAGGGGAAGGAGAGATGCCCTGAGGCTGACGAGGGGAAGGAGACTTCATCTTCAGAAGGAGAGATGCCCTGAGGCTGACGAGGGGAAGGAGAGATGCCCTGAGGCTGACGAGGGGAAGGAGAGATGCCCTGAGGCTGACGAGGGGAAGGAGAGATCCCTGAGGCTGACGAGGGGCAGGAGACTTCATCTTCAGAAGGAGAGATGCGCTGAGGTTGACGAGGGGATGGAGAGATGTCCTGAGGCTGACCAGGGGAAGGAGAGATACCCTGAGGCTGACGAGGGGAAGGAGACTTCATCTTCAGAAGGAGAGATGCCCTGAGGCCGACGAGGGGAAGGAGACTTCATCTTCAGAAGGAGAGATGCCCTGAGGCTGACGAGGGGAAGGAGACTTCATCTTCAGAAGGAGAGATGCCCTGAGGCTGACGAGGGGAAGGAGACTTCATCTTCAGAAGGAGAGATGCCCTGAGGCTGACGAGGGGAAGGAGAAATGCCCTGAGGCTGACAAGGGGAAGGAGAGATGCCCTGAGGCTGACGTGGGGAAGGAGACTTCATCTTCAGGAGGAGAGATGCCCTGAGGCTGATGAGGGGATGGAGAGATGCCCTGAGGCTGACGAGGGGAAGGAGAGATGCCCTGAGGTTGACGAGGGGAAGGAGAGATCCCCTGAGGCTGACGAGGGGCAGTAGACTTCATCTTCAGAAGGAGAAATGCCCTGAGGCTGACGAGGGGAAGGAGAGATGTCCTGAGGCTGACCAGGGGAAGGAGAGATACCCTGAGGCTGACGAGGGGAAGGAGACTTCATCTTCAGAAGGAGAGATGCCCTGAGGCCGACGAGGGGAAGGAGACTTCATCTTCAGAAGGAGAGATGCCCTGAGGCTGACGAGGGGAAGGAGACTTCATCTTCAGAAGGAGAGATGCCCTGAGGCTGACAAGGGGAAGGAGAGATGCCCTGAGGCTGACGAGGGGAAGGAGACTTCATCTTCAGGAGGAGAGATGCCCTGAGGCTGATGAGGGGATGGAGAGATGCCCTGAGGCTGACGAGGGGAAGGAGAGATGCCCTGAGGTTGACGAGGGGAAGGAGAGATCCCCTGAGGCTGACGAGGGGCAGTAGACTTCATCTTCAGAAGGAGAGATGCCCTGAGGCTGACGAGGGGAAGGAGAGATGTCCTGAGGCTGACCAGGGGAAGGAGAGATACCTTGAGGCTGACGAGGGGAAGGAGACTTCATCTTCAGAAGGAGAGATGCCCTGAGGCCGACGAGGGGAAGGAGACTTCATCTTCAGAAAGAGAGATGCCCTGAGGCTGACGAGGGGAAGGAGACTTCATCTTCAGAAGGAGAGATACCCTGAGGCTGACGAGGGGAAGGAGAGATGCCCTGAGGCTGACGAGGGGAAGGAGAGATGCCCTGAGGCTGACGAGGGGAAGGAGAGATCCCTGAGGCTGACGAGGGGCAGGAGACTTCATCTTCAGAAGGAGAGATGCCCTGAGGCCGACGAGGGGAAGGAGACTTCATCTTCAGAAGGAGAGATGCCCTGAGGCTGACGAGGGGAAGGAGACTTCATCTTCAGAAGGAGAGATGCCCTGAGGCTGACGAGGGGAAGGAGAGATGCCCTGAGGCTGACAAGGGGAAGGAGAGATGCCCTGAGGCTGACGAGGGGAAGGAGACTTCATCTTCAGGAGGAGAGATGCCCTGAGGCTGATGAGGGGATGGAGAGATGCCCTGAGGCTGACGAGGGGAAGGAGAGATGCCCTGAGGTTGACGAGGGGAAGGAGAGATCCCCTGAGGCTGACGAGGGGCAGTAGACTTCATCTTCAGAAGGAGAGATGCCCTGAGGCTGACGAGGGGAAGGAGAGATGTCCTGAGGCTGACCAGGGGAAGGAGAGATACCCTGAGGCTGACGAGGGGAAGGAGACTTCATCTTCAGAAGGAGAGATGCCCTGAGGCCGACGAGGGGAAGGAGACTTCATCTTCAGAAGGAGAGATGCCCTGAGGCTGACGAGGGGAAGGAGACTTCATCTTCAGAAGGAGAGATACCCTGAGGCTGACGAGGGGAAGGAGAGATGCCCTGAGGCTGACGAGGGTAAGGAGAAATGCCCTGAGGCTGACGAGGGGAAGGAGAGATCCCTGAGGCTGACGAGGGGCAGGAGACTTCATCTTCAGAAGGAGAGATGCCCTGAGGCTGACAAGGGGAAGGAGACTTCATCTTCAGAAGGAGAGATGCCCTGAGGCTGACAAGGGGAAGGAGACTTCATCTTCAGAAGGCGAGATGCCCTGAGGCTGAGGAGGGGAAGGAGAGATGCCCTGAGGCTGACGAGGGGAAGGAGACTTCATCTTCAGAAGGAGAGATGCCCTGAGGCTGACGAGGGGAAGGAGAGATGCCCTGAGGCTGACGAGGGGAAGGAGAGATGCCCTGAGGCTGACGAGGGGAAGGAGAGATCCCTGAGGCTAACGAGGGGCAGGAGACTTCATCTTCAGAAGGAGAGATGCGCTGAGGTTGACGAGGGGATGGAGAGATGTCCTGAGGCTGACCAGGGGAAGGAGAGATACCCTGAGGCTGACGAGGGGAAGGAGACTTCATCTTCAGAAGGAGAGATGCCCTGAGGCCGACGAGGGGAAGGAGACTTCATCTTCAGAAGGAGAGATGCCCTGAGGCTGACAAGGGGAAGGAGAGATGCCCTGAGGCTGACGAGGGGAAGGAGACTTCATCTTCAGAAGGAGAGATGCCCTGAGGCTGACGAGGGGAAGGAGACTTCATCTTCAGAAGGAGAGATGCCCTGAGGCTGACGAGGGGAAGGAGAAATGCCCTGAGGCTGACAAGGGGAAGGAGAGATGCCCTGAGGCTGACGTGGGGAAGGAGACTTCATCTTCAGGAGGAGAGATGCCCTGAGGCTGATGAGGGGATGGAGAGATGCCCTGAGGCTGACGAGGGGAAGGAGAGATGCCCTGAGGTTGACGAGGGGAAGGAGAGATCCCCTGAGGCTGACGAGGGGCAGTAGACTTCATCTTCAGAAGGAGAAATGCCCTGAGGCTGACGAGGGGAAGGAGAGATGTCCTGAGGCTGACCAGGGGAAGGAGAGATACCCTGAGGCTGACGAGGGGAAGGAGACTTCATCTTCAGAAGGAGAGATGCCCTGAGGCCGACGAGGGGAAGGAGACTTCATCTTCAGAAGGAGAGATGCCCTGAAGCTGACGAGGGGAAGGAGAGATGTCCTGAGGCTGACAAGGGGAAGGAGAGATGCCCTGAGGCTGACGAGGGGAAGGAGACTTCATCTTCAGGAGGAGAGATGCCCTGAGGCTGATGAGGGGATGGAGAGATGGCCTGAGGCTGACGAGGGGAAGGAGAGATGCCCTGAGGTTGACGAGGGGAAGGAGAGATCCCCTGAGGCTGACGAGGGGAAGGAGACTTCATCTTCAGAAGGAGAGATGCCCTGAGGCTGACGAGGGGAAGGAGAGATGCCCTGAGGCTGACAAGGGGAAGGAGAGATGCCCTGAGGCTGACGAGGGGAAGGAGACTTCATCTTCAGGAGGAGAGATGCCCTGAGGCTGATGAGGGGATGGAGAGATGCCCTGAGGCTGACGAGGGGAAGGAGAGATGCCCTGAGGTTGACGAGGGGAAGGAGAGATCCCCTGAGGCTGACGAGGGGCAGTAGACTTCATCTTCAGAAGGAGAGATGCCCTGAGGCTGACGAGGGGAAGGAGAGATGTCCTGAGGCTGACCAGGGGAAGGAGAGATACCCTGAGGCTGACGAGGGGAAGGAGACTTCATCTTCAGAAGGAGAGATGCCCTGAGGCCGACGAGGGGAAGGAGACTTCATCTTCAGAAGGAGAGATGCCCTGAGGCTGACGAGGGGAAGGAGACTTCATCTTCAGAAGGAGAGATACCCTGAGGCTGACGAGGGGAAGGAGAGATGCCCTGAGGCTGACGAGGGGAAGGAGAGATGCCCTGAGGCTGACGAGGGGAAGGAGAGATCCCTGAGGCTGACGAGGGGCAAGAGACTTCATCTTCAGAAGGAGAGATGCCCTGAGGCTGACAAGGGGAAGGAGACTTCATCTTCAGAAGGAGAGATGCCCTGAGGCTGACAAGGGGAAGGAGACTTCATCTTCAGAAGGCGAGATGCCCTGAGGCTGATGAGGGGAAGGAGAGATGCCCTGAGGCTGACGAGGGGAAGGAGACTTCATCTTCAGAAGGAGAGATGCCCTGAGGCTGACGAGGGGAAGGAGAGATGCCCTGAGGCTGACGAGGGGAAGGAGAGATGCCCTGAGGCTGACGAGGGGAAGGAGACATCCCTGAGGCTGACGAGGGGCAGGAGACTTCATCTTCAGAAGGAGAGATGCGCTGAGGTTGACGAGGGGATGGAGAGATGTCCTGAGGCTGACCAGGGGAAGGAGAGATACCCTGAGGCTGACGAGGGGAAGGAGACTTCATCTTCAGAAGGAGAGATGCCCTGAGGCCGACGAGGGGAAGGAGACTTCATCTTCAGAAGGAGAGATGCCCTGAGGCTGACGAGGGGAAGGAGACTTCATCTTCAGAAGGAGAGATGCCCTGAGGCTGACAAGGGGAAGGAGAGATGCCCTGAGGCTGACGAGGGGAAGGAGACTTCATCTTCAGAAGGAGAGATGCCCTGAGGCTGACGAGGGGATGGAGAGATGCCCTGAGGCTGACGAGGGGAAGGAGAGATGGCCTGAGGTTGACGAGGGGAAGGAGAGATCCCCTGAGGCTGACGAGGGGCAGTAGACTTCATCTTCAGAAGGAGAAATGCCCTGAGGCTGACGAGGGGAAGGAGAGATGTCCTGAGGCTGACCAGGGGAAGGAGAGATACCCTGAGGCTGACGAGGGGAAGGAGACTTCATCTTCAGAAGGAGAGATGCCCTGAGGCCGACGAGGGGAAGGAGACTTCATCTTCAGAAGGAGAGATGCCCTGAGGCTGACGAGGGGAAGGAGACTTCATCTTCAGAAGGAGAGATGCCCTGAGGCTGACGAGGGGAAGGAGAGATGCCCTGAGGCTGACGAGGGGAAGGAGACTTCATCTTCAGAAGGCGAGATGCCCTGAGGCTGACGAGGGGAAGGAGAGATGCCCTGAGGCTGACGAGGGGAAGGAGACTTCATCTTCAGGAGGAGAGATGCCCTGAGGCTGATGAGGGGATGGAGAGATGCCCTGAGGCTGACGAGGGGAAGGAGAGATGCCCTGAGGTTGACGAGGGGAAGGAGAGATCCCCTGAGGCTGACGAGGGGCAGTAGACTTCATCTTCAGAAGGAGAAATGCCCTGAGGCTGACGAGGGGAAGGAGAGATGTCCTGAGGCTGACCAGGGGAAGGAGAGATACCCTGAGGCTGACGAGGGGAAGGAGACTTCATCTTCAGAAGGAGAGATGCCCTGAGGCCGACGAGGGGAAGGAGACTTCATCTTCAGAAGGAGAGATGCCCTGAGGCTGACGAGGGGAAGGAGACTTCATCTTGAGAAGGAGAGATGCCCTGAGGCTGACGAGGGGAAGGAGAGATGCCCTGAGGCTGAAAAGGGGAAGGAGAGATGCCCTGAGGCTGACGAGGGGAAGGAGACTTCATCTTCAGGAGGAGAGATGCCCTGAGGCTGATGAGGGGATGGAGAGATGCCCTGAGGCTGACGAGGGGAAGGAGAGATGCCCTGAGGTTGACGAGGGGAAGGAGAGATCCCCTGAGGCTGACGAGGGGCAGTAGACTTCATCTTCAGAAGGAGAGATGCCCTGAGGCTGACGAGGGGAAGGAGAGATGTCCTGAGGCTGACCAGGGGAAGGAGAGATACCCTGAGGCTGACGAGGGGAAGGAGACTTCATCTTCAGAAGGAGAGATGCCCTGAGGCCGACGAGGGGAAGGAGACTTCATCTTCAGAAGGAGAGATGCCATGAGGCTGACGAGGGGAAGGAGACTTCATCTTCAGAAGGAGAGATGCCCTGAGGCTGACAAGGGGAAGGAGAGATGCCCTGAGGCTGATGAGCGGAAGGAGACTTCATCTTCAGAAGGAGAGATGCCCTGAGACCGACGAGGGGAAGGAGACATCATCTTCAGAAGGCGAGATGCCCTGAAGCTGAGAAGGGGAAGGAGAGATGCCCTGAGGCTGACGAGGGGAAGGAGACTTCATCGTCAGAAGGAGAGATGCCCTGAGGCTGACGAGGGGAAGGAGACTTCATCTTCAGAAGGAGAGATGCCCTGAGGCTGACAAGGGGAAGGAGTGATGCCCTGAGGCTGACGAGGGGAAGGAGACTTCATCTTCAGGAGGAGAGATTCCCTGAGGCTGATGAGAGGATGGAGAGATGCCCTGAGGCTGACGAGGGGAAGGAGACTTCTTCTTCAGAAGGAGAGATGCCCTGAGGCTGACGAGGGGAAGGAGAGATGCCCTGAGGCTGACGTGGGGATGGAGACTTCATCTTCAGGAGGAGAGATACCCTGAGGCTGATGAGGGGATGGAGAGATGCCCTGAGGCTGACGAGGGGCAGTAGACTTCATCTTCAGAAGGAGAAATGCCCTGAGGCTGACGAGGGGAAGGAGAGATGTCCTGAGGCTGACCAGGGGAAGGAGAGATACCCTGAGGCTGACGAGGGGAAGGAGACTTCATCTTCAGAAGGAGAGATGCCCTGAGGCCGACGAGGGGAAGGAGACTTCATCTTCAGAAGGAGAGATGCCCTGAGGCTGACGAGGGGAAGGAGACTTCATCTTCAGAAGGAGAGATGCCCTGAGGCTGACGAGGGGAAGGAGACTTCATCTTCAGAAGGAGAGATGCCCTGAGGCTGACAAGGGGAAGGAGAGATGCCCTGAGGCTGACGAGGGGCAGTAGACTTCATCTTCAGAAGGAGAAATGCCCTGAGGCTGACGAGGGGAAGGAGAGATGTCCTGAGGCTGACCAGGGGAAGGAGAGATACCCTGAGGCTGACGAGGGGAAGGAGACTTCATCTTCAGAAGGAGAGATGCCCTGAGGCCGACGAGGGGAAGGAGACTTCATCTTCAGAAGGAGAGATGCCCTGAGGCTGACGAGGGGAAGGAGACTTCATCTTCAGAAGGAGAGATGCCCTGAGGCTGACGAGGGGAAGGAGACTTCATCTTCAGAAGGAGAGATGCCCTGAGGCTGACAAGGGGAAGGAGAGATGCCCTGAGGCTGACGAGGGGAAGGAGACTTCATCTTCAGAAGGAGAAATGCCCTGAGGCTGACGAGGGGAAGGAGAGATGTCCTGAGGCTGACCAGGGGAAGGAGAGATACCCTGAGGCTGACGAGGGGAAGGAGACTTCATCTTCAGAAGGAGAGATGCCCAGAGGCCGACGAGGGGAAGGAGACTTCATCTTCAGAAGGAGAGATGCCCTGAGGCTGACGAGGGGAAGGAGACTTCATCTTCAGAAGGAGAGATGCCCTGAGGCTGACGAGGGGAAGGAGACTTCATCTTCAGAAGGAGAGATGCCCTGAGGCTGACAAGGGGAAGGAGAGATGCCCTGAGGCTGACGAGGGGCAGTAGACTTCATCTTCAGAAGGAGAAATGCCCTGAGGCTGACGAGGGGAAGGAGAGATGTCCTGAGGCTGACCAGGGGAAGGAGAGATACCCTGAGGCTGACGAGGGGAAGGAGACTTCATCTTCAGAAGGAGAGATGCCCTGAGACCGACGAGGGGAAGGAGACTTCATCTTCAGAAGGAGAGATGCCCTGAGGCTGACGAGGGGAAGGAGACTTCATCTTCAGAAGGAGAGATGCCCTGAGGCTGACGAGGGGAAGGAGACTTCATCTTCAGAAGGAGAGATCCCCTGAGGCTGACAAGGGGAAGGAGAGATGCCCTGAGGCTGACGAGGGGAAGGAGACTTCATCTTCAGAAGGAGAGATGCCCTGAGGCTGACGAGGGGAAGGAGACTTCATCTTCAGAAGGAGAGATGCCCTGAGGCTGACGAGGGGAAGGAGAAATGCCCTGAGGCTGACAAGGGGAAGGAGAGATGCCCTGAGGCTGACATGGGGAAGGAGACTTCATCTTCAGGAGGAGAGATGCCCTGAGGCTGATGAGGGGATGGAGAGATGCCCTGAGGCTGACGAGGGGAAGGAGAGATGCCCTGAGGTTGACGAGGGGAAGGAGAGATCCCCTGAGGCTGACGAGGGGCAGTAGACTTCATCTTCAGAAGGAGAAATGCCCTGAGGCTGACGAGGGGAAGGAGAGATGTCCTGAGGCTGACCAGGGGAAGGAGAGATACCCTGAGGCTGACGAGGGGAAGGAGACTTCATCTTCAGAAGGAGAGATGCCCTGAGGCCGACGAGGGGAAGGAGACTTCATCTTCAGAAGGAGAGATGCCCTGAGGCTGACGAGGGGAAGGAGAGATGCCCTGAGGCTGACGAGGGGAAGGAGACTTCATCTTCAGAAGGCGAGATGCCCTGAGGCTGACGAGGGGAAGGAGAGATGCCCTGAGGCTGACGAGGGGAAGGAGACTTCATCTTCAGGAGGAGAGATGCCCTGAGGCTGATGAGGGGATGGAGAGATGCCCTGAGGCTGACGAGGGGAAGGAGAGATGCCCTGAGGTTGACGAGGGGAAGGAGAGATCCCCTGAGGCTGACGAGGGGCAGTAGACTTCATCTTCAGAAGGAGAAATGCCCTGAGGCTGACGAGGGGAAGGAGAGATGTCCTGATGCTGACCAGGGGAAGGAGAGATACCCTGAGGCTGACGAGGGGAAGGAGACTTCATCTTCAGAAGGAGAGATGCCCTGAGGCCGACGAGGGGAAGGAGACTTCATCTTCAGAAGGAGAGATGCCCTGAGGCTGACGAGGGGAAGGAGACTTCATCTTGAGAAGGAGAGATGCCCTGAGGCTGACGAGGGGAAGGAGAGATGCCCTGAGGCTGACAAGGGGAAGGAGAGATGCCCTGAGGCTGACGAGGGGAAGGAGACTTCATCTTCAGGAGGAGAGATGCCCTGAGGCTGATGAGGGGATGGAGAGATGACCTGAGGCTGACGAGGGGAAGGAGAGATGCCCTGAGGTTGACGAGGGGAAGGAGAGATCCCCTGAGGCTGACGAGGGGCAGTAGACTTCATGTTCAGAAGGAGAGATGACCTGAGGCTGACGAGGGGAAGGAGAGATGTCCTGAGGCTGACCAGGGGAAGGAGAGATACCCTGAGGCTGACGAGGGGAAGGAGACTTCATCTTCAGAAGGAGAGATGCCCTGAGGCCGACGAGGGGAAGGAGACTTCATCTTCAGAAGGAGAGATGCCCTGAGGCTGACGAGGGGAAGGAGACTTCATCTTCAGAAGGAGAGATGCCCTGAGGCTGACAAGGGGAAGGAGAGATGCCCTGAGGCTGATGAGGGGAAGGAGACTTCATCTTCAGAAGGAGAGATGCCCTGAGGCCGACGAGGGGAAGGAGACATCATCTTCAGAAGGCGAGATGCCCTGAAGCTGACAAGGGGAAGGAGAGATGCCCTGAGGCTGACGAGGGGAAGGAGACTTCATCTTCAGAAGGAGAGATGCCCTGAGGCTGACGAGGGGAAGGAGACTTCATCTTCAGAAGGAGAGATGCCCTGAGGCTGACAAGGGGAAGGAGTGATGCCCTGAGGCTGACGAGGGGAAGGAGACTTCATCTTCAGGAGGAGAGATTCCCTGAGGCTGATGAGAGGATGGAGAGATGCCCTGAGGCTGACGAGGGGAAGGAGACATCATCTTCAGAAGGAGAGATGCCCTGAGGCTGACGAGGGGAAGGAGAGATGCCCTGAGGCTGACGTGGGGAAGGAGACTTCGTCTTCAGGAGGAGAGATGCCCTGAGGCTGATGAGGGGATGGAGAGATGCCCTGAGGCTGACGAGGGGAACGAGAGATGCCCTGAGGTTGACGAGGGGAAGGAGAGATCCCCTGAGGCTGACGAGGGGCAGTAGACTTCATCTTCAGAAGGAGAAATGCCCTGAGGCTGACGAGGGGAAGGAGAGATGTCCTGAGGCTGACCAGGGGAAGGAGAGATACCCTGAGGCTGACGAGGGGAAGGAGACTTCATCTTCAGAAGGAGAGATGCCCTGAGGCCGACGAGGGGAAGGAGACTTCATCTTCAGAAGGAGAGATGCCCTGAGGCTGACGAGGGGAAGGAGACTTCATCTTCAGAAGGAGAGATGCCCTGAGGCTGACGAGGGGAAGGAGAGATGCCCTGAGGCTGACAAGGGGAAGGAGAGATGCCCTGAGGCTGACGAGGGGAAGGAGACTTCATCTTCAGGACGAGAGATGCCCTGAGGCTGATGAGGGGATGGAGAGATGCCCTGAGGCTGACGAGGGGAAGGAGAGATGCCCTGAGGTTGACGAGGGGAAGGAGAGATCCCCTGAGGCTGACGAGTGGCAGTAGACTTCATCTTCAGAAGGAGAGATGCCCTGAGGCTGACGAGGGGAAGGAGAGATGTCCTGAGGCTGACCAGAGGAAGGAGAGATACCCTGAGGCTGACGAGGGGAAGGAGACTTCATCTTCAGAAGGAGAGATGCCCTGAGGCCGACGAGGGGAAGGAGACTTCATCTTCAGAAGGAGAGATGCCCTGAGGCTGACGAGGGGAAGGAGACTTCATCTTCAGAAGGAGAGATGCCCTGAGGCTGACAAGGGGAAGGAGAGATGCCCTGAGGCTGATGAGGGGAAGGAGACTTCATCTTCAGAAGGAGAGATGCCCTGAGGCCGACGAGGGGAAGGAGACATCATCTTCAGAAGGCGAGATGCCCTGAAGCTGACAAGGGGAAGGAGAGATGCCCTGAGGCTGACGAGGGGAAGGAGACTTCATCTTCAGAAGGAGAGATGCCCTGAGGCTGACGAGGGGAAGGAGACTTCATCTTCAGAAGGAGAGATGCCCTGAGGCTGACAAGGGGAAGGAGTGATGCCCTGAGGCTGACGAGGGGAAGGAGACTTCATCTTCAGGAGGAGAGATTCCCTGAGGCTGATGAGAGGATGGAGAGATGCCCTGAGGCTGACGAGGGGAAGGAGACATCATCTTCAGAAGGAGAGATGCCCTGAGGCTGACGAGGGGAAGGAGAGATGCCCTGAGGCTGACGTGGGGAAGGAGACTTCATCTTCAGGAGGAGAGATGCCCTGAGGCTGATGAGGGGATGGAGAGATGCCCTGAGGCTGACGAGGGGAAGGAGAGATGCCCTGAGGTTGACGAGGGGAAGGAGAGATCCCCTGAGGCTGACGAGGGGCAGTAGACTTCATCTTCAGAAGGAGAAATGCCCTGAGGCTGACGAGGGGAAGGAGAGATGTCCTGAGGCTGACCAGGGGAAGGAGAGATACCCTGAGGCTGACGAGGGGAAGGAGACTTCATCTTCAGAAGGAGAGATGCCCTGAGGCCGACGAGGGGAAGGAGACTTCATCTTCAGAAGGAGAGATGCCCTGAGGCTGACGAGGGGAAGGAGACTTCATCTTCAGAAGGAGAGATGCCCTGAGGCTGACGAGGGGAAGGAGACTTCATCTTCAGAAGGAGAGATGCCCTGAGGCTGACAAGGGGAAGGAGAGATGCCCTGAGGCTGACGAGGGGAAGGAGACTTCATCTTCAGAAGGAGAGATGCCCTGAGGCTGACGAGGGGAAGGAGACTTCATCTTCAGAAGGAGAGATGCCCTGAGGCTGACGAGGGGAAGGAGAAATGCCCTGAGGCTGACAAGGGGAAGGAGAGATGCCCTGAGGCTGACGTGGGGAAGGAGACTTCATCTTCAGGAGGAGAGATGCCCTGAGGCTGATGAGGGGATGGAGAGATGCCCTGAGGCTGACGAGGGGAAGGAGAGATGCCCTGAGGTTGACGAGGGGAAGGAGAGATCCCCTGAGGCTGACGAGGGGCAGTAGACTTCATCTTCAGAAGGAGAAATGCCCTGAGGCTGACGAGGGGAAGGAGAGATGTCCTGAGGCTGACCAGGGGAAGGAGAGATACCCTGAGGCTGACGAGGGGAAGGAGACTTCATCTTCAGAAGGAGAGATGCCCTGAGGCCGACGAGGGGAAGGAGACTTCATCTTCAGAAGGAGAGATGCCCTGAGGCTGACGAGGGGAAGGAGACTTCATCTTCAGAAGGAGAGATGCCCTGAGGCTGACGAGGGGAAGGAGAGATGCCCTGAGGCTGACGAGGGGAAGGAGACTTCATCTTCAGAAGGCGAGATGCCCTGAGGCTGACGAGGGGAAGGAGAGATGCCCTGAGGCTGACGAGGGGAAGGAGACTTCATCTTCAGGAGGAGAGATGCCCTGAGGCTGATGAGGGGATGGAGAGATGCCCTGAGGCTGACGAGGGGAAGGAGAGATGCCCTGAGGTTGACGAGGGGAAGGAGAGATCCCCTGAGGCTGACGAGGGGCAGTAGACTTCATCTTCAGAAGGAGAAATGCCCTGAGGCTGACGAGGGGAAGGAGAGATGTCCTGAGGCTGACCAGGGGAAGGAGAGATACCCTGAGGCTGACGAGGGGAAGGAGACTTCATCTTCAGAAGGAGAGATGCCCTGAGGCCGACGAGGGGAAGGAGACTTCATCTTCAGAAGGAGAGATGCCCTGAGGCTGACGAGGGGAAGGAGACTTCATCTTGAGAAGGAGAGATGCCCTGAGGCTGACGAGGGGAAGGAGAGATGCCCTGAGGCTGACAAGGGGAAGGAGAGATGCCCTGAGGCTGACGAGGGGAAGGAGACTTCATCTTCAGGAGGAGAGATGCCCTGAGGCTGATGAGGGGATGGAGAGATGCCCTGAGGCTGACGAGGGGAAGGAGAGATGCCCTGAGGTTGACGAGGGGAAGGAGAGATCCCCTGAGGCTGACGAGGGGCAGTAGACTTCATCTTCAGAAGGAGAGATGCCCTGAGGCTGACGAGGGGAAGGAGAGATGTCCTGAGGCTGACCAGGGGAAGGAGAGATACCCTGAGGCTGACGAGGGGAAGGAGACTTCATCTTCAGAAGGAGAGATGCCCTGAGGCCGACGAGGGGAAGGAGACTTCATCTTCAGAAGGAGAGATGCCCTGAGGCTGACGAGGGGAAGGAGACTTCATCTTCAGAAGGAGAGATGCCCTGAGGCTGACAAGGGGAAGGAGAGATGCCCTGAGGCTGATGAGGGGAAGGAGACTTCATCTTCAGAAGGAGAGATGCCCTGAGGCCGACGAGGGGAAGGAGACATCATCTTCAGAAGGCGAGATGCCCTGAAGCTGACAAGGGGAAGGAGAGATGCCCTGAGGCTGACGAGGGGGAGGAGACTTCATCTTCAGAAGGAGAGATGCCCTGAGGCTGACGAGGGGAAGGAGACTTCATCTTCAGAAGGAGAGATGCCCTGAGGCTGACAAGGGGAAGGAGTGATGCCCTGAGGCTGACGAGGGGAAGGAGACTTCATCTTCAGGAGGAGAGATTCCCTGAGGCTGATGAGAGGATGGAGAGATGCCCTGAGGCTGACGAGGGGAAGGAGACATCATCTTCAGAAGGAGAGATGCCCTGAGGCTGACGAGGGGAAGGAGAGATGCCCTGAGGCTGACGTGGGGAAGGAGACTTCATCTTCAGGAGGAGAGATGCCCTGAGGCTGATGAGGGGATGGAGAGATGCCCTGAGGCTGACGAGGGGAAGGAGAGATGCCCTGAGGTTGACGAGGGGAAGGAGAGATCCCCTGAGGCTGACGAGGGGCAGTAGACTTCATCTTCAGAAGGAGAAATGCCCTGAGGCTGACGAGGGGAAGGAGAGATGTCCTGAGGCTGACCAGGGGAAGGAGAGATACCCTGAGGCTGACGAGGGGAAGGAGACTTCATCTTCAGAAGGAGAGATGCCCTGAGGCCGACGAGGGGAAGGAGACTTCATCTTCAGAAGGAGAGATGCCCTGAGGCTGACGAGGGGAAGGAGACTTCATCTTCAGAAGGAGAGATGCCCTGAGGCTGACGAGGGGAAGGAGAGATGCCCTGAGGCTGACGAGGGGAAGGAGACTTCATCTTCAGAAGGCGAGATGCCCTGAGGCTGACGAGGGGAAGGAGAGATGCCCTGAGGCTGACGAGGGGAAGGAGACTTCATCTTCAGAAGGAGAAATGCCCTGAGGCTGACGAGGGGAAGGAGAGATGTCCTGAGGCTGACCAGGGGAAGGAGAGATACCCTGAGGCTGACGAGGGGAAGGAGACTTCATCTTCAGAAGGAGAGATGCCCTGAGGCCGACGAGGGGAAGGAGACTTCATCTTCAGAAGGAGAGATGCCCTGAGGCTGACGAGGGGAAGGAGACTTCATCTTCAGAAGGAGAGATGCCCTGAGGCTGATGAGGGGATGGAGAGATGCCCTGAGGCTGACAAGGGGAAGGAGAGATGCCCTGAGGTTGACGAGGGGAAGGAGACTTCATCTTCAGGAGGAGAGATGCCCTGAGGCTGATGAGGGGATGGAGAGATGCCCTGAGGCTGACGAGGGGAAGGAGAGATGCCCTGAGGTTGACGAGGGGAAGGAGAGATCCCCTGAGGCTGACGAGGGGCAGTAGACTTCATCTTCAGAAGGAGAGATGCCCTGAGGCTGACGAGGGGAAGGAGAGATGTCCTGAGGCTGACCAGGGGAAGGAGAGATACCCTGAGGCTGACGAGGGGAAGGAGACTTCATCTTCAGAAGGAGAGATGCCCTGAGGCCGACGAGGGGAAGGAGACTTCATCTTCAGAAGGAGAGATGCCCTGAGGCTGACGAGGGGAAGGAGACTTCATCTTCAGAAGGAGAGATGCCCTGAGGCTGACAAGGGGAAGGAGAGATGCCCTGAGGCTGACGAGGGGAAGGAGACTTCATCTTCAGAAGGAGAGATGCCCTGAGGCTGACGAGGGGAAGGAGACTTCATCTTCAGAAGGAGAGATGCCCTGAGGCTGACGAGGGGAAGGAGAAATGCCCTGAGGCTGACAAGGGGAAGGAGAGATGCCCTGAGGCTGACGTGGGGAAGGAGACTTCATCTTCAGGAGGAGAGATGCCCTGAGGCTGATGAGGGGATGGAGAGATGCCCTGAGGCTGACGAGGGGAAGGAGAGATGCCCTGAGGTTGACGAGGGGAAGGAGAGATCCCCTGAGGCTGACGAGGGGCAGTAGACTTCATCTTCAGAAGGAGAAATGCCCTGAGGCTGACGAGGGGAAGGAGAGATGTCCTGAGGCTGACCAGGGGAAGGAGAGATACCCTGAGGCTGACGAGGGGAAGGAGACTTCATCTTCAGAAGGAGAGATGCCCTGAGGCCGACGAGGGGAAGGAGACTTCATCTTCAGAAGGAGAGATGCCCTGAGGCTGACGAGGGGAAGGAGACTTCATCTTCAGAAGGAGAGATGCCCTGAGGCTGACGAGGGGAAGGAGAGATGCCCTGAGGCTGACAAGGGGAAGGAGAGATGCCCTGAGGCTGACGAGGGGAAGGAGACTTCATCTTCAGGAGGAGAGATGCCCTGAGGCTGATGAGGGGATGTAGAGATGCCCTGAGGCTGACGAGGGGAAGGAGAGATGCCCTGAGGTTGACGAGGGGAAGGAGAGATCCCCTGAGGCTGACGAGGGGCAGTAGACTTCATCATCAGAAGGAGAGATGCCCTGAGGCTGACGAGGGGAAGGAGAGATGTCCTGAGGCTGACCAGGGGAAGGAGAGATACCCTGAGGCTGACGAGGGGAAGGAGACTTCATCTTCAGAAGGAGAGATGCCCTGAGGCCGACGAGGGGAAGGAGACTTCATCTTCAGAAGGAGAGATGCCCTGAGGCTGACGAGGGGAAGGAGACTTCATCTTCAGAAGGAGAGATACCCTGAGGCTGACGAGGGGAAGGAGAGATGCCCTGAGGCTGACGAGGGGAAGGAGAGATGCCCTGAGGCTGACGAGGGGAAGGAGAGATCCCTGAGGCTGACGAGGGGCAGGAGACTTCATCTTCAGAAGGAGAGATGCCCTGAGGCTGACAAGGGGAAGGAGACTTCATCTTCAGAAGGAGAGATGCCCTGAGGCTGACAAGGGGAAGGAGACTTCATCTTCAGAAGGCGAGATGCCCTGAGGCTGATGAGGGGAAGGAGAGATGCCCTGAGGCTGACGAGGGGAAGGAGACTTCATCTTCAGAAGGAGAGATGCCCTGAGGCTGACGAGGGGAAGGAGAGATGCCCTGAGGCTGACGAGGGGAAGGAGAGATGCCCTGAGGCTGACGAGGGGAAGGAGAGATCCCTGAGGCTGACGAGGGGCAGGAGACTTCATCTTCAGAAGGAGAGATGCGCTGAGGTTGACGAGGGGATGGAGAGATGTCCTGAGGCTGACCAGGGGAAGGAGAGATACCCTGAGGCTGACGAGGGGAAGGAGACTTCATCTTCAGAAGGAGAGATGCCCTGAGGCCGACGAGGGGAAGGAGACTTCATCTTCAGAAGGAGAGATGCCCTGAGGCTGACGAGGGGAAGGAGACTTCATCTTCAGAAGGAGAGATGCCCTGAGGCTGACAAGGGGAAGGAGAGATGCCCTGAGGCTGACGAGGGGAAGGAGACTTCATCTTCAGAAGGAGAGATGCCCTGAGGCTGACGAGGGGAAGGAGACTTCATCTTCAGAAGGAGAGATGCCCTGAGGCTGACGAGGGGAAGGAGAAATGCCCTGAGGCTGACAAGGGGAAGGAGAGATGCCCTGAGGCTGACGTGGGGAAGGAGACTTCATCTTCAGGAGGAGAGATGCCCTGAGGCTGATGAGGGGATGGAGAGATGCCCTGAGGCTGACGAGGGGAAGGAGAGATGCCCTGAGGTTGACGAGGGGAAGGAGAGATCCCCTGAGGCTGACGAGGGGCAGTAGACTTCATCTTCAGAAGGAGAAATGCCCTGAGGCTGACGAGGGGAAGGAGAGATGTCCTGAGGCTGACCAGGGGAAGGAGAGATACCCTGAGGCTGACGAGGGGAAGGAGACTTCATCTTCAGAAGGAGAGATGCCCTGAGGCCGACGAGGGGAAGGAGACTTCATCTTCAGAAGGAGAGATGCCCTGAGGCTGACGAGGGGAAGGAGACTTCATCTTCAGAAGGAGAGATGCCCTGAGGCTGACGAGGGGAAGGAGAGATGCCCTGAGGCTGACAAGGGGAAGGAGAGATGCCCTGAGGCTGACGAGGGGAAGGAGACTTCATCTTCAGGAGGAGAGATGCCCTGAGGCTGATGAGGGGATGGAGAGATGCCCTGAGGCTGACGAGGGGAAGGAGAGATTTCCTGAGGTTGACGAGGGGAAGGAGAGATCCCCTGAGGCTGACGAGGGGCAGTAGACTTCATCTTCAGAAGGAGAGATGCCCTGAGGCTGACGAGGGGAAGGAGAGATGTCCTGAGGCTGACCAGGGGAAGGAGAGATACCCTGAGGCTGACGAGGGGAAGGAGACTTCATCTTCAGAAGGAGAGATGCCCTGAGGCCGACGAGGGGAAGGAGACTTCATCTTCAGAAGGAGAGATGGCCTGAGGCTGACGAGGGGAAGGAGACTTCATCTTCAGAAGGAGAGATACCCTGAGGCTGACGAGGGGAAGGAGAGATGCCCTGAGGCTGACGAGGGGAAGGAGAGATGCCCTGAGGCTGACGAGGGGAAGGAGAGATCCCTGAGGCTGACGAGGGGCAGGAGACTTCATCTTCAGAAGGAGAGATGCCCTGAGGCTCACGAGGGGAAGGAGACTTCATCTTCAGAAGGAGAGATGCCCTGAGGCTGACGAGGGGAAAGAGAGATGCCCTGAGGCTGACGAGAGGAAGGAGAGATGCCCTGAGGCTGACGAGGGGAAGGAGAGATCCCTGAGGCTGACGAGGGGCAGGAGACTTCATCTTCAGAAGGAGAGATGCGCTGAGGTTGACGAGGGGATGGAGAGATGTCCTGAGGCTGACCAGGGGAAGGAGAGATACCCTGAGGCTGACGAGGGGAAGGAGACTTCATCTTCAGAAGGAGAGATGCCCTGAGGCCGACGAGGGGAAGGAGACTTCATCTTCAGAAGGAGAGATGCCCTGAGGCTGACGAGGGGAAGGAGACTTCATCTTCAGAAGGAGAGATGCCCTGAGGCTGACAAGGGGAAGGAGAGATGCCCTGAGGCTGACGAGGGGAAGGAGACTTCATCTTCAGAAGGAGAGATGCCCTGAGGCTGACGAGGGGAAGGAGACTTCATCTTCAGAAGGAGAGATGCCCTGAGGCTGACGAGGGGAAGGAGAAATGCCCTGAGGCTGACAAGGGGAAGGAGAGATGCCCTGAGGCTGACGTGGGGAAGGAGACTTCATCTTCAGGAGGAGAGATGCCCTGAGGCTGATGAGGGGATGGAGAGATGCCCTGAGGCTGACGAGGGGAAGGAGAGATGCCCTGAGGTTGACGAGGGGAAGGAGAGATCCCCTGAGGCTGACGAGGGGCAGTAGACTTCATCTTCAGAAGGAGAAATGCCCTGAGGCTGACGAGGGGAAGGAGAGATGTCCTGAGGCTGACCAGGGGAAGGAGAGATACCCTGAGGCTGACGAGGGGAAGGAGACTTCATCTTCAGAAGGAGAGATGCCCTGAGGCCGACGAGGGGAAGGAGACTTCATCTTCAGAAGGAGAGATGCCCTGAGGCTGACGAGGGGAAGGAGACTTCATCTTCAGAAGGAGAGATGCCCTGAGGCTGACGAGGGGAAGGAGAGATGCCCTGAGGCTGACAAGGGGAAGGAGAGATGCCCTGAGGCTGACGAGGGGAAGGAGACTTCATCTTCAGGAGGAGAGATGCCCTGAGGCTGATGAGGGGATGGAGAGATGCCCTGAGGCTGACGAGGGGAAGGAGAGATGCCCTGAGGTTGACGAGGGGAAGGAGAGATCCCCTGAGGCTGACGAGGGGCAGTAGACTTCATCTTCAGAAGGAGAGATGCCCTGAGGCTGACGAGGGGAAGGAGAGATGTCCTGAGGCTGACCAGGGGAAGGAGAGATACCCTGAGGCTGACGAGGGGAAGGAGACTTCATCTTCAGAAGGAGAGATGCCCTGAGGCCGACGAGGGGAAGGAGACTTCATCTTCAGAAGGAGAGATGCCCTGAGGCTGACGAGGGGAAGGAGACTTCATCTTCAGAAGGAGAGATACCCTGAGGCTGACGAGGGGAAGGAGAGATGCCCTGAGGCTGACGAGGGGAAGGAGAGATGCCCTGAGGCTGACGAGGGGAAGGAGAGATCCCTGAGGCTGACGAGGGGCAGGAGACTTCATCTTCAGAAGGAGAGATGCCCTGAGGCTGACAAGGGGAAGGAGACTTCATCTTCAGAAGGAGAGATGCCCTGAGGCTGACAAGGGGAAGGAGACTTCATCTTCAGAAGGCGAGATGCCCTGAGGCTGATGAGGGGAAGGAGAGATGCCCTGAGGCTGACGAGGGGAAGGAGACTTCATCTTCAGAAGGAGAGATGCCCTGAGGCTGACGAGGGGAAGGAGAGATGCCCTGAGGCTGACGAGGGGAAGGAGAGATGCCCTGAGGCTGACGAGGGGAAGGAGAGATCCCTGAGGCTGACGAGGGGCAGGAGACTTCATCTTCAGAAGGAGAGATGCGCTGAGGTTGACGAGGGGATGGAGAGATGTCCTGAGGCTGACCAGGGGAAGGAGAGATACCCTGAGGCTGACGAGGGGAAGGAGACTTCATCTTCAGAAGGAGAGATGCCCTGAGGCCGACGAGGGGAAGGAGACTTCATCTTCAGAAGGAGAGATGCCCTGAGGCTGACGAGGGGAAGGAGACTTCATCTTCAGAAGGAGAGATGCCCTGAGGCTGACAAGGGGAAGGAGAGATGCCCTGAGGCTGACGAGGGGAAGGAGACTTCATCTTCAGAAGGAGAGATGCCCTGAGGCTGACGAGGGGAAGGAGACTTCATCTTCAGAAGGAGAGATGCCCTGAGGCTGACGAGGGGAAGGAGAAATGCCCTGAGGCTGACAAGGGGAAGGAGAGATGCCCTGAGGCTGACGTGGGGAAGGAGACTTCATCTTCAGGAGGAGAGATGCCCTGAGGCTGATGAGGGGATGGAGAGATGCCCTGAGGCTGACGAGGGGAAGGAGAGATGCCCTGAGGTTGACGAGGGGAAGGAGAGATCCCCTGAGGCTGACGAGGGGCAGTAGACTTCATCTTCAGAAGGAGAGATGCCCTGAGGCTGACGAGGGGAAGGAGAGATGTCCTGAGGCTGACCAGGGGAAGGAGAGATACCCTGAGGCTGACGAGGGGAAGGAGACTTCATCTTCAGAAGGAGAGATGCCCTGAGGCCGACGAGGGGAAGGAGACTTCATCTTCAGAAGGAGAGATGCCCTGAGGCTGACGAGGGGAAGGAGACTTCATCTTCAGAAGGAGAGATGCCCTGAGGCCGACGAGGGGAAGGAGACTTCATCTTCAGAAGGAGAGATGCCCTGAGGCTGACGAGGGGAAGGAGACTTCATCTTCAGAAGGAGAGATGCCCTGAGGCTGACAAGGGGAAGGAGAGATGCCCTGAGGCTGACGAGGGGAAGGAGACTTCATCTTCAGAAGGAGAGATGCCCTGAGGCTGACGAGGGGAAGGAGACTTCATCTTCAGAAGGAGAGATGCCCTGAGGCTGACGAGGGGAAAGAGAGATGCCCTGAGGCTGACGAGAGGAAGGAGAGATGCCCTGAGGCTGACGAGGGGAAGGAGAGATGCCCTGAGGCTGACGAGGGGAAGGAGAGATGCCCTGAGGCTGACAAGGGGAAGGAGAGATGCCCTGAGGCTGACGAGGGGAAGGAGACTTCATCTTCAGGAGGAGAGATGCCCTGAGGCTGATGAGGGGATGGAGAGATGCCCTGAGGCTGACGAGGGGAAGGAGAGATGCCCTGAGGTTGACGAGGGGAAGGAGAGATCCCCTGAGGCTGACGAGGGGCAGTAGACTTCATCTTCAGAAGGAGAGATGCCCTGAGGCTGACGAGGGGAAGGAGAGATGTCCTGAGGCTGACCAGGGGAAGGAGAGATACCCTGAGGCTGACGAGGGGAAGGAGAGATGCCCTGAGGCTGACGAGGGGAAGGAGAGATGCCCTGAGGCTGACGAGGGGAAGGAGAGATCCCTGAGGCTGACGAGGGGCAGGAGACTTCATCTTCAGAAGGAGAGATGCCCTGAGGCTGACGAGGGGAAGGAGACTTCATCTTCAGAAGGAGAGATGCCCTGAGGCTGACGAGGGGAAAGAGAGATGCCCTGAGGCTGACGAGAGGAAGGAGAGATGCCCTGAGGCTGACGAGGGGAAGGAGAGATCCCTGAGGCTGACGAGGGGCAGGAGACTTCATCTTCAGAAGGAGAGATGCGCTGAGGTTGACGAGGGGATGGAGAGATGTCCTGAGGCTGACCAGGGGAAGGAGAGATACCCTGAGGCTGACGAGGGGAAGGAGACTTCATCTTCAGAAGGAGAGATGCCCTGAGGCCGACGAGGGGAAGGAGACTTCATCTTCAGAAGGAGAGATGCCCTGAGGCTGACGAGGGGAAGGAGACTTCATCTTCAGAAGGAGAGATGCCCTGAGGCTGACAAGGGGAAGGAGAGATGCCCTGAGGCTGACGAGGGGAAGGAGACTTCATCTTCAGAAGGAGAGATGCCCTGAGGCTGACGAGGGGAAGGAGACTTCATCTTCAGAAGGAGAGATGCCCTGAGGCTGACGAGGGGAAGGAGAAATGCCCTGAGGCTGACAAGGGGAAGGAGAGATGCCCTGAGGCTGACGTGGGGAAGGAGACATCATCTTCAGGAGGAGAGATGCCCTGAGGCTGATGAGGGGATGGAGAGATGCCCTGAGGCTGACGAGGGGAAGGAGAGATGCCCTGAGGTTGACGAGGGGAAGGAGAGATCCCCTGAGGCTGACGAGGGGCAGTAGACTTCATCTTCAGAAGGAGAAATGCCCTGAGGCTGACGAGGGGAAGGAGAGATGTCCTGAGGCTGACCAGGGGAAGGAGAGATACCCTGAGGCTGACGAGGGGAAGGAGACTTCATCTTCAGAAGGAGAGATGCCCTGAGGCCGACGAGGGGAAGGAGACTTCATCTTCAGAAGGAGAGATGCCCTGAGGCTGACGAGGGGAAGGAGACTTCATCTTCAGAAGGAGAGATGCCCTGAGGCTGACGAGGGGAAGGAGAGATGCCCTGAGGCTGACAAGGGGAAGGAGAGATGCCCTGAGTCTGACGAGGGGAAGGAGACTTCATCTTCAGGAGGAGAGATGCCCTGAGGCTGATGAGGGGATGGAGAGATGCCCTGAGGCTGACGAGGGGAAGGAGAGATGCCCTGAGGTTGACGAGGGGAAGGAGAGATCCCCTGAGGCTGACGAGGGGCAGTAGACTTCATCTTCAGAAGGAGAGATGCCCTGAGGCTGACGAGGGGAAGGAGAGATGTCCTGAGGCTGACCAGGGGAAGGAGAGATACCCTGAGGCTGACGAGGGGAAGGAGACTTCATCTTCAGAAGGAGAGATGCCCTGAGGCCGACGAGGGGAAGGAGACTTCATCTTCAGAAGGAGAGATGCCCTGAGGCTGACGAGGGGAAGGAGACTTCATCTTCAGAAGGAGAGATACCCTGAGGCTGACGAGGGGAAGGAGAGATGCCCTGAGGCTGACGAGGGGAAGGAGAGATGCCCTGAGGCTGACGAGGGGAAGGAGAGATCCCTGAGGCTGACGAGGGGCAGGAGACTTCATCTTCAGAAGGAGAGATGCCCTGAGGCTGACAAGGGGAAGGAGACTTCATCTTCAGAAGGAGAGATGCCCTGAGGCTGACAAGGGGAAGGAGACTTCATCTTCAGAAGGCGAGATGCCCTGAGGCTGATGAGGGGAAGGAGAGATGCCCTGAGGCTGACGAGGGGAAGGAGACTTCATCTTCAGAAGGAGAGATGCCCTGAGGCTGACGAGGGGAAGGAGAGATGCCCTGAGGCTGACGAGGGGAAGGAGAGATGCCCTGAGGCTGACGAGGGGAAGGAGAGATCCCTGAGGCTGACGAGGGGCAGGAGACTTCATCTTCAGAAGGAGAGATGCGCTGAGGTTGACGAGGGGATGGAGAGATGTCCTGAGGCTGACCAGGGGAAGGAGAGATACCCTGAGGCTGACGAGGGGAAGGAGACTTCATCTTCAGAAGGAGAGATGCCCTGAGGCCGACGAGGGGAAGGAGACTTCATCTTCAGAAGGAGAGATGCCCTGAGGCTGACGAGGGGAAGGAGACTTCATCTTCAGAAGGAGAGATGCCCTGAGGCTGACAAGGGGAAGGAGAGATGCCCTGAGGCTGACGAGGGGAAGGAGACTTCATCTTCAGAAGGAGAGATGCCCTGAGGCTGACGAGGGGAAGGAGACTTCATCTTCAGAAGGAGAGATGCCCTGAGGCTGACGAGGGGAAGGAGAAATGCCCTGAGGCTGACAAGGGGAAGGAGAGATGCCCTGAGGCTGACGTGGGGAAGGAGACTTCATCTTCAGGAGGAGAGATGCCCTGAGGCTGATGAGGGGATGGAGAGATGCCCTGAGGCTGACGAGGGGAAGGAGAGATGCCCTGAGGTTGACGAGGGGAAGGAGAGATCCCCTGAGGCTGACGAGGGGCAGTAGACTTCATCTTCAGAAGGAGAAATGCCCTGAGGCTGACGAGGGGAAGGAGAGATGTCCTGAGGCTGACCAGGGGAAGGAGAGATACCCTGAGGCTGACGAGGGGAAGGAGACTTCATCTTCAGAAGGAGAGATGCCCTGAGGCCGACGAGGGGAAGGAGATTTCATCTTCAGAAGGAGAGATGCCCTGAGGCTGACGAGGGGAAGGAGAGATGCCCTGAGGCTGACGAGGGGAAGGAGACTTCATCTTCAGAAGGCGAGATGCCCTGAGGCTGACGAGGGGAAGGAGAGATGCCCTGAGGCTAACGAGGGGAAGGAGACTTCATCTTCAGAAGGAGAGATGCCCTGAGACTGACGAGTGGAAGGAGACTTCATCTTCAGAAGGAGAGATGCCCTGAGGCTGACGAGGGGAAGGAGAGGTGCCCTGAGGCTGACGTGGGGAAGGAGACTTCATCTGCATAAGGAGAGATGCCCTGAGGCTGACAAGGGGAAGGAGACATCATCTTCAGAAGGAGAGATGCCCTGAGGCTGACGAGGGGAAGGAGAGATGCCCTGAGGCTGACGAGGGGAAGGAGAGATTCCCTGAGGCTGACGAGGGGCAGGAGACTTTATCTTCCGAAGGAGAGATGCGCTGAGGCTGACGAGGGGAAGGAGAGATGCCCTGAGGCTGATGAGGGGAAAAGAGAAGTGTCCTGAGCCTGACAAGGGGAAGGAGAGATGCCCTGAGACTGACGAGGGGAAGGAGACTTCATCTTCAGAATGAGAGATGCCCTGAAGCTGACGAGGGGAAGGAGAGATGCCCTGAGGCTGACGAGGGGAAGGAGACTTCATCTTCAGAAGGAGAGATGCCCTGAGGCCGACGAGGGGAAGGAGACTTCATCTTCAGAAGGCGAGATGCCCTGAGGCTGACGAGGGGAAGGAGACTTCATCTTCAGAAGGCGAGATGCCCTGAGGCTGACGAGGGGAAGGAGAGATGCCCTGAGGCTGACGAGTGGAAGGAGACTTCATCTTCAGAAGGAGAGATGCCCTGAGGCTGACGAGGGGAAGGAGAGATGCCCTGAGGCTGACAAGGGGAAGGAGACTTCATCTTCAGAAGGAGAGATGCCCTGAGGCTGACAAGGGGAAGGAGACTTCATCTTCAGAAGGCGAGATGCCCTGAGGCTGAGGAGGGGAAGGAGAGATGCCCTGAGGCTGACGAGGGGAAGGAGACTTCATCTTCAGAAGGAGAGATGCCCTGAGGCTGACGAGGGGAAGGAGAGATGCCCTGAGGCTGACGAGGGGAAGGAGAGATGCCCTGAGGCTGACGAGGGGAAGGAGAGATCCCTGAGGCTGACGAGGGGCAGGAGACTTCATCTTCAGAAGGAGAGATGCGCTGAGGTTGACAAAGGGATGGAGAGATGTCCTGAGGCTGACCAGGGGAAGGAGAGATACCCTGAGGCTGACCAGGGGAAGGAGAGATACCCTGAGGCTGACGAGGGGAAGGAGACTTCATCTTCAGAAGGAGAGATGCCCTGAGGCTGACAAGGGGAAGGAGAGATGCCCTGAGGCTGACGAGGGGAAGGAGACTTCATCTTCAGAAGGAGAGATGCCCTGAGGCTGACGAGGGGAAGGAGACTTCATCTTCAGAAGGAGAGATGCCCTGAGGCTGACGAGGGGAAGGAGAAATGCCCTGAGGCTGACAAGGGGAAGGAGAGATGCCCTGAGGCTGACGTGGGGAAGGAGACTTAATCTTCAGGAGGAGAGATGCCCTGAGGCTGATGAGGGGATGGAGAGATGCCCTGAGGCTGACGAGGGGAAGGAGAGATGCCCTGAGGTTGACGAGGGGAAGGAGAGATCCCCTGAGGCTGACGAGGGGCAGTAGACTTCATCTTCAGAAGGAGAAATGCCCTGAGGCTGACGAGGGGAAGGAGAGATACCCTGAGGCTGACGAGGGGAAGGAGACTTCATCTTCAGAAGGAGAGATGCCCTGAGGCCGACGAGGGGAAGGAGACTTCATCTTCAGAAGGAGAGATGCCCTGAGGCTGACGAGGGGAAGGAGACTTCATCTTCAGAAGGAGAGATGCCCTGAGGCTGACGAGGGGAAGGAGAGATGCCCTGAGGCTGACAAGGGGAAGGAGAGATGCCCTGAGGCTGACGAGGGGAAGGAGACTTCATCTTCAGGATGAGAGATGCCCTGAGGCTGACAAGGGGAAGGAGACTTCATCTTCAGAAGGAGAGATGCCCTGAGGCCGACGAGGGGAAGGAGACTTCATCTTCAGAAGGAGAGATGCCCTGAGGCCGATGAGGGGAAGGAGACTTAATCTTCAGAAGGAGAGATGCCCTGAGGCCGATGAGGGGAAGGAGAGATGCCCTGAGGCTGACAAGGGGAAGGAGACTTCATCTTCAGAAGGAGAGATGCCCTGAGGATGCCGAGGGGAAGGAGACTTCATCTTCAGAAGGAGAGATGATCTGAGGCTGACGAGGGGAAGGAGAGTTGCCCTGAGGCTGACAAGGGGAAGGAGACTTCATCTTCAGAAGGAGAGATGCCCTGAGGCTGCCGAGGGGAAGGAGACTTCATCTTCAGAAGGAGAGATGCCCTGTTGCTGACGAGGGGAAGGAGAGATGCCCTGAGGCTGACGAGGGGAAAGAGAGATGCCCTGAGGCTGACGAGGGGAAGGAGACTTCATCTTCAGGAGGAGAGATGCCCTGAGGCTGACTAGGGGATGGAGAGATGCCCTGAGGCTGACAGGGGGAAGGAGAGATGCCCTGAGGCTGACGAGGGGCTGGAGACTTCATCTTCAGAAGGAGAGATGCGCTGAGGCTGACGAGGGGAAGTAGAGATAACCTGAGGCTGATGAGGGGAAGGAGAGGTGTCCCGAGCCTGACAAGGGATAGGAGAGATGCCCTGAGACTGACGAGGGGAAGTACACTTCATCTTCAGAATGAGAGATGCCCTGAGGCTGACGAGGGGAAGGAGAGATGCCCTGAGGCTGACGAGGGGAAGGAGACTTCATCTTCAGAAGGAGAGATGCCCTGAGGCCGACGAGGGGAAGGAGACTTCATCTTCAGAAGGAGAGATGCCCTGAGGCTGACAAGGGGAAAGAGACTTCATCTTCAGAAGGAGAGATGCCCTGAGGCTGACGAGGGGAAGGAGACTTCATCTTCAGAAGGAGAGATGCCCTGAGGCTGACGAGGGGAAGGAGACTTTATCTTCAGAAGGAGAGATGCCCTGAGACTGACGAGGGGAAGGAGAGATGCCCTGAGGTTGACGAGGGGAAGGAGACTTCATCTTCAGAAGGAGAGATGTCCTGACGAGGGTAGGAGAGATGTCCTGAGGCTGACGAGGGGAAGGAGAGATGCCCTGAGGCTGACGAGGGGAAAGAGACTTCATCTTCAGAAGGAGAGATGCCCTGAGGCTGACGAGGGGAAGGAGAGATGCCCTGAGCCTGACAAGGGGAAGGAGACTTCATTTTCAGAAGGAGAGATGCCCTGAGGCCGACGAGGGGATGGAGACTTCATCTTCAGAAGCAGATGCCCTGAGGCTGACAAGGGGAAGGAGAGATGCCCTGAGCCTGACAAGGGGAAGGAGACTTCATCTTCAGATGGAGAGATGCACTGAGGCTGACGAGGGGAAGGAGACTTCATCTTCAGAAGGAGAGATGCCCTGAGGCTGACGAGGGGAAGGAGACTTCATCTTCAGAAGGAGAGATGCCCTGAGGCCGACGAGGGGAAGGAGACTTCATCTTCAGAAGGCGAGATGCCCTGAGGCTGACGAGGGGAAGGAGACTTCATCTTCAGAAGGCGAGATGCCCTGAGGCTGACGAGGGGAAGGAGAGATGCCCTGAGGCTGACGAGTGGAAGGAGACTTCATCTTCAGAAGGAGAGATGCCCTGAGGCTGACGAGGGGAAGGAGAGATGCCCTGAGGCTGACCAGGGGAAGGAGACTTCATCTTCAGAAGGAGAGATGCCCTGAGGCCG
Source organism: Salmo salar (assembly GCF_965601325.2). NCBI lineage: Eukaryota > Metazoa > Chordata > Actinopteri > Salmoniformes > Salmonidae > Salmo > Salmo salar. Next base: position 1,099,412 of record NC_138302.1, on the reverse strand, counting down.
ACAAGGGGAAGGAGACTTCATCTGCATAAGGAGAGATGCCCTGAGGCTGACAAGGGGAAGGAGACTTCATCTTCAGAAGGAGAGATGCCCTGAGGCTGAGGAGGGGAAGGAGAGATGCCCTGAGGCTGACGAGGGGAAGGAGACTTCATCTGCAGAAGGAGAGATGCCCTAAGGCTGACAAGGGGAAGGAGACTTCATCTTCAGAAGGAGAGATGCCCTGAGGCTGACGAGGGGAAGGAGACATGCCCTGAGGCTGACGAGGGGAAGGAGAGATCCCCTGAGGCTGACGAGGGGCAGGAGACTTTATCTTCAGAAGGAGAGATGCGCTGAGGCAGACGAGGGGAAGGAGAGATGCCCTGAGGCTGATGAGGGAAAAAGAGAGGTGTCCTGAGCCTGAAAAGGGGAAGGAAAGATGCCCTGAGACTGACGAGGGGAAGGAGAGATGCCCTGAGGCTGACGAGGGGAAGGAGACTTCATCTTCAGAAGGCGAGATGCCCTGAGGCTGACGAGGGGAAGGAGAGATGCCCTGAGGCTGACGAGGGGAAGGAGAGATGTCCTGAGGCTGACGAGGGGAAGGAGAGATGCCCTGAGGCTGACGAGGGGAAGGAGACTTCATCTTCAGAAGGAGAGATGCCCTGAGGCTGACTAGGGGAAGGAGACTTAATCTTCAGAAGGAGAGATGCCCTGAGGCTGAAGAGGGGAAGGAGACTTCATCTTCAGAAGGAGAGATGCCCTGAGGCCGATGAGGGGAAGGAGACTTAATCTTCAGAAGGAGAGATGCCCTGAGGCTGACGAGGGGAAGGAGACTTCATCTTCAGAAGGAGAGATGCCCTGAGGCTGACGAGGGGAAGGAGAGATGCCCTGAGGCTGACAAGGGGAAGGAGAGATGCCCTGAGGCTGACGAGGGGAAGGAGACTTCATCTTCAGGAGGAGAGATGCCCTGAGGCTGATGAGGGGATGGAGAGATGCCCTGAGGCTGACGAGGGGAAGGAGAGATGCCCTGAGGTTGACGAGGGGAAGGAGAGATCCCCTGAGGCTGACGAGGGGCAGTAGACTTCATCTTCAGAAGGAGAGATGCCCTGAGGCTGACGAGGGGAAGGAGAGATGTCCTGAGGCTGACCAGGGGAAGGAGAGATACCCTGAGGCTGACGAGGGGAAGGAGACTTCATCTTCAGAAGGAGAGATGCCCTGAGGCCGACGAGGGGAAGGAGACTTCATCTTCAGAAGGAGAGATGCCCTGAGGCTGACGAGGGGAAGGAGAGATGCCCTGAGGCTGACGAGGGGAAGGAGAGATGCCCTGAGGCTGACGAGGGGAAGGAGACTTCATCTGCAGAAGGAGAGATGCCCTGAGGCTGACAAGGGGAAGGAGACTTCATCTTCAGAAGGAGAGATGCCCTGAGGCTGACGAGGGGAAGGAGAGATGCCCTGAGGCTGACGAGGGGAAGGAGAGATGCCCTGAGGCTGACGAGGGGAAGGAGAGATGTCCTGAGGCTGACGAGGGGAAGGAGAGATGCCCTGAGGCTGACGAGGGGAAGGAGACTTCATCTTCAGAAGGAGAGATGCCCTGAGGCTGACGAGGGGAAGGAGACTTCATCTTCAGAAGGAGAGATGCCCTGAGGATGACGAGGGGAAGGAGACTTCATCTTCAGAAGGAGAGATGCCCTGAGGCCGATGAGGGGAAGGAGACTTAATCTTCAGAAGGAGAGATGCCCTGAGGCTGACGAGGGGAAGGAGAGATGCCCTGAGGCTGACGAGGGGAAGGAGACTTCATCTTCAGAAGGCGAGATGCCCTGAGGCTGACGAGGGGAAGGAGAGATGCCCTGAGGCTGACGAGGGGAAGGAGAGATGTCCTGAGGCTGACGAGGGGAAGGAGAGATGCCCTGAGGCTGACGAGGGGAAGGAGACTTCATCTTCAGAAGGAGAGATGCCCTGAGGCTGACTAGGGGAAGGAGACTTAATCTTCAGAAGGAGAGATGCCCTGAGGCTGAAGAGGGGAAGGAGACTTCATCTTCAGAAGGAGAGATGCCCTGAGGCCGATGAGGGGAAGGAGACTTAATCTTCAGAAGGAGAGATGCCCTGAGGCTGACGAGGGGAAGGAGACTTCATCTTCAGAAGGAGAGATGCCCTGAGGCTGACGAGGGGAAGGAGAGATGCCCTGAGGCTGACAAGGGGAAGGAGAGATGCCCTGAGGCTGACGAGGGGAAGGAGACTTCATCTTCAGGAGGAGAGATGCCCTGAGGCTGATGAGGGGATGGAGAGATGCCCTGAGGCTGACGAGGGGAAGGAGAGATGCCCTGAGGTTGACGAGGGGAAGGAGAGATCCCCTGAGGCTGACGAGGGGCAGTAGACTTCATCTTCAGAAGGAGAGATGCCCTGAGGCTGACGAGGGGAAGGAGAGATGTCCTGAGGCTGACCAGGGGAAGGAGAGATACCCTGAGGCTGACGAGGGGAAGGAGACTTCATCTTCAGAAGGAGAGATGCCCTGAGGCCGACGAGGGGAAGGAGACTTCATCTTCAGAAGGAGAGATGCCCTGAGGCTGACGAGGGGAAGGAGAGATGCCCTGAGGCTGACGAGGGGAAGGAGAGATGCCCTGAGGCTGACGAGGGGAAGGAGACTTCATCTGCAGAAGGAGAGATGCCCTGAGGCTGACAAGGGGAAGGAGACTTCATCTTCAGAAGGAGAGATGCCCTGAGGCTGACGAGGGGAAGGAGAGATGCCCTGAGGCTGACGAGGGGAAGGAGAGATGCCCTGAGGCTGACGAGGGGAAGGAGAGATGTCCTGAGGCTGACGAGGGGAAGGAGAGATGCCCTGAGGCTGACGAGGGGAAGGAGACTTCATCTTCAGAAGGAGAGATGCCCTGAGGCTGACGAGGGGAAGGAGACTTCATCTTCAGAAGGAGAGATGCCCTGAGGATGACGAGGGGAAGGAGACTTCATCTTCAGAAGGAGAGATGCCCTGAGGCCGATGAGGGGAAGGAGACTTAATCTTCAGAAGGAGAGATGCCCTGAGGCTGACGAGGGGAAGGAGACTTCATCTTCAGAAGGAGAGATGCCCTGAGGCTGACGAGGGGAAGGAGAGATGCCCTGAGGCTGACAAGGGGAAGGAGAGATGCCCTGAAGCTGACGAGGGGAAGGAGACTTCATCTTCAGGAGGAGAGATGCCCTGAGGCTGATGAGGGGATGGAGAGATGCCCTGAGGCTGACGAGGGGAAGGAGAGATGCCCTGAGGTTGACGAGGGGAAGGAGAGATCCCCTGAGGCTGACGAGGGGCAGTAGACTTCATCTTCAGAAGGAGAGATGCCCTGAGGCTGACGAGGGGAAGGAGAGATGTCCTGAGGCTGACCAGGGGAAGGAGAGATACCCTGAGGCTGACGAGGGGAAGGAGACTTCATCTTCAGAAGGAGAGATGCCCTGAGGCCGACGAGGGGAAGGAGACTTCATCTTCAGAAGGAGAGATGCCCTGAGGCTGACGAGGGGAAGGAGAGATGCCCTGAGGCTGACGAGGGGAAGGAGAGATGCCCTGAGGCTGACGAGGGGAAGGAGACTTCATCTGCAGAAGGAGAGATGCCCTGAGGCTGACAAGGGGAAGGAGACTTCATCTTCAGAAGGAGAGATGCCCTGAGGCTGACGAGGGGAAGGAGAGATGCCCTGAGGCTGACGAGGGGAAGGAGAGATCCCTGAGGCTGACGAGGGGCAGGAGACTTTATCTTCAGAAGGAGAGATGCGCTGAGGCAGACGAGGGGAAGGAGAGATTCCCTGAGGCTGATGAGGGGAAAAGAGACGTGTCCTGAGCCTGACAAGGGGAAGGAGAGATGCCCTGAGACTGACGAGGGGAAGGAGAGATGCCCTGAGGCTGACGAGGGGCAGGAGACTTCATCTTCAGAAGGAGAGATGCGCTGAGGCTGACGAGGGGATGGAGAGATGCTCTGAGGCCGACAAGGGGAAGGAGAGATGCCCTGAGACTGACGAGGGGAAGGAGATTTAATCTTCAGAAGGAGAGATGCCCTGAGGCTGACGAGGGGAAGGAGAGATGCCCTGAGGCTGACGAGGGGAAGGAGAGATGTACTGAGGCTGACGAGGGAAGGAGACTTCATCTTCAGAAGGAGAGATGCCCTGAGGCTGACGAGGGGAAGGAGACTTCATCTTCAGAAGGAGAGATGCCCTGAGGCTGACGAGGGGAAGGAGAGATGCCCTGAGGCTGACAAGGGGAAGGAGAGATGCCCTGAGGCTGACGAGGGGAAGGAGACTTCATCTTCAGGAGGAGAGATGCCCTGAGGCTGATGAGGGGATGGAGAGATGCCCTGAGGCTGACGAGGGGAAGGAGAGATGCCCTGAGGTTGACGAGGGGAAGGAGAGATCCCCTGAGGCTGACGAGGGGCAGTAGACTTCATCTTCAGAAGGAGAGATGCCCTGAGGCTGACGAGGGGAAGGAGAGATGTCCTGAGGCTGACCAGGGGAAGGAGAGATACCCTGAGGCTGACGAGGGGAAGGAGACTTCATCTTCAGAAGGAGAGATGCCCTGAGGCCGACGAGGGGAAGGAGACTTCATCTTCAGAAGGAGAGATGCCCTGAGGCTGACGAGGGGAAGGAGAGATGCCCTGAGGCTGACGAGGGGAAGGAGACTTCATCTGCAGAAGGAGAGATGCCCTGAGGCTGACAAGGGGAAGGAGACTTCATCTTCAGAAGGAGAGATGCCCTGAGGCTGACGAGGGGAAGGAGAGATGCCCTGAGGCTGACGAGGGGAAGGAGAGATCCCTGAGGCTGACGAGGGGCAGGAGACTTTATCTTCAGAAGGAGAGATGCGCTGAGGCAGACGAGGGGAAGGAGAGATTCCCTGAGGCTGATGAGGGGAAAAGAGAGGTGTCCTGAGCCTGACAAGGGGAAGGAGAGATGCCCTGAGACTGACGAGGGGAAGGAGAGATGCCCTGAGGCTGACGAGGGGAAGGAGAGATGTCCTGAGGCTGACGAGGGGAAGGAGACTTCATCTTCAGAAGGAGAGATGCCCTGAGGCTGACGAGGGGAAGGAGACTTCATCTTCAGAAGGAGAGATGCCCTGAGGATGACGAGGGGAAGGAGACTTCATCTTCAGAAGGAGAGATGCCCTGAGGCCGATGAGGGGAAGGAGACTTAATCTTCAGAAGGAGAGATGCCCTGAGGCTGACGAGGGGAAGGAGACTTCATCTTCAGAAGGAGAGATGCCCTGAGGCTGACGAGGGGAAGGAGAGATGCCCTGAGGCTGACAAGGGGAAGGAGAGATGCCCTGAAGCTGACGAGGGGAAGGAGACTTCATCTTCAGGAGGAGAGATGCCCTGAGGCTGATGAGGGGATGGAGAGATGCCCTGAGGCTGACGAGGGGAAGGAGAGATGCCCTGAGGTTGACGAGGGGAAGGAGAGATCCCCTGAGGCTGACGAGGGGCAGTAGACTTCATCTTCAGAAGGAGAGATGCCCTGAGGCTGACGAGGGGAAGGAGAGATGTCCTGAGGCTGACCAGGGGAAGGAGAGATACCCTGAGGCTGACGAGGGGAAGGAGACTTCATCTTCAGAAGGAGAGATGCCCTGAGGCCGACGATGTGAAGGAGACTTCATCTTCAGAAGGAGAGATGCCCTGAGGCTGACGAGGGGAAGGAGAGATGCCCTGAGGCTGACGAGGGGAAGGAGAGATGCCCTGAGGCTGACGAGGGGAAGGAGACTTCATCTGCAGAAGGAGAGATGCCCTGAGGCTGACAAGGGGAAGGAGACTTCATCTTCAGAAGGAGAGATGCCCTGAGGCTGACGAGGGGAAGGAGAGATGCCCTGAGGCTGACGAGGGGAAGGAGAGATCCCTGAGGCTGACGAGGGGCAGGAGACTTTATCTTCAGAAGGAGAGATGCGCTGAGGCTGACGAGGGGATGGAGAGATGCTCTGAGGCCGACAAGGGGAAGGAGAGATGCCCTGAGACTGACGAGGGGAAGGAGATTTAATCTTCAGAAGGAGAGATGCCCTGAGGCTGACGAGGGGAAGGAGAGATGCCCTGAGGCTGACGAGGGGAAGGAGAGATGTACTGAGGCTGACGAGGGGAAGGAGACTTCATCTTCAGAAGGAGAGATGCCCTGAGGCTGACGAGGGGATGGAGACTTCATCTTCAGAAGGAGAGATGCCCTGAGGCTGACGAGGGGAAGGAGAGATGCCCTGAGGCTGACAAGGGGAAGGAGAGATGCCCTGAGGCTGACGAGGGGAAGGAGACTTCATCTTCAGGAGGAGAGATGCCCTGAGGCTGATGAGGGGATGGAGAGATGCCCTGAGGCTGACGAGGGGAAGGAGAGATGCCCTGAGGTTGACGAGGGGAAGGAGAGATCCCCTGAGGCTGACGAGGGGCAGTAGACTTCATCTTCAGAAGGAGAGATGCCCTGAGGCTGACGAGGGGAAGGAGAGATGTCCTGAGGCTGACCAGGGGAAGGAGAGATACCCTGAGGCTGACGAGGGGAAGGAGACTTCATCTTCAGAAGGAGAGATGCCCTGAGGCTGACGAGGGGAAGGAGAGATGCCCTGAGGCTGACGAGGGGAAGGAGAGATGCCCTGAGGCTGACGAGGGGAAGGAGACTTCATCTGCAGAAGGAGAGATGCCCTGAGGCTGACAAGGGGAAGGAGACTTCATCTTCAGAAGGAGAGATGCCCTGAGGCTGATGAGGGGAAGGAGAGATGCCCTGAGGCTGACGAGGGGAAGGAGAGATCCCTGAGGCTGACGAGGGGCAGGAGACTTTATCTTCAGAAGGAGAGATGCGCTGAGGCAGACGAGGGGAAGGAGAGATTCCCTGAGGCTGATGAGGGGAAAAGAGAGGTGTCCTGAGCCTGACAAGGGGAAGGAGAGATGCCCTGAGACTGACGAGGGGAAGGAGAGATGCCCTGAGGCTGACGAGGGGAAGGAGAGATGTCCTGAGGCTGACGAGGGGAAGGAGACTTCATCTTCAGAAGGAGAGATGCCCTGAGGCTGACGAGGGGAAGGAGACTTCATCTTCAGAAGGAGAGATGCCCTGAGGATGACGAGGGGAAGGAGACTTCATCTTCAGAAGGAGAGATGCCCTGAGGCCGATGAGGGGAAGGAGACTTAATCTTCAGAAGGAGAGATGCCCTGAGGCTGACGAGGGGAAGGAGACTTCATCTTCAGAAGGAGAGATGCCCTGAGGCTGACGAGGGGAAGGAGAGATGCCCTGAGGCTGACAAGGGGAAGGAGAGATGCCCTGAAGCTGACGAGGGGAAGGAGACTTCATCTTCAGGAGGAGAGATGCCCTGAGGCTGATGAGGGGATGGAGAGATGCCCTGAGGCTGACGAGGGGAAGGAGAGATGCCCTGAGGTTGACGAGGGGAAGGAGAGATCCCCTGAGGCTGACGAGGGGCAGTAGACTTCATCTTCAGAAGGAGAGATGCCCTGAGGCTGACGAGGGGAAGGAGAGATGTCCTGAGGCTGACCAGGGGAAGGAGAGATACCCTGAGGCTGACGAGGGGAAGGAGACTTCATCTTCAGAAGGAGAGATGCCCTGAGGCCGACGAGGGGAAGGAGACTTCATCTTCAGAAGGAGAGATGCCCTGAGGCTGACGAGGGGAAGGAGAGATGCCCTGAGGCTGACGAGGGGAAGGAGAGATGCCCTGAGGCTGACGAGGGGAAGGAGAGATGCCCTGAGGCTGACGAGGGGAAGGAGACTTCATCTGCAGAAGGAGAGATGCCCTGAGGCTGACAAGGGGAAGGAGACTTCATCTTCAGAAGGAGAGATGCCCTGAGGCTGACGAGGGGAAGGAGAGATGCCCTGAGGCTGACGAGGGGAAGGAGAGATCCCTGAGGCTGACGAGGGGCAGGAGACTTTATCTTCAGAAGGAGAGATGCGCTGAGGCAGACGAGGGGAAGGAGAGATTCCCTGAGGCTGATGAGGGGAAAAGAGACGTGTCCTGAGCCTGACAAGGGGAAGGAGAGATGCCCTGAGACTGACGAGGGGAAGGAGAGATGCCCTGAGGCTGACGAGGGGCAGGAGACTTCATCTTCAGAAGGAGAGATGCGCTGAGGCTGACGAGGGGATGGAGAGATGCTCTGAGGCCGACAAGGGGAAGGAGAGATGCCCTGAGACTGACGAGGGGAAGGAGATTTAATCTTCAGAAGGAGAGATGCCCTGAGGCTGACGAGGGGAAGGAGAGATGCCCTGAGGCTGACGAGGGGAAGGAGAGATGTACTGAGGCTGACGAGGGGAAGGAGACTTCATCTTCAGAAGGAGAGATGCCCTGAGGCTGACGAGGGGAAGGAGACTTCATCTTCAGAAGGAGAGATGCCCTGAGGCTGACGAGGGGAAGGAGAGATGCCCTGAGGCTGACAAGGGGAAGGAGAGATGCCCTGAGGCTGACGAGGGGAAGGAGACTTCATCTTCAGGAGGAGAGATGCCCTGAGGCTGATGAGGGGATGGAGAGATGCCCTGAGGCTGACGAGGGGAAGGAGAGATGCCCTGAGGTTGACGAGGGGAAGGAGAGATCCCCTGAGGCTGACGAGGGGCAGTAGACTTCATCTTCAGAAGGAGAGATGCCCTGAGGCTGACGAGGGGAAGGAGAGATGTCCTGAGGCTGACCAGGGGAAGGAGAGATACCCTGAGGCTGACGAGGGGAAGGAGACTTCATCTTCAGAAGGAGAGATGCCCTGAGGCCGACGAGGGGAAGGAGACTTCATCTTCAGAAGGAGAGATGCCCTGAGGCTGACGAGGGGAAGGAGAGATGCCCTGAGGCTGACGAGGGGAAGGAGAGATGCCCTGAGGCTGACGAGGGGAAGGAGACTTCATCTGCAGAAGGAGAGATGCCCTGAGGCTGACAAGGGGAAGGAGACTTCATCTTCAGAAGGAGAGATGCCCTGAGGCTGACGAGGGGAAGGAGAGATGCCCTGAGGCTGACGAGGGGAAGGAGAGATCCCTGAGGCTGACGAGGGGCAGGAGACTTTATCTTCAGAAGGAGAGATGCGCTGAGGCAGACGAGGGGAAGGAGAGATTCCCTGAGGCTGATGAGGGGAAAAGAGAGGTGTCCTGAGCCTGACAAGGGGAAGGAGAGATGCCCTGAGACTGACGAGGGGAAGGAGAGATGCCCTGAGGCTGACGAGGGGAAGGAGAGATGTCCTGAGGCTGACGAGGGGAAGGAGACTTCATCTTCAGAAGGAGAGATGCCCTGAGGCTGACGAGGGGAAGGAGACTTCATCTTCAGAAGGAGAGATGCCCTGAGGATGACGAGGGGAAGGAGACTTCATCTTCAGAAGGAGAGATGCCCTGAGGCCGATGAGGGGAAGGAGACTTAATCTTCAGAAGGAGAGATGCCCTGAGGCTGACGAGGGGAAGGAGACTTCATCTTCAGAAGGAGAGATGCCCTGAGGCTGACGAGGGGAAGGAGAGATGCCCTGAGGCTGACAAGGGGAAGGAGAGATGCCCTGAAGCTGACGAGGGGAAGGAGACTTCATCTTCAGGAGGAGAGATGCCCTGAGGCTGATGAGGGGATGGAGAGATGCCCTGAGGCTGACGAGGGGAAGGAGAGATGCCCTGAGGTTGACGAGGGGAAGGAGAGATCCCCTGAGGCTGACGAGGGGCAGTAGACTTCATCTTCAGAAGGAGAGATGCCCTGAGGCTGACGAGGGGAAGGAGAGATGTCCTGAGGCTGACCAGGGGAAGGAGAGATACCCTGAGGCTGACGAGGGGAAGGAGACTTCATCTTCAGAAGGAGAGATGCCCTGAGGCCGACGAGGGGAAGGAGACTTCATCTTCAGAAGGAGAGATGCCCTGAGGCTGACGAGGGGAAGGAGAGATGCCCTGAGGCTGACGAGGGGAAGGAGAGATGCCCTGAGGCTGACGAGGGGAAGGAGACTTCATCTGCAGAAGGAGAGATGCCCTGAGGCTGACAAGGGGAAGGAGACTTCATCTTCAGAAGGAGAGATGCCCTGAGGCTGACGAGGGGAAGGAGAGATGCCCTGAGGCTGACGAGGGGAAGGAGAGATCCCTGAGGCTGACGAGGGGCAGGAGACTTCATCTTCAGAAGGAGAGATGCGCTGAGGCTGACGAGGGGAAGGAGAGATTCCCTGAGGCTGATGAGGGGAAAAGAGACGTGTCCTGAGCCTGACAAGGGGAAGGAGAGATGCCCTGAGGCTGACGAGGGGCAGGAGACTTCATCTTCAGAAGGAGAGATGCGCTGAGGCTGACGAGGGGATGGAGAGATGCTCTGAGGCCGACAAGGGGAAGGAGAGATGCCCTGAGACTGACGAGGGGAAGGAGATTTAATCTTCAGAAGGAGAGATGCCCTGACGCGGACGAGGGGAAGGAGAGATGCCCTGAGGCTGACGAGGGGAAGGAGAGATGTCCTGAGGCTGACGAGGGGAAGGAGAGATGCCCTGAGGCTGACGAAGGGAAGGAGACTTCATCTTCAGAAGGAGAGATGCCCTGAGGCTGAAGAGGGGAAGGAGACTTCATCTTCAGAAGGAGAGATGCCCTGAGGATGACGAGGGGAAGGAGACTTCATCTTCAGAAGGAGAGATGCCCTGAGGCCGACGAGGGGAAGGAGACTTCATCTTCAGAAGGAGAGATGCCCTGAGGCCGATGAGGGGAAGGAGAATTAATCTTCAGAAGGAGAGATGCCCTGAGGCTGACGAGGGGAAGGAGACTTCATCTTCAGAAGGAGAGATGCCCTGAGGCTGACGAGAGGAAGGAGAGATGCCCTGAAGCTGACAAGGGGAAGGAGACTTCATCTTCAGAAGGAGAGATGCCCTGAGGATGCCGAGGGGAAGGAGACTTCATCTTCAGAAGGAGAGATGCCCTGAGGCTGACGAGGGGAAGGAGAGATGCCCTGAGGCTGACGAGGGGAAGGAGAGATCCCTGAGGCTGACGAGGGGCAGGAGACTTCATCTTCAGAAGGAGAGATGCGCTGAGGCTGACGAGGGGATGGAGAGATGTCCTGAGGCTGACCAGGGGAAGGAGAGATACCCTGAGGCTGACGAGGGGAAGGAGACTTCATCTTCAGAAGGAGAGATGCCCTGAGGCCGACGAGGGGAAGGAGACTTCATCTTCAGAAGGAGAGATGCCCTGAGGCTGACGAGGGGAAGGAGACTTCATCTTCAGAAGGAGAGATGCCCTGAGGCTGACAAGGGGAAGGAGAGATGCCCTGAGGCTGACGAGGGGAAGGAGACTTCATCTTCAGAAGGAGAGATGCCCTGAGGCTGACGAGGGGAAGGAGACTTCATCTTCAGAAGGAGAGATGCCCTGAGGCTGACGAGGGGAAGGAGAGATGCCCTGAGGCTGACAAGGGGAAGGAGAGATGCCCTGAGGCTGACGTGGGGAAGGAGACTTCATCTTCAGGAGGAGAGATGCCCTGAGGCTGACGAGGGGAAGGAGAGATGCCCCGAGGCTGACAAGGGGAAGGAGAGATGCCCTGAGGCTGACGTGGGGAAGGAGACTTCATCTTCAGGAGGAGAGATGCCCTGAGGCTGATTAGGGGATGGAGAGATGCCCTGAGGCTGACGAGGGGAAGGAGAGATGCCCTGAGGTTGACGAGGGGAAGGAGAGATCCCCTGAGGCTGACGAGGGGCAGTAGACTTCATCTTCAGAAGGAGAGATGCCCTGAGGCTGACGAGGGGAAGGAGAGATGTCTTGAGGCTGACCAGGGGAAGGAGAGATACCCTGAGGCTGACGAGGGGAAGGAGACTTCATCTTCAGAAGGAGAGATGCCCTGAGGCCGACGAGGGGAAGGAGACTTCATCTTCAGAAGGAGAGATGCCCTGGGGCTGACGAGGGGAAGGAGACTTCATCTTCAGAAGGCGAGATGCCCTGAGGCTGACGAGGGGAAGGAGACTTCATCTTCAGAAGGAGAGATGCCCTGAGGCTGACAAGGGGAAGGAGAGATGCCCTGAGGCTGACGAGGGGAAGGAGACTTCATCTTCAGAAGGAGAGATGCCCTGAGGCTGACGAGGGGAAGGAGAGATGCCCTGAGGCTGACGAGGGGAAGGAGAGATCCCTGAGGCTGACGAGGGGCAGGAGACTTCATCTTCAGAAGGAGAGATGCGCTGAGGCTGACGAGGGGATGGAGAGATGTCCTGAGGCTGACCAGGGGAAGGAGACTTCATCTTCAGAAGGAGAGATGCCCTGAGGCCGACGAGGGGAAGGAGACTTCATCTTCAGAAGGAGAGATGCCCTGAGGCTGACGAGTGGAAGGAGACTTCATCTTCAGAAGGAGAGATGCCCTGAGGCTGACAAGGGGAAGGAGAGATGCCCAGAGGCTGACGAGGGGAAGGAGACTTCAACTTCAGAAGGAGAGATGCCCTGAGGCTGACGAGGGGAAGGAGACTTCATCTTCAGAAGGAGAGCTGCCCTGAGGCTGACGAGGGGAAGGAGAGATGCCCTGAGGCTGACAAGGGGAAGGAGAGATGCCCTGAGGCTGACGTGGGGAAGGAGACTTCATCTTCAGGAGGAGAGATGCCCTGAGGCTGATTAGGGGATGGAGAGATGCCCTGAGGCTGACGAGGGGAAGGAGAGATGCCCTGAGGTTGACGAGGGGAAGGAGAGATCCCCTGAGGCTGACGAGGGGCAGTAGACTTCATCTTCAGAAGGAGAGATGCCCTGAGGCTGACGAGGGGAAGGAGAGATGTCTTGAGGCTGACCAGGGGAAGGAGAGATACCCTGAGGCTGACGAGGGGAAGGAGACTTCATCTTCAGAAGGAGAGATGCCCTGAGGCCGACGAGGGGAAGGAGACTTCATCTTCAGAAGGAGAGATGCCCTGAGGCTGACGAGGGGAAGGAGACTTCATCTTCAGAAGGAGCGATGCCCTGAGGCTGACGAGGGGAAGGAGAGATGCCCTGAGGCTGACAAGGGGAAGGAGAGATGCCCTGAGGCTGACGAGGGGAAGGAGACTTCATCTTCAGGAGGAGAGATGCCCTGAGGCTGATGAGGGGATGGAGAGATGCCCTGAGGCTGACGAGGGGAAGGAGAGATGCCCTGAGACTGACGAGGGGAAGGAGATTTAATCTTCAGAAGGAGAGATGCCCTGAGGCTGACGAGGGGAAGAAGAGATGCCCTGAGGCTGACGAGGGGAAGGAGAGATGTCCTGAGGCTGACGAGGGGAAGGAGAGATGCCCTGAGGCTGACGAGGGGAAGGAGAGATACCCTGAGGCTGACGAGGGGAAGGAGACTTCATCTTCAGAAGGAGAGATGCCCTGAGGCCGACGAGGGGAAGGAGACTTCATCTTCAGAAGGAGAGATGCCCTGAGGCTGAAGAGGGGAAGGAGACTTCATCTTCAGAAGGAGAGATGCCCTGAGGCTGACGAGGGGAAGGAGAGATGCCCTGAGGCTGACAAGGGGAAGGAGAGATGCCCTGAGGCTGACGTGGGGAAGGAGACTTCATCTTCAGGAGGAGAGATGCCCTGAGGCTGATGAGGGGATGGAGAGATGCCCTGAGGCTGACGAGGGGAAGGAGAGATGCCCTGAGGTTGACGAGGGGAAGGAGAGATCCCCTGAGGCTGACGAGGGGCAGTAGACTTCATCTTCAGAAGGAGAGATGCCCTGAGGCTGACGAGGGGAAGGAGAGATGCCCTGAGGCTGACGAGGGGAAGGAGAGATGCCCTGAGGCTGACGAGGGGAAGGAGACTTCATCTTCAGGAGGAGAGATGCCCTGAGGCTGATGAGGGGATGGAGAGATGCCCTGAGGTTGACGAGGGGAAGGAGAGATGCCCTGAGGTTGACGAGGGGAAGGAGAGATCCCCTGAGGCTGACGAGGGGAAGGAGACTTCATCTTCAGAAGGAGAGACGCCCTGAGGCTGATGAGGGGAAGGAGACTTCATCTTCAGAAGGAGAGATGCCCTGAGGCTGACGAGGGGAAGGAGAGATGCCCTGAGGCTGACGAGGGGAAGGAGAGATGCCCTGAGGCTGACGAGGGGAAGGAGAGATCCCTGAGGCTGACGAGGGGCAGGAGACTTCATCTTCAGAAGGAGAGATGCGCTGAGGCTGACGAGGGGATGGAGAGATGCTCTGAGGCCGACAAGGGGAAGGAGAGATGCCCTGAGACTGACGAGGGGAAGGAAATGTAATCTTCAGAAGGAGAGATGCCCTGAGGCTGACGAGGGGAAGAAGAGATGCCCTGAGGCTGACGAGGGGAAGGAGAGATGTCCTGAGGCTGACGAGGGGAAGGAGAGATGCCCTGAGGCTGACGAGGGGAAGGAGAGATACCGTGAGGCTGACGAGGGGAAGGAGACTTCATCTTCAGAAGGAGAGATGCCCTGAGGCCGACGAGGGGAAGGAGACTTCATCTTCAGAAGGAGAGATGCCCTGAGGCTGACGAGGGGAAGGAGACTTCATCTTCAGAAGGAGAGATGCCCTGAGGCTGACGAGGGGAAGGAGAGATGCCCTGAGGCTGACAAGGGGAAGGAGAGATGCCCTGAGGCTGACGTGGGGAAGGAGACTTCATCTTCAGGAGGAGAGATGCCCTGAGGCTGATGAGGGGATGGAGAGAAGCCCTGAGGCTGACGAGGGGAAGGAGAGATGCCCTGAGGTTGACGAGGGGAAGGAGAGATCCCCTGAGGCTGACGAGGGGCAGTAGACTTCATCTTCAGAAGGAGAGATGCCCTGAGGCTGACGAGGGGAAGGAGAGATGTCCTGAGGCTGACCAGGGGAAGGAGAGATACCCTGAGGCTGACGAGGGGAAGGAGACTTCATCTTCAGAAGGAGAGATGCCCTGAGGCCGACGAGGGGAAGGAGACTTCATCTTCAGAAGGAGAGATGCCCTGAGGCTGACGAGGGGAAGGAGACTTCATCTTCAGAAGGAGAGATGCCCTGAGGCTGACGAGGGGAAGGAGAGATGCCCTGATGCTGACAAGGGGAAGGAGAGATGCCCTGAGGCTGACGAGGGGAAGGAGACTTCATCTTCAGGAGGAGAGATACCCTGAGGCTGACGAGGGGAAGGAGAGATGCCCTGAGGCTGACGAGGGGAAGGAGAGATGCCCTGAGGCTGACGAGGGGAAGGAAAGATCCCTGAGGCTGACGAGGGGCAGGAGACTTCATCTTCAGAAGGAGAGATGCGCTGAGGCTGACGAGGGGATGGAGAGATGCTCTGAGGCCGACAAGGGGAAGGAGAGATGCCCTGAGTCTGACGAGGGGAAGGAGATTTAATCTTCAGAAGGAGAGATGCCCTGAGGCTGACGAGGGGAAGGAGAGATGCCCTGAGGCTGACGAGGGGAAGGAGAGATGTCCTGAGGCTGACGAGGGGAAGGAGAGATACCCTGAGGCTGACGAGGGGAAGGAGACTTCATCTTCAGAAGGAGAGATTCCCTGAGGCTGACAAGGGGAAGGAGACTTCATCTTCAGAAGGAGAGATGCCCTGAGGATGACGAGGGGAAGGAGACTTCATCTTCAGAAGGAGAGATGCCCTGAGGCCGACGAGGGGAAGGAGACGTCATCTTCAGAAGGAGAGATGCCCTGAGGCCGATGAGGGGAAGGAGACTTAATCTTCAGAAGGAGAGATGCCCTGAGGCTGACGAGGGGAAGGAGACTTCATCTTCAGAAGGAGAGATGCCCTGAGGCTGACGAGGGGAAGGAGAGATGCCCTGAGGCTGACAAGGGGAAGGAGACTTCATCTTCAGAAGGAGAGATGCCCTGAGGATGCCGAGGGGAAGGAGACTTCATCTTCAGAAGGAGAGATGCCCTGAGGCTGACGAGGGGAAGGAGAGATGCCCTGAGGCTGACAAGGGGAAGGAGACTTCATCTTCAGAAGGAGAGATGGCCTGAGGCTGCCGAGGGGAAGGAGACTTCATCTTCAGAAGGAGAGATGCCCTGTTGCTGACGAGGGGAAGGAGAGATGCCCTGAGGCTGACGAGGGGAAAGAGAGATGCCCTAAGGCTGACGAGGGGAAGGAGACTTCATCTTCAGGAGGAGAGATGCCCTGAGGCTGACTAGGGGATGGAGAGATGCCCTGAGGCTGACGAGGGGAAGGAGAGATGCCCTGAGACTGACGAGGGGAATTAGAGATCCCCTGAGGCTGACGAGGGGCTGGAGACTTCATCTTCAGAAGGAGAGATGCGCTGAGGCTGACGAGGGGAAGTAGAGATAACCTGAGGCTGATGAGGGGAAGGAGAGGTGTCCCGAGCCTGACAAGGGATAGGAGAGATGCCCAGAGACTGACGAGGGGAAGTACACTTCATCTTCAGAATGAGAGATGCCCTGAGGCTGACGAGGGGAAGGAGAGATGCCCTGAGGCTGACGAGGGGAAGGAGACTTCATCTTCAGAAGGAGAGATGCCCTGAGGCCGACGAGGGGAAGGAGACTTCATCTTCAGAAGGAGAGATGCCCTGAGGCTGACAAGGGGAAAGAGACTTCATCTTCAGAAGGAGAGATGCCCTGAGGCTGACGAGGCGAAGGAGACTTCATCTTCAGAAGGAGAGATGCCCTGAGGCTGACGAGGGGAAGGAGACTTCATCTTCAGAAGGAGAGATGCCCTGAGACTGACGAGGGGAAGGAGAGATGCCCTGAGGTTGACGAGGGGAAGGAGACTTCATCTTCAGAAGGAGAGATGTCCTGACGAGGGTAGGAGAGATGTCCTGAGGCTGACGAGGGGAAGGAGAGATGCCCTGAGGCTGACGAGGGGAAAGAGACTTCATCTTCAGAAGGAGAGATGCCCTGAGCCTGACGAGGGGAAGGAGACTTCATTTTCAGAAGGAGAGATGCCCTGAGGCCGACGAGGGTATGGAGACTTCATCTTCAGAAGCAGAGATGCCCTGAGGCTGACGAGGGGAAGGAGAGATGCCCTGAGGCTGACAAGGGGAAGGAGACTTCATCTTCAGACGGAGAGATGCACTGAGGCTGACGAGTGGAAGGAGACTTCATCTTCAAAAGGAGAGATGCCCTGAGGCAACGAGTGGAAGGAGAGATGCCCTGAGGCTGACGAGGGAAAGGAGAGATGCCCTGAGGCTGACGAGGGGAAGGAGATTTCATCTTCAGAAGGAGAGATGCCCTGAGGCCGACGAGGGGAAGGAGACATCATCTTCAGAAGGCGAGATGCCCTGAAGCTGACAAGGGGAAGGAGAGATGCCCTGAGGCTGACGAGGGGAAGGAGACTTCATCTTCAGAAGGAGAGATGCCCTGAAGCTGACGAGGGGAAGGAGACTTCATCTTCAGAAGGAGAGATGCCCTGAGGCTGACAAGGGGAAGGAGAGATGCCCTGAGGTTCACGAGGGGAAGGAGAGATCCCCTGAGGCTGACGAGGGGCAGTAGACTTCATCTTCAGAAGGAGAGATGCCCTGAGGCTGACGAGGGGAAGGAGAGATGTCCTGAGGCTGACCAGGGGAAGGAGAGATACCCTGAGGCTGATGAGCGGAAGGAGATTTAATCTTCAGAAGGAGAGATGCCCTGAGGCTGACGAGGGGAAGGAGAGATGCCCTGAGGCTGACGAGGGGAAGGAGAGATGTCCTGAGGCTGACGAGGGGAAGGAGAGATGCCCTGAGGCTGACGAGGGGAAGGAGACTTCATCTTCAGAAGGAGAGATGCCCTGAGGATGACGAGGGGAAGGAGACTTCATCTTCAGAAGGAGAGATGCGCTGAGGCTGACGAGGGGATGGAGAGATGCTCTGAGGCCGACAAGGGGAAGGAGAGATGCCCTGAGACTGACGAGGGGAAGGAGATTTAATCTTCAGAAGGAGAGATGCCCTGAGGCTGACGAGGGGAAGAAGAGATGCCCTGAGGCTGACGAGGGGAAGGAGAGATGTCCTGAGGCTGACGAGGGGAAGGAGAGATGCCCTGAGGCTGACGAGGGGAAGGAGAGATACCCTGAGGCTGACGAGGGGAAGGAGACTTCATCTTCAGAAGGAGAGATGCCCTGAGGCCGACGAGGGGAAGGAGACTTCATCTTCAGAAGGAGAGATGCCCTGAGGCTGAAGAGGGGAAGGAGACTTCATCTTCAGAAGGAGAGATGCCCTGAGGCTGACGAGGGGAAGGAGAGATGCCCTGAGGCTGACAAGGGGAAGGAGAGATGCCCTGAGGCTGACGTGGGGAAGGAGACTTCATCTTCAGGAGGAGAGATGCCCTGAGGCTGATGAGGGGATGGAGAGATGCCCTGAGGCTGACGAGGGGAAGGAGAGATGCCCTGAGGTTGACGAGGGGAAGGAGAGATCCCCTGAGGCTGACGAGGGGCAGTAGACTTCATCTTCAGAAGGAGAGATGCCCTGAGGCTGACGAGGGGAAGGAGAGATGCCCTGAGGCTGACGAGGGGAAGGAGAGATGCCCTGAGGCTGACGAGGGGAAGGAGACTTCATCTTCAGGAGGAGAGATGCCCTGAGGCTGATGAGGGGATGGAGAGATGCCCTGAGGTTGACGAGGGGAAGGAGAGATGCCCTGAGGTTGACGAGGGGAAGGAGAGATCCCCTGAGGCTGACGAGGGGAAGGAGACTTCATCTTCAGAAGGAGAGACGCCCTGAGGCTGATGAGGGGAAGGAGACTTCATCTTCAGAAGGAGAGATGCCCTGAGGCTGACGAGGGGAAGGAGAGATGCCCTGAGGCTGACGAGGGGAAGGAGAGATGCCCTGAGGCTGACGAGGGGAAGGAGAGATCCCTGAGGCTGACGAGGGGCAGGAGACTTCATCTTCAGAAGGAGAGATGCGCTGAGGCTGACGAGGGGATGGAGAGATGCTCTGAGGCCGACAAGGGGAAGGAGAGATGCCCTGAGACTGACGAGGGGAAGGAAATGTAATCTTCAGAAGGAGAGATGCCCTGAGGCTGACGAGGGGAAGAAGAGATGCCCTGAGGCTGACGAGGGGAAGGAGAGATGTCCTGAGGCTGACGAGGGGAAGGAGAGATGCCCTGAGGCTGACGAGGGGAAGGAGAGATACCGTGAGGCTGACGAGGGGAAGGAGACTTCATCTTCAGAAGGAGAGATGCCCTGAGGCCGACGAGGGGAAGGAGACTTCATCTTCAGAAGGAGAGATGCCCTGAGGCTGACGAGGGGAAGGAGACTTCATCTTCAGAAGGAGAGATGCCCTGAGGCTGACGAGGGGAAGGAGAGATGCCCTGAGGCTGACAAGGGGAAGGAGAGATGCCCTGAGGCTGACGTGGGGAAGGAGACTTCATCTTCAGGAGGAGAGATGCCCTGAGGCTGATGAGGGGATGGAGAGAAGCCCTGAGGCTGACGAGGGGAAGGAGAGATGCCCTGAGGTTGACGAGGGGAAGGAGAGATCCCCTGAGGCTGACGAGGGGCAGTAGACTTCATCTTCAGAAGGAGAGATGCCCTGAGGCTGACGAGGGGAAGGAGAGATGTCCTGAGGCTGACCAGGGGAAGGAGAGATACCCTGAGGCTGACGAGGGGAAGGAGACTTCATCTTCAGAAGGAGAGATGCCCTGAGGCCGACGAGGGGAAGGAGACTTCATCTTCAGAAGGAGAGATGCCCTGAGGCTGACGAGGGGAAGGAGAATTCATCTTCAGAAGGAGAGATGCCCTGAGGCTGACGAGGGGAAGGAGAGATGCCCTGATGCTGACAAGGGGAAGGAGAGATGCCCTGAGGCTGACGAGGGGAAGGAGACTTCATCTTCAGGAGGAGAGATACCCTGAGGCTGACGAGGGGAAGGAGAGATGCCCTGAGGCTGACGAGGGGAAGGAGAGATGCCCTGAGGCTGACGAGGGGAAGGAAAGATCCCTGAGGCTGACGAGGGGCAGGAGACTTCATCTTCAGAAGGAGAGATGCGCTGAGGCTGACGAGGGGATGGAGAGATGCTCTGAGGCCGACAAGGGGAAGGAGAGATGCCCTGAGTCTGACGAGGGGAAGGAGATTTAATCTTCAGAAGGAGAGATGCCCTGAGGCTGACGAGGGGAAGGAGAGATGCCCTGAGGCTGACGAGGGGAAGGAGAGATGTCCTGAGGCTGACGAGGGGAAGGAGAGATACCCTGAGGCTGACGAGGGGAAGGAGACTTCATCTTCAG
Source organism: Salmo salar (assembly GCF_965601325.2). Classification (NCBI taxonomy): domain Eukaryota; kingdom Metazoa; phylum Chordata; class Actinopteri; order Salmoniformes; family Salmonidae; genus Salmo; species Salmo salar. Next base: position 1,079,484 of record NC_138302.1, on the reverse strand, counting down.
AAGGAGAGATTCCCTGAGGCTGACAAGGGGAAGGAGACTTCATCTTCAGAAGGAGAGATGCCCTGAGGATGACGAGGGGAAGGAGACTTCATCTTCAGAAGGAGAGATGCCCTGAGGCCGACGAGGGGAAGGAGACGTCATCTTCAGAAGGAGAGATGCCCTGAGGCCGATGAGGGGAAGGAGACTTAATCTTCAGAAGGAGAGATGCCCTGAGGCTGACGAGGGGAAGGAGACTTCATCTTCAGAAGGAGAGATGCCCTGAGGCTGACGAGGGGAAGGAGAGATGCCCTGAGGCTGACAAGGGGAAGGAGACTTCATCTTCAGAAGGAGAGATGCCCTGAGGATGCCGAGGGGAAGGAGACTTCATCTTCAGAAGGAGAGATGCCCTGAGGCTGACGAGGGGAAGGAGAGATGCCCTGAGGCTGACAAGGGGAAGGAGACTTCATCTTCAGAAGGAGAGATGGCCTGAGGCTGCCGAGGGGAAGGAGACTTCATCTTCAGAAGGAGAGATGCCCTGTTGCTGACGAGGGGAAGGAGAGATGCCCTGAGGCTGACGAGGGGAAAGAGAGATGCCCTAAGGCTGACGAGGGGAAGGAGACTTCATCTTCAGGAGGAGAGATGCCCTGAGGCTGACTAGGGGATGGAGAGATGCCCTGAGGCTGACGAGGGGAAGGAGAGATGCCCTGAGACTGACGAGGGGAATTAGAGATCCCCTGAGGCTGACGAGGGGCTGGAGACTTCATCTTCAGAAGGAGAGATGCGCTGAGGCTGACGAGGGGAAGTAGAGATAACCTGAGGCTGATGAGGGGAAGGAGAGGTGTCCCGAGCCTGACAAGGGATAGGAGAGATGCCCAGAGACTGACGAGGGGAAGTACACTTCATCTTCAGAATGAGAGATGCCCTGAGGCTGACGAGGGGAAGGAGAGATGCCCTGAGGCTGATGAGGGGAAGGAGACTTCATCTTCAGAAGGAGAGATGCCCTGAGGCCGACGAGGGGAAGGAGACTTCATCTTCAGAAGGAGAGATGCCCTGAGGCTGACGAGGGGAAGGAGACTTCATCTTCAGAAGGAGAGATGCCCTGAGGCTGACGAGGGGAAGGAGACTTCATCTTCAGAAGGAGAGATGCCCTGAGACTGACGAGGGGAAGGAGAGATGCCCTGAGGTTGACGAGGGGAAGGAGACTTCATCTTCAGAAGGAGAGATGTCCTGACGAGGGTAGGAGAGATGTCCTGAGGCTGACGAGGGGAAGGAGAGATGCCCTGAGGCTGACGAGGGGAAAGAGACTTCATCTTCAGAAGGAGAGATGCCCTGAGCCTGACGAGGGGAAGGAGACTTCATTTTCAGAAGGAGAGATGCCCTGAGGCCGACGAGGGTATGGAGACTTCATCTTCAGAAGCAGAGATGCCCTGAGGCTGACGAGGGGAAGGAGAGATGCCCTGAGGCTGACAAGGGGAAGGAGACTTCATCTTCAGACGGAGAGATGCACTGAGGCTGACGAGTGGAAGGAGACTTCATCTTCAAAAGGAGAGATGCCCTGAGGCAACGAGTGGAAGGAGAGATGCCCTGAGGCTGACGAGGGAAAGGAGAGATGCCCTGAGGCTGACGAGGGGAAGGAGATTTCATCTTCAGAAGGAGAGATGCCCTGAGGCCGACAAGGGGAAGGAGACATCATCTTCAGAAGGCGAGATGCCCTGAAGCTGACAAGGGGAAGGAGAGATGCCCTGAGGCTGACGAGGGGAAGGAGACTTCATCTTCAGAAGGAGAGATGCCCTGAAGCTGACGAGGGGAAGGAGACTTCATCTTCAGAAGGAGAGATGCCCTGAGGCTGACAAGGGGAAGGAGAGATGCCCTGAGGTTCACGAGGGGAAGGAGAGATCCCCTGAGGCTGACGAGGGGCAGTAGACTTCATCTTCAGAAGGAGAGATGCCCTGAGGCTGACTAGGGGAAGGAGAGATGTCCTGAGGCTGACCAGGGGAAGGAGAGAGACCCTGAGGCTGATGAGCGGAAGGAGATTTAATCTTCAGAAGGAGAGATGCCCTGAGGCTGACGAGGGGAAGGAGAGATGCCCTGAGGCTGACGAGGGGAAGGAGAGATGTCCTGAGGCTGACGAGGGGAAGGAGAGATGCCCTGATGCTGACAAGGGGAAGGAGAGATGCCCTGAGGCTGACGAGGGGAAGGAGACTTCATCTTCAGGAGGAGAGATACCCTGAGGCTGACGAGGGGAAGGAGAGATGCCCTGAGGCTGACGAGGGGAAGGAGAGATGCCCTGAGGCTGACGAGGGGAAGGAAAGATCCCTGAGGCTGACGAGGGGCAGGAGACTTCATCTTCAGAAGGAGAGATGCGCTGAGGCTGACGAGGGGATGGAGAGATGCTCTGAGGCCGACAAGGGGAAGGAGAGATGCCCTGAGTCTGACGAGGGGAAGGAGATTTAATCTTCAGAAGGAGAGATGCCCTGAGGCTGACGAGGGGAAGGAGAGATGCCCTGAGGCTGACGAGGGGAAGGAGAGATGTCCTGAGGCTGACGAGGGGAAGGAGAGATACCCTGAGGCTGACGAGGGGAAGGAGACTTCATCTTCAGAAGGAGAGATTCCCTGAGGCTGACAAGGGGAAGGAGACTTCATCTTCAGAAGGAGAGATGCCCTGAGGATGACGAGGGGAAGGAGACTTCATCTTCAGAAGGAGAGATGCCCTGAGGCCGACGAGGGGAAGGAGACGTCATCTTCAGAAGGAGAGATGCCCTGAGGCCGATGAGGGGAAGGAGACTTAATCTTCAGAAGGAGAGATGCCCTGAGGCTGACGAGGGGAAGGAGACTTCATCTTCAGAAGGAGAGATGCCCTGAGGCTGACGAGGGGAAGGAGAGATGCCCTGAGGCTGACAAGGGGAAGGAGACTTCATCTTCAGAAGGAGAGATGCCCTGAGGATGCCGAGGGGAAGGAGACTTCATCTTCAGAAGGAGAGATGCCCTGAGGCTGACGAGGGGAAGGAGAGATGCCCTGAGGCTGACAAGGGGAAGGAGACTTCATCTTCAGAAGGAGAGATGGCCTGAGGCTGCCGAGGGGAAGGAGACTTCATCTTCAGAAGGAGAGATGCCCTGTTGCTGACGAGGGGAAGGAGAGATGCCCTGAGGCTGACGAGGGGAAAGAGAGATGCCCTAAGGCTGACGAGGGGAAGGAGACTTCATCTTCAGGAGGAGAGATGCCCTGAGGCTGACTAGGGGATGGAGAGATGCCCTGAGGCTGACGAGGGGAAGGAGAGATGCCCTGAGACTGACGAGGGGAATTAGAGATCCCCTGAGGCTGACGAGGGGCTGGAGACTTCATCTTCAGAAGGAGAGATGCGCTGAGGCTGACGAGGGGAAGTAGAGATAACCTGAGGCTGATGAGGGGAAGGAGAGGTGTCCCGAGCCTGACAAGGGATAGGAGAGATGCCCAGAGACTGACGAGGGGAAGTACACTTCATCTTCAGAATGAGAGATGCCCTGAGGCTGACGAGGGGAAGGAGAGATGCCCTGAGGCTGACGAGGGGAAGGAGACTTCATCTCCAGAAGGAGAGATGCCCTGAGGCCGACGAGGGGAAGGAGACTTCATCTTCAGAAGGAGAGATGCCCTGAGGCTGACAAGGGGAAAGAGACTTCATCTTCAGAAGGAGAGATGCCCTGAGGCTGATGAGGGGAAGGAGACTTCATCTTCAGAAGGAGAGATGCCCTGAGGCTGACGAGGGGAAGGAGACTTCATCTTCAGAAGGAGAGATGCCCTGAGACTGACGAGGGGAAGGAGAGATGCCCTGAGGTTGACGAGGGGAAGGAGACTTCATCTTCAGAAGGAGAGATGTCCTGACGAGGGTAGGAGAGATGTCCTGAGGCTGACGAGGGGAAGGAGAGATGCCCTGAGGCTGACGAGGGGAAAGAGACTTCATCTTCAGAAGGAGAGATGCCCTGAGCCTGACGAGGGGAAGGAGACTTCATTTTCAGAAGGAGAGATGCCCTGAGGCCGACGAGGGTATGGAGACTTCATCTTCAGAAGCAGAGATGCCCTGAGGCTGACGAGGGGAAGGAGAGATGCCCTGAGGCTGACAAGGGGAAGGAGACTTCATCTTCAGACGGAGAGATGCACTGAGGCTGACGAGTGGAAGGAGACTTCATCTTCAAAAGGAGAGATGCCCTGAGGCAACGAGTGGAAGGAGAGATGCCCTGAGGCTGACGAGGGAAAGGAGAGATGCCCTGAGGCTGACGAGGGGAAGGAGATTTCATCTTCAGAAGGAGAGATGCCCTGAGGCCGACGAGGGGAAGGAGACATCATCTTCAGAAGGCGAGATGCCCTGAAGCTGACAAGGGGAAGGAGAGATGCCCTGAGGCTGACGAGGGGAAGGAGACTTCATCTTCAGAAGGAGAGATGCCCTGAAGCTGACGAGGGGAAGGAGACTTCATCTTCAGAAGGAGAGATGCCCTGAGGCTGACAAGGGGAAGGAGAGATGCCCTGAGGTTCACGAGGGGAAGGAGAGATCCCCTGAGGCTGACGAGGGGCAGTAGACTTCATCTTCAGAAGGAGAGATGCCCTGAGGCTGACGAGGGGAAGGAGAGATGTCCTGAGGCTGACCAGGGGAAGGAGAGATACCCTGAGGCTGATGAGCGGAAGGAGATTTAATCTTCAGAAGGAGAGATGCCCTGAGGCTGACGAGGGGAAGGAGAGATGCCCTGAGGCTGACGAGGGGAAGGAGAGATGTCCTGAGGCTGACGAGGGGAAGGAGACTTCATCTTCAGAAGGAGAGATGCCCTGAGGCCGTCGAGGGGAAGGAGACGTCATCTTCAGAAGGAGAGATGCCCTGAGGCCGATGAGGGGAAGGAGACTTAATCTTCAGAAGGAGAGATGCCCTGAGGCTGACGAGGGGAAGGAGACTTCATCTTCAGAAGGAGAGATGCCCTGAGGCTGACGAGGGGAAGGAGAGATGCCCTGAGGCTGACAAGGGGAAGGAGACTTCATCTTCAGAAGGAGAGATGGCCTGAGGCTGCCGAGGGGAAGGAGACTTCATCTTCAGAAGGAGAGATGCCCTGTTGCTGACGAGGGGAAGGAGAGATGCCCTGAGGCTGACGAGGGGAAAGAGAGATGCCCTAAGGCTGACGAGGGGAAGGAGACTTCATCTTCAGGAGGAGAGATGCCCTGAGGCTGACTAGGGGATGGAGAGATGCCCTGAGGCTGACGAGGGGAAGGAGAGATGCCCTGAGACTGACGAGGGGAATTAGAGATCCCCTGAGGCTGACGAGGGGCTGGAGACTTCATCTTCAGAAGGAGAGATGCGCTGAGGCTGACGAGGGGAAGTAGAGATAACCTGAGGCTGATGAGGGGAAGGAGAGGTGTCCCGAGCCTGACAAGGGATAGGAGAGATGCCCAGAGACTGACGAGGGGAAGTACACTTCATCTTCAGAATGAGAGATGCCCTGAGGCTGACGAGGGGAAGGAGAGATGCCCTGAGGCTGACGAGGGGAAGGAGACTTCATCTTCAGAAGGAGAGATGCCCTGAGGCCGACGAGGGGAAGGAGACTTCATCTTCAGAAGGAGAGATGCCCTGAGGCTGACAAGGGGAAAGAGACTTCATCTTCAGAAGGAGAGATGCCCTGAGGCTGACGAGGGGAAGGAGACTTCATCTTCAGAAGGAGAGATGCCCTGAGGCTGACGAGGGGAAGGAGACTTCATCTTCAGAAGGAGAGATGCCCTGAGACTGACGAGGGGAAGGAGAGATGCCCTGAGGTTGACGAGGGGAAGGAGACTTCATCTTCAGAAGGAGAGATGTCCTGACGAGGGTAGGAGAGATGTCCTGAGGCTGACGAGGGGAAGGAGAGATGCCCTGAGGCTGACAAGGGGAAAGAGACTTCATCTTCAGAAGGAGAGATGCCCTGAGCCTGACGAGGGGAAGGAGACTTCATTTTCAGAAGGAGAGATGCCCTGAGGCCGACGAGGGTATGGAGACTTCATCTTCAGAAGCAGAGATGCCCTGAGGCTGACGAGGGGAAGGAGAGATGCCCTGAGGCTGACAAGGGGAAGGAGACTTCATCTTCAGACGGAGAGATGCACTGAGGCTGACGAGTGGAAGGAGACTTCATCTTCAAAAGGAGAGATGCCCTGAGGCAACGAGTGGAAGGAGAGATGCCCTGAGGCTGACGAGGGAAAGGAGAGATGCCCTGAGGCTGACGAGGGGAAGGAGATTTCATCTTCAGAAGGAGAGATGCCCTGAGGCCGACGAGGGGAAGGAGACATCATCTTCAGAAGGCGAGATGCCCTGAAGCTGACAAGGGGAAGGAGAGATGCCCTGAGGCTGACGAGGGGAAGGAGACTTCATCTTCAGAAGGAGAGATGCCCTGAAGCTGACGAGGGGAAGGAGACTTCATCTTCAGAAGGAGAGATGCCCTGAGGCTGACAAGGGGAAGGAGAGATGCCCTGAGGTTCACGAGGGGAAGGAGAGATCCCCTGAGGCTGACGAGGGGCAGTAGACTTCATCTTCAGAAGGAGAGATGCCCTGAGGCTGACGAGGGGAAGGAGAGATGTCCTGAGGCTGACCAGGGGAAGGAGAGATACCCTGAGGCTGATGAGCGGAAGGAGATTTAATCTTCAGAAGGAGAGATGCCCTGAGGCTGACGAGGGGAAGGAGAGATGCCCTGAGGCTGACGAGGGGAAGGAGAGATGTCCTGAGGCTGACGAGGGGAAGGAGAGATGCCCTGAGGCTGACGAGGGGAAGGAGACTTCATCTTCAGAAGGAGAGATGCCCTGAGGATGACGAGGGGAAGGAGACTTCATCTTCAGAAGGAGAGATGCCCTGAGGCCGACGAGGGGAAGGAGAGATAACCTGAGGCTGATGAGGGGAAGGAGAGGTGTCCCGAGCCTGACAAGGGATAGGAGAGATGCCCTGAGACTGACGAGGGGAAGTACACTTCATCTTCAGAATGAGAGATGCCCTGAGGCTGACGAGGGGAAGGAGAGATGCCCTGAGGCTGACGAGGGGAAGGAGACTTCATCTTCAGAAGGAGAGATGCCCTGAGGCCGACGAGGGGAAGGAGACTTCATCTTCAGAAGGAGAGATGCCCTGAGGCTGACAAGGGGAAAGAGACTTCATCTTCAGAAGGAGAGATGCCCTGAGGCTGACGAGGGGAAGGAGACTTCATCTTCAGAAGGAGAGATGCCCTGAGGCTGACGAGGGGAAGGAGACTTCATCTTCAGAAGGAGAGATGCCCTGAGACTGACGAGGGGAAGGAGAGATGCCCTGAGGTTGATGAGGGGAAGGAGACTTCATCTTCAGAAGGAGAGATGTCCTGAGGCTGACCAGGGGAAGGAGAGATACCCTGAGGCTGACGAGGGGAAGGAGACTTCATCTTCAGAAGGAGAGATGCCCTGAGGCCGACGAGGGGAAGGAGACTTCATCTTCAGAAGGAGAGATGCCCTGAGGCTGACGAGGGGAAGGAGACTTCATCTTCAGGAGGAGAGATGCCCTGAGGCTGATGAGGGGATGGAGAGATGCCCTGAGGCTGACGAGGGGAAGGAGAGATGCCCTGAGGTTGACGAGGGGAAGGAGAGATCCCCTGAGGCTGACGAGGGGAAGGAGACTTCATCTTCAGAAGGAGAGACGCCCTGAGGCTGATGAGGGGAAGGAGACTTCATCTTCAGAAGGAGAGACGCCCTGAGGCTGATGAGGGGAAGGAGACTTCATCTTCAGAAGGAGAGATGCCCTGAGACTGACGAGGGGAAGGAGAGATGCCCTGAGGTTGATGAGGGGAAGGAGACTTCATCTTCAGAAGGAGAGATGTCCTGAGGCTGACCAGGGGAAGGAGAGATACCCTGAGGCTGACGAGGGGAAGGAGACTTCATCTTCAGAAGGAGAGATGCCCTGAGGCCGACGAGGGGAAGGAGACTTCATTTTCAGAAGGAGAGATGCCCTGAGGCTGACGAGGGGAAGGAGACTTCATCTTCAGGAGGAGAGATGCCCTGAGGCTGATGAGGGGATGGAGAGATGCCCTGAGGCTGACGAGGGGAAGGAGAGATGCCCTGAGGTTGACGAGGGGAAGGAGAGATCCCCTGAGGCTGACGAGGGGAAGGAGACTTCATCTTCAGAAGGAGAGACGCCCTGAGGCTGATGAGGGGAAGGAGACTTCATCTTCAGAAGGAGAGATGCCCTGAGGCTGACGAGGGGAAGGAGAGATGCCCTGAGGCTGACGAGGGGAAGGAGAGATGCCCTGAGGCTGACGAGGGGAAGGAGAGATCCCTGAGGCTGACGAGGGGCAGGAGACTTCATCTTCAGAAGGAGAGATGCGCTGAGGCTGACGAGGGGATGGAGAGATGCTCTGAGGCCGACAAGGGGAAGGAGAGATGCCCTGAGACTGACGAGGGGAAGGAAATTTAATCTTCAGAAGGAGAGATGCCCTGAGGCTGACGAGGGGAAGAAGAGATGCCCTGAGGCTGACGAGGGGAAGGAGAGATGTCCTGAGGCTGACGAGGGGAAGGAGAGATGCCCTGAGGCTGACGAGGGGAAGGAGAGATACCCTGAGGCTGACGAGGGGAAGGAGACTTCATCTTCAGAAGGAGAGATGCCCTGAGGCCGACGAGGGGAAGGAGACTTCTTCTTCAGAAGGAGAGATGCCCTGAGGCTGACGAGGGGAAGGAGACTTCATCTTCAGAAGGAGAGATGCCCTGAGGCTGACGAGGGGAAGGAGAGATGCCCTGAGGCTGACAAGGGGAAGGAGAGATGCCCTGAGGCTGACGTGGGGAAGGAGACTTCATCTTCAGGAGAGATGCCCTGAGGCTGATGAGGGGATGGAGAGATGCCCTGAGGCTGACGAGGGGAAGGAGAGATGCCCTGAGGTTGACGAGGGGAAGGAGAGATCCCCTGAGGCTGACGAGGGGCAGTAGACTTCATCTTCAGAAGGAGAGATGCCCTGAGGCTGACGAGGGGAAGGAGAGATACACTGAGGCTGACGAGGGGCAGTAGACTTCATCTTCAGAAGGAGAGATGCCCTGAGGCCGACGAGGGGAAGGAGACTTCATCTTCAGAAGGAGAGATGCCCTGAGGCTGACGAGGGGAAGGAGACTTCATCTTCAGAAGGAGAGATGCCCTGAGGCTGACGAGGGGAAGGAGACTTCATCTTCAGGAGGAGAGATGCCCTGAGGCTGATGAGGGGATGGAGAGATGCCCTGAGGCTGACGAGGGGAAGGAGAGATGCCCTGAGGTTGACGAGGGGAAGGAGAGATCCCCTGAGGCTGACGAGGGGCAGTAGACTTCATCTTCAGAAGGAGAGATGCCCTGAGGCTGACGAGGGGAAGGAGAGATGTCCTGAGGCTGACCAGGGGAAGGAGAGATACCCTGAGGCTGACGATGGGAAGGAGACTTCATCTTCAGAAGGAGAGATGCCCTGAGGCCGACGAGGGGAAGGAGACTTCATCTTCAGAAGGAGAGATGACCTGAGGCTGACGAGGGGAAGGAGACTTCATCTTCAGAAGGAGAGATACCCTGAGGCTGACGAGGGGAAGGAGAGATGCCCTGAGGCTGACGAGGGGAAGGAGAGATGCCCTGAGGCTGACGAGGGGAAGGAGAGATCCCTGAGGCTGACGAGGGGCAGGAGACTTCATCTTCAGAAGGAGAGATGCGCTGAGGCTGACGAGGGGATGGAGAGATGCTCTGAGGCCGACAAGGGGAAGGAGAGATGCCCTGAGACTGACGAGGGGAAGGAGATTTAATCTTCAGAAGGAGAGATGCCCTGAGGCTGACGAGGGGAAGGAGAGATGCCCTGAGGCTGACGAGGGGCAGTAGACTTCATCTTCAGAAGGAGAGATGCCCTGAGGCTGACGAGGGGAAGGAGAGATGTCCTGAGGCTGACCAGGGGAAGGAGAGATACCCTGAGGCTGATGAGCGGAAGGAGATTTAATCTTCAGAAGGAGAGATGCCCTGAGGCTGACGAGGGGAAGGAGAGATGCCCTGAGGCTGACGAGGGGAAGGAGAGATGTCCTGAGGCTGACGAGGGGAAGGAGAGATGCCCTGAGGCTGACGAGGGGAAGGAGACTTCATCTTCAGAAGGAGAGATGCCCTGAGGATGACGAGGGGAAGGAGACTTCATCTTCAGAAGGAGAGATGCCCTGAGGCCGACGAGGGGAAGGAGAGATAACCTGAGGCTGATGAGGGGAAGGAGAGGTGTCCCGAGCCTGACAAGGGATAGGAGAGATGCCCTGAGACTGACGAGGGGAAGTACACTTCATCTTCAGAATGAGAGATGCCCTGAGGCTGACGAGGGGAAGGAGAGATGCCCTGAGGCTGACGAGGGGAAGGAGACTTCATCTTCAGAAGGAGAGATGCCCTGAGGCCGACGAGGGGAAGGAGACTTCATCTTCAGAAGGAGAGATGCCCTGAGGCTGACAAGGGGAAAGAGACTTCATCTTCAGAAGGAGAGATGCCCTGAGGCTGACGAGGGGAAGGAGACTTCATCTTCAGAAGGAGAGATGCCCTGAGGCTGACGAGGGGAAGGAGACTTCATCTTCAGAAGGAGAGATGCCCTGAGACTGACGAGGGGAAGGAGAGATGCCCTGAGGTTGATGAGGGGAAGGAGACTTCATCTTCAGAAGGAGAGATGTCCTGAGGCTGACCAGGGGAAGGAGAGATACCCTGAGGCTGACGAGGGGAAGGAGACTTCATCTTCAGAAGGAGAGATGCCCTGAGGCCGACGAGGGGAAGGAGACTTCATCTTCAGAAGGAGAGATGCCCTGAGGCTGACGAGGGGAAGGAGACTTCATCTTCAGGAGGAGAGATGCCCTGAGGCTGATGAGGGGATGGAGAGATGCCCTGAGGCTGACGAGGGGAAGGAGAGATGCCCTGAGGTTGACGAGGGGAAGGAGAGATCCCCTGAGGCTGACGAGGGGAAGGAGACTTCATCTTCAGAAGGAGAGACGCCCTGAGGCTGATGAGGGGAAGGAGACTTCATCTTCAGAAGGAGAGACGCCCTGAGGCTGATGAGGGGAAGGAGACTTCATCTTCAGAAGGAGAGATGCCCTGAGACTGACGAGGGGAAGGAGAGATGCCCTGAGGTTGATGAGGGGAAGGAGACTTCATCTTCAGAAGGAGAGATGTCCTGAGGCTGACCAGGGGAAGGAGAGATACCCTGAGGCTGACGAGGGGAAGGAGACTTCATCTTCAGAAGGAGAGATGCCCTGAGGCCGACGAGGGGAAGGAGACTTCATTTTCAGAAGGAGAGATGCCCTGAGGCTGACGAGGGGAAGGAGACTTCATCTTCAGGAGGAGAGATGCCCTGAGGCTGATGAGGGGATGGAGAGATGCCCTGAGGCTGACGAGGGGAAGGAGAGATCCCCTGAGGCTGACGAGGGGCAGTAGACTTCATCTTCAGAAGGAGAGATGCCCTGAGGCTGACGAGGGGAAGGAGAGATGTCCTGAGGCTGACCAGGGGAAGGAGAGATACCCTGAGGCTGACGATGGGAAGGAGACTTCATCTTCAGAAGGAGAGATGCCCTGAGGCCGACGAGGGGAAGGAGACTTCATCTTCAGAAGGAGAGATGACCTGAGGCTGACGAGGGGAAGGAGACTTCATCTTCAGAAGGAGAGATACCCTGAGGCTGACGAGGGGAAGGAGAGATGCCCTGAGGCTGACGAGGGGAAGGAGAGATGCCCTGAGGCTGACGAGGGGAAGGAGAGATCCCTGAGGCTGACGAGGGGCAGGAGACTTCATCTTCAGAAGGAGAGATGCGCTGAGGCTGACGAGGGGATGGAGAGATGCTCTGAGGCCGACAAGGGGAAGGAGAGATGCCCTGAGACTGACGAGGGGAAGGAGATTTAATCTTCAGAAGGAGAGATGCCCTGAGGCTGACGAGGGGAAGGAGAGATGCCCTGAGGCTGACGAGGGGCAGTAGACTTCATCTTCAGAAGGAGAGATGCCCTGAGGCTGACGAGGGGAAGGAGAGATGTCCTGAGGCTGACCAGGGGAAGGAGAGATACCCTGAGGCTGATGAGCGGAAGGAGATTTAATCTTCAGAAGGAGAGATGCCCTGAGGCTGACGAGGGGAAGGAGAGATGCCCTGAGGCTGACGAGGGGAAGGAGAGATGTCCTGAGGCTGACGAGGGGAAGGAGAGATGCCCTGAGGCTGACGAGGGGAAGGAGACTTCATCTTCAGAAGGAGAGATGCCCTGAGGATGACGAGGGGAAGGAGACTTCATCTTCAGAAGGAGAGATGCCCTGAGGCCGACGAGGGGAAGGAGAGATAACCTGAGGCTGATGAGGGGAAGGAGAGGTGTCCCGAGCCTGACAAGGGATAGGAGAGATGCCCTGAGACTGACGAGGGGAAGTACACTTCATCTTCAGAATGAGAGATGCCCTGAGGCTGACGAGGGGAAGGAGAGATGCCCTGAGGCTGACGAGGGGAAGGAGACTTCATCTTCAGAAGGAGAGATGCCCTGAGGCCGACGAGGGGAAGGAGACTTCATCTTCAGAAGGAGAGATGCCCTGAGGCTGACAAGGGGAAAGAGACTTCATCTTCAGAAGGAGAGATGCCCTGAGGCTGACGAGGGGAAGGAGACTTCATCTTCAGAAGGAGAGATGCCCTGAGGCTGACGAGGGGAAGGAGACTTCATCTTCAGAAGGAGAGATGCCCTGAGACTGACGAGGGGAAGGAGAGATGCCCTGAGGTTGATGAGGGGAAGGAGACTTCATCTTCAGAAGGAGAGATGTCCTGAGGCTGACCAGGGGAAGGAGAGATACCCTGAGGCTGACGAGGGGAAGGAGACTTCATCTTCAGAAGGAGAGATGCCCTGAGGCCGACGAGGGGAAGGAGACTTCATCTTCAGAAGGAGAGATGCCCTGAGGCTGACGAGGGGAAGGAGACTTCATCTTCAGGAGGAGAGATGCCCTGAGGCTGATGAGGGGATGGAGAGATGCCCTGAGGCTGACGAGGGGAAGGAGAGATGCCCTGAGGTTGACGAGGGGAAGGAGAGATCCCCTGAGGCTGACGAGGGGAAGGAGACTTCATCTTCAGAAGGAGAGACGCCCTGAGGCTGATGAGGGGAAGGAGACTTCATCTTCAGAAGGAGAGACGCCCTGAGGCTGATGAGGGGAAGGAGACTTCATCTTCAGAAGGAGAGATGCCCTGAGACTGACGAGGGGAAGGAGAGATGCCCTGAGGTTGATGAGGGGAAGGAGACTTCATCTTCAGAAGGAGAGATGTCCTGAGGCTGACCAGGGGAAGGAGAGATACCCTGAGGCTGACGAGGGGAAGGAGACTTCATCTTCAGAAGGAGAGATGCCCTGAGGCCGACGAGGGGAAGGAGACTTCATTTTCAGAAGGAGAGATGCCCTGAGGCTGACGAGGGGAAGGAGACTTCATCTTCAGGAGGAGAGATGCCCTGAGGCTGATGAGGGGATGGAGAGATGCCCTGAGGCTGACGAGGGGAAGGAGAGATGCCCTGAGGTTGACGAGGGGAAGGAGAGATCCCCTGAGGCTGACGAGGGGAAGGAGACTTCATCTTCAGAAGGAGAGACGCCCTGAGGCTGATGAGGGGAAGGAGACTTCATCTTCAGAAGGAGAGATGCCCTGAGGCTGACGAGGGGAAGGAGAGATGCCCTGAGGCTGACGAGGGGAAGGAGAGATGCCCTGAGGCTGACGAGGGGAAGGAGAGATCCCTGAGGCTGACGAGGGGCAGGAGACTTCATCTTCAGAAGGAGAGATGCGCTGAGGCTGACGAGGGGATGGAGAGATGCTCTGAGGCCGACAAGGGGAAGGAGAGATGCCCTGAGACTGACGAGGGGAAGGAAATTTAATCTTCAGAAGGAGAGATGCCCTGAGGCTGACGAGGGGAAGAAGAGATGCCCTGAGGCTGACGAGGGGAAGGAGAGATGTCCTGAGGCTGACGAGGGGAAGGAGAGATGCCCTGAGGCTGACGAGGGGAAGGAGAGATACCCTGAGGCTGACGAGGGGAAGGAGACTTCATCTTCAGAAGGAGAGATGCCCTGAGGCCGACGAGGGGAAGGAGACTTCTTCTTCAGAAGGAGAGATGCCCTGAGGCTGACGAGGGGAAGGAGACTTCATCTTCAGAAGGAGAGATGCCCTGAGGCTGACGAGGGGAAGGAGAGATGCCCTGAGGCTGACAAGGGGAAGGAGAGATGCCCTGAGGCTGACGTGGGGAAGGAGACTTCATCTTCAGGAGAGATGCCCTGAGGCTGATGAGGGGATGGAGAGATGCCCTGAGGCTGACGAGGGGAAGGAGAGATGCCCTGAGGTTGACGAGGGGAAGGAGAGATCCCCTGAGGCTGACGAGGGGCAGTAGACTTCATCTTCAGAAGGAGAGATGCCCTGAGGCTGACGAGGGGAAGGAGAGATACACTGAGGCTGACGAGGGGCAGTAGACTTCATCTTCAGAAGGAGAGATGCCCTGAGGCCGACGAGGGGAAGGAGACTTCATCTTCAGAAGGAGAGATGCCCTGAGGCTGACGAGGGGAAGGAGACTTCATCTTCAGAAGGAGAGATGCCCTGAGGCTGACGAGGGGAAGGAGACTTCATCTTCAGGAGGAGAGATGCCCTGAGGCTGATGAGGGGATGGAGAGATGCCCTGAGGCTGACGAGGGGAAGGAGAGATGCCCTGAGGTTGACGAGGGGAAGGAGAGATCCCCTGAGGCTGACGAGGGGCAGTAGACTTCATCTTCAGAAGGAGAGATGCCCTGAGGCTGACGAGGGGAAGGAGAGATGTCCTGAGGCTGACCAGGGGAAGGAGAGATACCCTGAGGCTGACGATGGGAAGGAGACTTCATCTTCAGAAGGAGAGATGCCCTGAGGCCGACGAGGGGAAGGAGACTTCATCTTCAGAAGGAGAGATGACCTGAGGCTGACGAGGGGAAGGAGACTTCATCTTCAGAAGGAGAGATACCCTGAGGCTGACGAGGGGAAGGAGAGATGCCCTGAGGCTGACGAGGGGAAGGAGAGATGCCCTGAGGCTGACGAGGGGAAGGAGAGATCCCTGAGGCTGACGAGGGGCAGGAGACTTCATCTTCAGAAGGAGAGATGCGCTGAGGCTGACGAGGGGATGGAGAGATGCTCTGAGGCCGACAAGGGGAAGGAGAGATGCCCTGAGACTGACGAGGGGAAGGAGATTTAATCTTCAGAAGGAGAGATGCCCTGAGGCTGACGAGGGGAAGGAGAGATGCCCTGAGGCTGACGAGGGGAAGGAGAGATGTCCTGAGGCTGACGAGGGGAAGGAGAGATACCCTGAGGCTGACGAGGGGAAGGAGACTTCATCTTCAGAAGGAGAGATTCCCTGAGGCTGACAAGGGGAAGGAGACTTCATCTTCAGAAGGAGAGATGCCCTGAGGATGACGAGGGGAAGGAGACTTCATCTTCAGAAGGAGAGATGCCCTGAGGCCGACGAGGGGAAGGAGACTTCATCTTCAGAAGGAGAGATGCCCTGAGGCCGATGAGGGGAAGGAGACTTAATCTTCAGAAGGAGAGATGCCCTGAGGCTGACGAGGGGAAGAAGACTTCATCTTCAGAAGGAGAGATGCCCTGAGGCTGACGAGGGGAAGGAGAGATGCCCTGAGGCTGACAAGGGGAAGGAGACTTCATCTTCAGAAGGAGAGACGCCCTGAGGATGCCGAGGGGAAGGAGACTTCATCTTCAGAAGGAGAGATGCCCTGAGGCTGACGAGGGGAAGGAGAGATGCCCTGAGGCTGACAAGGGGAAGGAGACTTCATCTTCAGAAGGAGAGATGGCCTGAGGCTGCCGAGGGGAAGGAGACTTCATCTTCAGAAGGAGAGATGCCCTGTTGCTGACGAGGGGAAGGAGAGATGCCCTGAGGCTGACGAGGGGAAAGAGAGATGCCCTAAGGCTGACGAGGGGAAGGAGACTTCATCTTCAGGAGGAGAGATGCCCTGAGGCTGACTAGGGGATGGAGAGATGCCCTGAGGCTGACGAGGGGAAGGAGAGATGCCCTGAGGCTGACGAGGGGAATTAGAGATCCCCTGAGGCTGACGAGGGGCTGGAGACTTCATCTTCAGAAGGAGAGATGCGCTGAGGCTGACGAGGGGAAGTAGAGATAACCTGAGGCTGATGAGGGGAAGGAGAGGTGTCCCGAGCCTGACAAGGGATAGGAGAGATGCCCTGAGACTGACGAGGGGAAGTACACTTCATCTTCAGAATGAGAGATGCCCTGAGGCTGACGAGGGGAAGGAGAGATGCCCTGAGGCTGACGAGGGGAAGGAGACTTCATCTTCAGAAGGAGAGATGCCCTGAGGCCGACGAGGGGAAGGAGACTTCATCTTCAGAAGGAGAGATGCCCTGAGGCTGACAAGGGGAAAGAGACTTCATCTTCAGAAGGAGAGATGCCCTGAGGCTGACGAGGGGAAGGAGACTTCATCTTCAGAAGGAGAGATGCCCTGAGGCTGACAAGGGGAAGGAGAGATGCCCTGAGGTTCACGAGGGGAAGGAGAGATCCCCTGAGGCTGACGAGGGGCAGTAGACTTCATCTTCAGAAGGAGAGATGCCCTGAGGCTGACGAGGGGAAGGAGAGATGTCCTGAGGCTGACCAGGGGAAGGAGAGATACCCTGAGGCTGACGAGCTGAAGGAGATTTAATCTTCAGAAGGAGAGATGCCCTGAGGCTGACGAGGGGAAGGAGAGATGCCCTGAGGCTGACGAGGGGAAGGAGAGATGTCCTGAGGCTGACGAGGGGAAGGAGAGATGCCCTGAGGCTGACGAGGGGAAGGAGACTTCATCTTCAGAAGGAGAGATGCCCTGAGGATGACGAGGGGAAGGAGACTTCATCTTCAGAAGGAGAGATGCCCTGAGGCCGACGAGGGGAAGGAGAGATAACCTGAGGCTGATGAGGGGAAGGAGAGGTGTCCCGAGCCTGACAAGGGATAGGAGAGATGCCCTGAGACTGACGAGGGGAAGTACACTTCATCTTCAGAATGAGAGATGCCCTGAGGCTGACGAGGGGAAGGAGAGATGCCCTGAGGCTGACGAGGGGAAGGAGACTTCATCTTCAGAAGGAGAGATGCCCTGAGGCCGACGAGGGGAAGGAGACTTCATCTTCAGAAGGAGAGATGCCCTGAGGCTGACAAGGGGAAAGAGACTTCATCTTCAGAAGGAGAGATGCCCTGAGGCTGACGAGGGGAAGGAGACTTCATCTTCAGAAGGAGAGATGCCCTGAGGCTGACGAGGGGAAGGAGACTTCATCTTCAGAAGGAGAGATGCCCTGAGACTGACGAGGGGATGGAGAGATGCTCTGAGGCCGACAAGGGGAAGGAGAGATGCCCTGAGACTGACGAGGGGAAGGAGATTTAATCTTCAGAAGGAGAGATGCCCTGAGGCTGACGAGGGGAAGGAGAGATGCCCTGAGGCTGACGAGGGGAAGGAGAGATGTCCTGAGGCTGACGAGGGGAAGGAGAGATACCCTGAGGCTGACGAGGGGAAGGAGACTTCATCTTCAGAAGGAGAGATTCCCTGAGGCTGACAAGGGGAAGGAGACTTCATCTTCAGAAGGAGAGATGCCCTGAGGATGACGAGGGGAAGGAGACTTCATCTTCAGAAGGAGAGATGCCCTGAGGCCGACGAGGGGAAGGAGACTTCATCTTCAGAAGGAGAGATGCCCTGAGGCCGATGAGGGGAAGGAGACTTAATCTTCAGAAGGAGAGATGCCCTGAGGCTGACGAGGGGAAGAAGACTTCATCTTCAGAAGGAGAGATGCCCTGAGGCTGACGAGGGGAAGGAGAGATGCCCTGAGGCTGACAAGGGGAAGGAGACTTCATCTTCAGAAGGAGAGACGCCCTGAGGATGCCGAGGGGAAGGAGACTTCATCTTCAGAAGGAGAGATGCCCTGAGGCTGACGAGGGGAAGGAGAGATGCCCTGAGGCTGACAAGGGGAAGGAGACTTCATCTTCAGAAGGAGAGATGGCCTGAGGCTGCCGAGGGGAAGGAGACTTCATCTTCAGAAGGAGAGATGCCCTGTTGCTGACGAGGGGAAGGAGAGATGCCCTGAGGCTGACGAGGGGAAAGAGAGATGCCCTAAGGCTGACGAGGGGAAGGAGACTTCATCTTCAGGAGGAGAGATGCCCTGAGGCTGACTAGGGGATGGAGAGATGCCCTGAGGCTGACGAGGGGAAGGAGAGATGCCCTGAGGCTGACGAGGGGAATTAGAGATCCCCTGAGGCTGACGAGGGGCTGGAGACTTCATCTTCAGAAGGAGAGATGCGCTGAGGCTGACGAGGGGAAGTAGAGATAACCTGAGGCTGATGAGGGGAAGGAGAGGTGTCCCGAGCCTGACAAGGGATAGGAGAGATGCCCTGAGACTGACGAGGGGAAGTACACTTCATCTTCAGAATGAGAGATGCCCTGAGGCTGACGAGGGGAAGGAGAGATGCCCTGAGGCTGACGAGGGGAAGGAGACTTCATCTTCAGAAGGAGAGATGCCCTGAGGCCGACGAGGGGAAGGAGACTTCATCTTCAGAAGGAGAGATGCCCTGAGGCTGACAAGGGGAAAGAGACTTCATCTTCAGAAGGAGAGATGCCCTGAGGCTGACGAGGGGAAGGAGACTTCATCTTCAGAAGGAGAGATGCCCTGAGGCTGACGAGGGGAAGGAGACTTCATCTTCAGAAGGAGAGATGCCCTGAGACTGACGAGGGGAAGGAGAGATGCCCTGAGGTTGACGAGGGGAAGGAGACTTCATCTTCAGAAGGAGAGATGTCCTGACGAGGGTAGGAGAGATGTCCTGAGGCTGACGAGGGGAAGGAGAGATGCCCTGAGGCTGACGAGGGGAAAGAGACTTCATCTTCAGAAGGAGAGATGCCCTGAGCCTGACGAGGGGAAGGAGACTTCATTTTCAGAAGGAGAGATGCCCTGAGGCCGACGAGGGTATGGAGACTTCATCTTCAGAAGCAGAGATGCCCTGAGGCTGACGAGGGGAAGGAGAGATGCCCTGAGGCTGACAAGGGGAAGGAGACTTCATCTTCAGACGGAGAGATGCACTGAGGCTGACGAGTGGAAGGAGACTTCATCTTCAAAAGGAGAGATGCCCTGAGGCTGACGAGTGGAAGGAGAGATGCCCTGAGGCTGACGAGGGAAAGGAGAGATGAACTGAGGCCGACGAGGGGAAGGAGACATCATCTTCAGAAGGCGAGATGCCCTGAAGCTGACAAGGGGAAGGAGAGATGCCCTGAGGCTGACGAGGGGAAGGAGACTTCATCTTCAGAAGGAGAGATGCCCTGAGGCTGACGAGGGGAAGGAGACTTCATCTTCAGAAGGAGAGATGCCCTGAGGCTGACAAGGGGAAGGAGAGATGCCCTGAGGTTCACGAGGGGAAGGAGAGATCCCCTGAGGCTGACGAGGGGCAGTAGACTTCATCTTCAGAAGGAGAGATGCCCTGAGGCTGACGAGGGGAAGGAGAGATGTCCTGAGGCTGACCAGGGGAAGGAGAGATACCCTGAGGCTGACGAGCTGAAGGAGATTTAATCTTCAGAAGGAGAGATGCCCTGAGGCTGACGAGGGGAAGGAGAGATGCCCTGAGGCTGACGAGGGGAAGGAGAGATGTCCTGAGGCTGACGAGGGGAAGGAGAGATGCCCTGAGGCTGACGAGGGGAAGGAGACTTCATCTTCAGAAGGAGAGATGCCCTGAGGATGACGAGGGGAAGGAGACTTCATCTTCAGAAGGAGAGATGCCCTGAGGCCGACGAGGGGAAGGAGAGATAACCTGAGGCTGATGAGGGGAAGGAGAGGTGTCCCGAGCCTGACAAGGGATAGGAGAGATGCCCTGAGACTGACGAGGGGAAGTACACTTCATCTTCAGAATGAGAGATGCCCTGAGGCTGACGAGGGGAAGGAGAGATGCCCTGAGGCTGACGAGGGGAAGGAGACTTCATCTTCAGAAGGAGAGATGCCCTGAGGCCGACGAGGGGAAGGAGACTTCATCTTCAGAAGGAGAGATGCCCTGAGGCTGACAAGGGGAAAGAGACTTCATCTTCAGAAGGAGAGATGCCCTGAGGCTGACGAGGGGAAGGAGACTTCATCTTCAGAAGGAGAGATGCCCTGAGGCTGACGAGGGGAAGGAGACTTCATCTTCAGAAGGAGAGATGCCCTGAGACTGACGAGGGGAAGGAGAGATGCCCTGAGGTTGACGAGGGGAAGGAGACTTCATCTTCAGAAGGAGAGATGTCCTGACGAGGGTAGGAGAGATGTCCTGAGGCTGACGAGGGGAAGGAGAGATGCCCTGAGGCTGACGAGGGGAAAGAGACTTCATCTTCAGAAGGAGAGATGCCCTGAGCCTGACGAGGGGAAGGAGACTTCATTTTCAGAAGGAGAGATGCCCTGAGGCCGACGAGGGTATGGAGACTTCATCTTCAGAAGCAGAGATGCCCTGAGGCTGACGAGGGGAAGGAGAGATGCCCTGAGGCTGACAAGGGGAAGGAGACTTCATCTTCAGACGGAGAGATGCACTGAGGCTGACGAGTGGAAGGAGACTTCATCTTCAAAAGGAGAGATGCCCTGAGGCTGACGAGTGGAAGGAGATTTCATCTTCAGAAGGAGAGATGCCCTGAGGCCGACGAGAGGAAGGCGACATCATCTTCAGAAGGCGAGATGCCCTGAAGCTGACAAGGGGAAGGAGAGATGCCCTGAGGCTGACGAGGGGAAGGAGACTTCATCTTCAGAAGGAGAGATGCCCTGAGGCTGACGAGGGGAAGGAGACTTCATCTTCAGAAGGAGAGATGCCCTGAGGCTGACAAGGGGAAGGAGAGATGCCCTGAGGCTGCACGAGGGGAAGGAGAGATCCCCTGAGGCTGACGAGGGGCAGGAGACTTCATCTTCAGAAGGAGAGATGCCCTGAGGCTGACGAGGGGAAGGAGAGATGTCCTGAGGCTGACCAGGGGAAGGAGAGATACCCTGAGGCTGACGAGGGGAAGGAGACTTAATCTTCAGAAGGAGAGATGCCCTGAGGCTGACGAGGGGAAGGAGAGATGCCCTGAGGCTGACGAGGGGAAGGAGAGATGTCCTGAGGCTGACGAGGGGAAGGAGAGATGCCCTGAGGCTGACGAGGGGAAGGAGACTTCATCTTCAGAAGGAGAGATGCCCTGAGGATGACGAGGGGAAGGAGACTTCATCTTCAGAAGGAGAGATGCCCTGAGGCCGACGAGGGGAAGGAGACTTCATCTTCAGAAGGAGAGATGCCCTGAGGCCGATGAGGGGAAGGAGACTTAATCTTCAGAAGGAGAGATGCCCTGAGGCTGACGAGGGGAAGGAGACTTCATCTTCAGAAGGAGAGATGCCCTGAGGCCGATGAGGGGAAGGAGACTTAATCTTCAGAAGGAGAGATGCCCTGAGGCTGACGAGGGGAAGGAGACTTCATCTACAGAAGGAGAGATGCCCTGAGGCTGACGAGGGGAAGGAGAGATGCCCTGAGGCTGACAAGGGGAAGGAGACTTCATCTTCAGAAGGAGAGATGCCCTGAGGCCGACGTGGGGAAGGAGACTTCATCTTCAGAAGGAGAGATGCCAAAAGCTGACGAGGGGAAGTAGACTCCATCTTCTGAAGGAGAGATGCCCTGAGACTGACGAGGGGAAGGAGACCTCATCTTCAGAAGGAGAGATGCCCTGAGGCCGACGAGGGGAAGGAGACTTCATCTTCAGAAGGAGAGATGCCAAAAGCTGACGAGGGGAAGTAGACTTCATCTTCAGAAGGAGAGATGCCCTGAGACTGACGAGGGGAAGGAGAGATGCCCTGAGGCTGACGAGGGGAAGGAGACTTCATCTTTAGAAGGAGAGATGTCCTGAGGCTGACGAGGGGAAGGAGAGATGCCCTGAGACTGACGAGGGGAAGGAGAGATGGCCTGAGGCTGATGAGGGGAAGGAGAGATGCCCTGAGGCTGACGAGACGAAGGAGAGATGCCCTGAGGCTGACGAGGGGAAGGAGAGATGCCCTGAGGCCGACGATGGGAAGGAGAGATGCCCTGGGGCTGACGAGGGGAAGGAGAGATGCCCTGAGGCCGACGAGGGGAAGGAGAGATGCCCTGAGGCCGACGAGGGGAAGGAGACTTCATCTTCAGAAGGCGAGATGCCCTGAGGCTGACGAGGGGAAGGAGAGTTGCCCTGAGGCTGACGAGGGGAAGGAGACTTCATCTGCAGAAGGAGAGATGCCCTGAGGCTGACAAGGGGAAGGAGACATCATCTTCAGAAGGAGTGATGCCCTGAGGCTGACGAGGGGAAGGAGAGATGCCCTGAGGCTGACGAGGGGAAGGAGAGATCCCCTGAGGCTGACGAGGGGCAGGAGACTTTATCTTAAGAAGGAGAGATGCGCTGAGGCTGACGAGGGGAAGGAGAGATGCCCTGAGGCTGATGAGGGGAAAAGAGAGGTGTCCTGAGCCTGACAAGGGGAAGGAGAGATGACCTGAGACTGACGAGGGGAAGGAGACTTCATCTTCAGAATGAGAGATGCCCTGAAGCTGACGAGGGGAAGGAGAGATGCCCTGAGGCTGACGAGGGGAAGGAGACTTCATCTTCAGAAGGAGAGATGCCCTGAGGCCGACGAGGGGAAGGAGACTTCATCTTCAGAAGGCGAGATGCCCTGAGGCTGACGAGGGGAAGGAGACTTCATCTTCAGAAGGCGAGATGCCCTGAGGCTGACGAAGGGAAGGAGAGATGCCCTGAGGCTGACGAGTGGAAGGAGACTTCATCTTCAGAAGGAGAGATGCCCTGAGGCTGAAGAGGGGAAGGAGAGATGCCCTGAGGCTGACCAGGGGAAGGAGACTTCATCTTCAGAAGGAGAGATGCCCTGAGGCCGACAAGGGGAAGGAGACTTCATCTTCAGAAGGCGAGATGCCCTGAGGCTGAGGAGGGGAAGGAGAGATGCCCTGAGGCTGACGAGGGGAAGGAGACTTCATCTGCAGAAGGAGAGATGCCCTGAGGCTGACAAGGGGAAGGAGACTTCATCTTCAGAAGGAGAGATGCCCTGAGGCTGACGAGGGGAAGGAGACATGCCCTGAGGCTGACGAGGGGAAGGAGAGATCCCCTGAGGCTGACGAGGGGCAGGAGACTTTATCTTCAGAAGGAGAGATGCGCTGAGGCAGACGAGGGGAAGGAGAGATGCCCTGAGGCTGATGAGGGGAAAAGAGAGGTGTCCTGAGCCTGAAAAGGGGAAGGAGAGATGCCCTGAGACTGACGAGGGGAAGGAGAGATGCCCTGAGGCTGACGAGGGGAAGGAGACTTCATCTTCAGAAGGCGAGATGCCCTGAGGCTGACGAGGGGAAGGAGACTTCATCTTCAGAAGGCGAGATGCCCTGAGGCTGACGAGGGGAAGGAGAGATGCCCTGAGGCTGATTAGGGGAAGGAGAGATGTCCTGAGGCTGACGAGGGGAAGGAGAGATGCCCTGAGGCTGACGAGGGGAAGGAGACTTCATCTTCAGAAGGAGAGATGCCCTGAGGCTGACGAGGGGAAGGAGACTTCATCTTCAGAAGGAGAGATGCCCTGAGGATGACGAGGGGAAGGAGACTTCATCTTCAGAAGGAGAGATGCCCTGAGGCCGACGAGGGGAAGGAGACTTCATCTTCAGAAGGAGAGATGCCCTGAGGCCGATGAGGGGAAGGAGACTTAATCTTCAGAAGGAGAGATGCCCTGAGGCTGACGAGGGAAAGGAGACTTCATCTTCAGAAGGAGAGATGCCCTGAGGCCGATGAGGGGAAGGAGACTTAATCTTCAGAAGGAGAGATGCCCTGAGGCTGACGAGGGGAAGGAGATTTCATCTTCAGAAGGAGAGATGCCCTGAGGCTGACGAGGGGAAGGAGAGATGCCCTGAGGCTGACAAGGGGAAGGAGACTTCATCTTCAGAAGGAGAGATGCCCTGAGGCCGACGTGGGGAAGGAGACTTCATCTTCAGAAGGAGAGATGCCAAAAGCTGACGAGGGGAAGTAGACTTCATCTTCAGAAGGAGAGATGCCCTGAGGCTGACGAGGGGAAGGAGACCTCATCTTCAGAAGGAGAGATGCCCTGAGGCCGACGAGGGGAAGGAGACTTCATCTTCAGAAGGAGAGATGCCAAAAGCTGACGAGGGGAAGTAGACTTCATCTTCAGAAGGAGAGATGCCCTGAGACTGACGAGGGGAAGGAGAGATGCCCTGAGGCTGACGAGGGGAAGGAGACTTCATCTTTAGAAGGAGAGATGTCCTGAGGCTGACGAGGGGAAGGAGAGATGCCCTGAGACTGACGAGGGGAAGGAGAGATGGCCTGAGGCTGACGAGGGGAAGGAGAGATGCCCTGAGGCTGACGAGACGAAGGAGAGATGCCCTGAGGCTGACGAGGGGAAGGAGAGATGCCCTGAGGCCGACGAGGGGAAGGAGAGATGCCCTGAGGCTGACGAGGGGAAGGAGAGATGCCCTGAGGCCGACGAGGGGAAGGAGAGATGCCCTGAGGCTGACGAGGGGAAGGAGAGATGCCATGAGGCTGATGAGGGGAAAAGAGAGGTGTCCCGAGCCTGACAAGGGGAAGGAGAGATGCCCTGAGACTGACGAGGGGCAGGAGACTTTATCTTCAGAAGGAGAGATGCGCTGAGGCTGACGAGGGGAAGGAGAGATGCCCTGAGGCTGATGAGGGGAAAAGAGAGGTGTCCTGAGCCTGACAAGGGGAAGGCGAGATGCCCTGAGACTGACGAGGGGAAGGAGACTTCATCTTCAGAATGAGAGATGCCCTGAAGCTGACGAGGGGAAGGAGAGATGCCCTGAGGCTGACGAGGGGAAGGAGACTTCATCTTCAGAAGGAGAGATGCCCTGAGGCCGACGAGGGGAAGGAGACTTCATCTTCAGAAGGCGAGATGCCCTGAGGCTGACGAGGGGAAGGAGACTTCATCTTCAGAAGGCGAGATGCCCTGAGGCTGACGAGGGGAAGGAGACTGCATCTGCAGAAGGAGAGATGCCCTGAGGCTGACAAGGGGAAGGAGACTTCATCTTCAGAAGGAGAGATGCCCTGAGGCCGATGAGGGGAAGGAGACTTAATCTTCAGAAGGAGAGATGCCCTGAGGCTGACGAGGGGAAGGAGACTTCATCTTCAGAAGGAGAGATGCCCTGAGGCTGACGAGGGGAAGGAGAGATGCCCTGAGGCTGACAAGGGGAAGGAGACTTCATCTTCAGAAGGAGAGATGCCCTGAGGCCGACGTGGGGATGGAGACTTCATCTTCAGAAGGAGAGATGCCAAAAGCTGACGAGGGGAAGGAGACTTCATCTTCAGAAGGCGAGATGCCCTGAGGCTGACGAGGGGAAGTAAACTTCATCTTCAGAAGGAGAGATGCCCTGAGACTGACGAGGGGAAGGAGAGATGCCTTGAGGCTGACGAGGGGAAGGAGACTTCATCTTTAGAAGGAGAGATGTCCTGAGGCTGACGAGGGGAAGGAGAGATGCCCTGAGACTGACGAGGGGAAGGAGAGATGGCCTGAGGCTGATGAGGGGAAGGAGAGATGCCCTGAGGCTGACGAGACGAAGGAGAGATGCCCTGAGGCTGACGAGGGGAAGGAGAGATGCCCTGAGGCCGACGAGGGGAAGGAGAGATGCCCTGAGGCTGACGAGGGGAAGGAGAGATGCCCTGAGGCCGACGAGGGGAAGGAGAGATGCCCTGAGGCCGACGAGGGGAAGGAGACTTCATCTTCAGAAGGCGAGATGCCCTGAGGCTGACGAGGGGAAGGAGAGTTGCCCTGAGGCTGACGAGGGGAAGGAGACTTCATCTGCAGAATGAGAGATGCCCTGAGGCTGACAAGGGGAAGGAGACATCATCTTCAGAAGGAGAGATGCCCTGAGGCTGACGAGGGGAAGGAGAGATGCCCTGAGGCTGACGAGGGGAAGGAGAGATCCCCTGAGGCTGACGAGGGGCAGGAGACTTTATCTTCAGAAGGAAAGATGCGCTGAGGCTGACGAGGGGAAGGAGAGATGCCCTGAGGCTGATGAGGGGAAAAGAGAGGTGTCCCGAGCCTGACAAGGGGAAGGAGAGATGCCCTGAGACTGACGAGGGGCAGGAGACTTTATCTTCAGAAGGAGAGATGCGCTGAGGCTGACGAGGGGAAGGAGAGATGCCCTGAGGCTGATGAGGGGAAAAGAGAGGTGTCCTGAGCCTGACAAGGGGAAGGAGAGATGCCCTGAGACTGACGAGGGGAAGGAGACTTCATCTTCAGAATGAGAGATGCCCTGAAGCTGACGAGGGGAAGGAGAGATGCCCTGAGGCTGACCAGGGGAAGGAGACTTCATCTTTAGAAGGAGAGATGTCCTGAGGCTGACGAGGGGAAGGAGAGATGCCCTGAGACTGACGTAGGGAAGGAGAGATGGCCTGAGGCTGATGAGGGGAAGGAGAGATGCCCTGAGGCTGACGAGACGAAGGAGAGATGCCCTGAGGCTGACGAGGGGAAGGAGAGATGCCCTGAGGCCGACGAGGGGAAGGAGAGATGCCCTGAGGCTGACGAGGGGAAGGAGAGATGCCCTGAGGCCGACGAGGGGAAGGAGAGATGCCCTGAGGCTGACGAGGGGAAGGAGAGATGCCATGAGGCTGATGAGGGGAAAAGAGAGGTGTCCCGAGCCTGACAAGGGGAAGGAGAGATGCCCTGAGACTGACGAGGGGCAGGAGACTTTATCTTCAGAAGGAGAGATGCGCTGAGGCTGACGAGGGGAAGGAGAGATGCCCTGAGGCTGATGAGGGGAAAAGAGAGGTGTCCTGAGCCTGACAAGGGGAAGGCGAGATGCACTGAGACTGACGAGGGGAAGGAGACTTCATCTTCAGAATGAGAGATGCCCTGAAGCTGACGAGGGGAAGGAGAGATGCCCTGAGGCTGACGAGGGGAAGGAGACTTCATCTTCAGAAGGAGAGATGCCCTGAGGCCGACGAGGGGAAGGAGACTTCATCTTCAGAAGGCGAGATGCCCTGAGGCTGACGAGGGGAAGGAGACTTCATCTTCAGAAGGCGAGATGCCCTGAGGCTGACGAGGGGAAGGAGAGATGCTCTGAGGCTGACGAGTGGAAGGAGACTTCATCTTCAGAAGGAGAGATGCCCTGAGGCTGACGAGGGGAAGGAGAGATGCCCTGAGGCTGACCAGGGGAAGGAGACTTCATCTTCAGAAGGAGAGATGCCCTGAGGCCGACAAGGGGAAGGAGACTTCATCTTCAGAAGGCGAGATGCCCTGAGGCTGAGGAGGGGAAGGAGAGATGCCCTGAGGCTGACGAGGGGAAGGAGACTTCATCTGCAGAAGGAGAGATGCCCTGAGGCTGACAAGGGGAAGGAGACTTCATCTTCAGAAGGAGAGATGCCCTGAGGCCGATGAGGGGAAGGAGACTTAATCTTCAGAAGGAGAGATGCCCTGAGGCTGACGAGGGGAAGGAGACTTCATCTTCCGAAGGAGAGATGCCCTGAGGCTGACGAGGGGAAGGAGAGATGCCCTGAGGCTGACAAGGGGAAGGAGACTTCATCTTCAGAAGGAGAGATGCCCTGAGGCCGACGTGGGGAAGGAGACTTCATCTTCAGAAGGAGAGATGCCAAAAGCTGACGAGGGGAAGGAGACTTCATCTTCAGAAGGCGAGATGCCCTGAGGCTGACGAGGGGAAGTAGACTTCATCTTCAGAAGGAGAGATGCCCTGAGACTGACGAGGGGAAGGAGAGATGCCCTGAGGCTGACGAGGGGAAGGAGACTTCATCTTTAGAAGGAGAGATGTCCTGAGGCTGACGAGGGGAAGGAGAGATGCCCTGAGACTGACGAGGGGAAGAAGAGATGGCCTGAGGCTGATGAGGGGAAGGAGAGATGCCCTGAGGCTGACGAGACGAAGGAGAGATGCCCTGAGGCTGACGAGGGGAAGGAGAGATGCCCTGAGGCCGACGAGGGGAAGGAGAGATGCCCTGAGGCTGACGAGGGGAAGGAGAGATGCCCTGAGGCCGACGAGGGGAAGGAGAGATGCCCTGAGGCCGACGAGGGGAAGGAGACTTCATCTTCAGAAGGCGAGATGCCCTGAGGCTGACGAGGGGAAGGAGAGTTGCCCTGAGGCTGACGAGGGGAAGGAGACTTCATCTGCAGAAGGAGAGATGCCCTGAGGCTGACAAGGGGAAGGAGACATCATCTTCAGAAGGAGAGATGCCCTGAGGCTGACGAGGGGAAGGAGAGATGCCCTGAGGCTGACGAGGGGAAGGAGAGATCCCCTGAGGCTGACGAGGGGCAGGAGACTTTATCTTCAGAAGGAGAGATGCGCTGAGGCTGACGAGGGGAAGGAGAGATGCCCTGAGGCTGATGAGGGGAAAAGAGAGGTGTCCCGAGCCTGACAAGGGGAAGGAGAGATGCCCTGAGACTGACGAGGGGAAGGAGACTTCATCTTCAGAATGAGAGATGACCTGAAGCTGACGAGGGGAAGGAGAGATGCCCTGAGGCTGACGAGGGGAAGGAGACTTCATCTTTAGAAGGAGAGATGTCCTGAGGCTGACGAGGGGAAGGAGAGATGCCCTGAGACTGACGAGGGGAAGGAGAGATGGCCTGAGGCTGATGAGGGGAAGGAGAGATGCCCTGAGGCTGACGAGACGAAGGAGAGATGCCCTGAGGCTGACGAGGGGAAGGAGAGATGCCCTGAGGCCGACGAGGGGAAGGAGAGATGCCCTGAGGCTGACGAGGGGAAGGAGAGATGCCCTGAGGCCGACGAGGGGAAGGAGAGATGCCCTGAGGCTGACGAGGGGAAGGAGAGATGCCATGAGGCTGATGAGGGGAAAAGAGAGGTGTCCCGAGCCTGACAAGGGGAAGGAGAGATGCCCTGAGACTGACAAGGGGCAGGAGACTTTATCTTCAGAAGGAGAGATGCGCTGAGGCTGACGAGGGGAAGGAGAGATGCCCTGAGGCTGATGAGGGGAAAAGAGAGGTGTCCTGAGCCTGACAAGGGGAAGGCGAGATGCCCTGAGACTGACGAGGGGAAGGAGACTTCATCTTCAGAATGAGAGATGCCCTGAAGCTGACGAGGGGAAGGAGAGATGCCCTGAGGCTGACGAGGGGAAGGAGACTTCATCTTCAGAAGGAGAGATGCCCTGAGGCCGACGAGGGGAAGGAGACTTCATCTTCAGAAGGCGAGATGCCCTGAGGCTGACGAGGGGAAGGAGACTTCATCTTCAGAAGGCGAGATGCCCTGAGGCTGACGAGGGGAAGGAGAGATGCTCTGAGGCTGACGAGGGGAAGGAGAGATGCCCTGAGGCTGACCAGGGGAAGGAGACTTCATCTTCAGAAGGAGAGATGCCCTGAGGCCGACAAGGGGAAGGAGACTTCATCTTCAGAAGGCGAGATGCCCTGAGGCTGAGGAGGGGAAGGAGAGATGCCCTGAGGCTGACGAGGGGAAGGAGACTTCATCTGCAGAAGGAGAGATGCCCTGAGGCTGACAAGGGGAAGGAGACTTCATCTTCAGAAGGAGAGATGCCCTGAGGCCGATGAGGGGAAGGAGACTTAATCTTCAGAAGGAGAGATGCCCTGAGGCTGACGAGGGGAAGGAGACTTCATCTTCCGAAGGAGAGATGCCCTGAGGCTGACGAGGGGAAGGAGAGATGCCCTGAGGCCGACGAGGGGAAGGAGAGATGCCCTGAGGCCGACGAGGGGAAGGAGACTTCATCTTCAGAAGGCGAGATGCCCTGAGGCTGACGAGGGGAAGGAGAGTTGCCCTGAGGCTGACGAGGGGAAGGAGACTTCATCTGCAGAAGGAGAGATGCCCTGAGGCTGACAAGGGGAAGGAGACATCATCTTCAGAAGGAGAGATGCCCTGAGGCTGACGAGGGGAAGGAGAGATGCCCTGAGGCTGACGAGGGGAAGGAGAGATCCCCTGAGGCTGACGAGGGGCAGGAGACTTTATCTTCAGAAGGAAAGATACGCTGAGGTTGACGAGGGGAAGGAGAGATGCCCTGAGGCTGATGAGGGGAAAAGAGAGGTGTCCCGAGCCTGACAAGGGGAAGGAGAGATGCCCTGAGACTGACGAGGGGCAGGAGACTTTATCTTCAGAAGGAGAGATGCGCTGAGGCTGACGAGGGGAAGGAGAGATGCCCTGAGGCTGATGAGGGGAAAAGAGAGGTGTCCTGAGCCTGACAAGGGGAAGGAGAGATGCCCTGAGACTGACGAGGGGAAGGAGACTTCATCTTCAGAATGAGAGATGCCCTGAAGCTGACGAGGGGAAGGAGAGATGCCCTGAGGCTGACGAGGGGAAGGAGACTTCATCTTCAGAAGGAGAGATGCCCTGAGGCCGACGAGGGGAAGGAGACTTCATCTTCAGAAGGCGAGATGCCCTGAGGCTGACGAGGGGAAGGAGACTTCATCTTCAGAAGGCGAGATGCCCTGAGGCTGACGAGGGGAAGGAGAGATGCCCTGAGGCTGACGAGGGGAAGGAGACATGCCCTGAGGCTGACGAGGGGAAGGAGAGATCCCCTGAGGCTGACGAGGGGCAGGAGACTTTATCTTCAGAAGGAGAGATGCGCTGAGGCAGACGAGGGGAAGGATAGATGCCCTGAGGTTGATGAGGGAAAAAGAGAGGTGTCCTGAGCCTGAAAAGGGGAAGGAAAGATGCCCTGAGACTGACGAGGGGAAGGAGAGATGCCCTGAGGCTGACGAGGGGAAGGAGACTTCATCTTCAGAAGGCGAGATGCCCTGAGGCTGACGAGGGGAAGGAGACTTCATCTTCAGAAGGCGAGATGCCCTGAGGCTGACGAGGGGAAGGAGAGATGCCCTGAGGCTGACGAGGGGAAGGAGAGATGTCCTGTGGCTGACGAGGGGAAGGAGAGATGCCCTGAGGCTGACGAGGGGAAGGAGACTTCATCTTCAGAAGGAGAGATGCCCTGAGGCTGACGAGGGGAAGGAGACTTCATCTTCAGAAGGAGAGATGCCCTGAGGCCGATGAGGGGAAGGAGACTTAATCTTCAGAAGGAGAGATGCCCTGAGGCTGACGAGGGGAAGGAGACTTCATCTTCAGAAGGAGAGATGCCCTGAGGCCGATGAGGGGAAGGAGACTTAATCTTCAGAAGGAGAGATGCCCTGAGGCTGACGAGGGGAAGGAGACTTCATCTTCAGAAGGAGAGATGCCCTGAGGCTGACGAGGGGAAGGAGAGATGCCCTGAGGCTGACAAGGGGAAGGAGACTTCATCTTCAGAAGGAGAGATGCCCTGAGGCCGACGTGGGGAAGGAGACTTCATCTTCAGAAGGAGAGATGCCAAAAGCTGACGAGGGGAAGGAGACTTCATCTTCAGAAGGCGAGATGCCCTGAGGCTGACGAGGGGAAGTAGACTTCATCTTCAGAAGGAGAGATGCCCTGAGACTGACGAGGGGAAGGAGAGATGCCCTGAGGCTGACGAGGGGAAGGAGACTTCATCTTTAGAAGGAGAGATGTCCTGAGGCTGACGAGGGGAAGGAGAGATGCCCTGAGACTGACGAGGGGAAGGAGAGATGGCCTGAGGCTGATGAGAGGAAGGAGAGATGCCCTGAGGCTGACGAGACGAAGGAGAGATGCCCTGAGGCTGACGAGGGGAAGGAGAGATGCCCTGAGGCCGACGAGGGGAAGGAGAGATGCCCTGAGGCTGACGAGGGGAAGGAGAGATGCCCTGAGGCCGACGAGGGGAAGGAGAGATGCCCTAAAGCCGACGAGGGGAAGGAGACTTCATCTTCAGAAGGCGAGATGCCCTGAGGCTGACGAGGGGAAGGAGAGTTGCCCTGAGGCTGACGAGGGGAAGGACACTTCATCTGCAGAAGGAGAGATGCCCTGAGGCTGACAAGGGGAAGGAGACATCATCTTCAGAAGGAGAGATGCCCTGAGGCTGACGAGGGGAAGGAGAGATGCCCTGAGGCTGACGAGGGGAAGGAGAGATCCCCTGAGGCTGACGAGGGGCAGGAGACTTTATCTTCAGAAGGAAAGATGCGCTGAGGCTGACGAGGGGAAGGAGAGATGCCCTGAGGCTGATGAGGGGAAAAGAGAGGTGTCCCGAGCCTGACAAGGGGAAGGAGAGATGCCCTGAGACTGACGATGGGCAGGAGACTTTATCTTCAGAAGGAGAGATGCGCTGAGGCTGACGAGGGGAAGGAGAGATGCCCTGAGGCTGATGAGGGGAAAAGAGAGGTGTCCTGAGCCTGACAAGGGGAAGGAGAGATGCCAAGAGACTGACGAGGGGAAGGAGACTTCATCTTCAGAATGAGAGATGCCCTGAAGCTGACGAGGGGAAGGAGAGATGCCCTGAGGCTGACGAGGGGAAGGAGACTTCATCTTCAGAAGGAGAGATGCCCTGAGGCCGACGAGGGGAAGGAGACTTCATCTTCAGAAGGCGAGATGCCCTGAGGCTGACGAGGGGAAGGAGACTTCATCTTCAGAAGGCGAGATGCCCTGAGGCTGACGAGGGGAAGGAGAGATGCCCTGAGGCTGACGAGTGGAAGGAGACTTCATCTTCAGAAGGAGAGATGCCCTGAGGCTGACGAGGGGAAGGAGAGATGCCCTGAGGCTGACCAGGGGAAGGAGACTTCATCTTCAGAAGGAGAGATGCCCTGAGGCCGACAAGGGGAAGGAGACTTCATCTTCAGAAGGCGAGATGCCCTGAGGCTGAGGAGGGGAAGGAGAGATGCCCTGAGGCTGACGAGGGGAAGGAGACTTCATCTGCAGAAGGAGAGATGCCCTGAGGCTGACGAGGGGAAGGAGAGTTGCCCTGAGGCTGACGAGGGGAAGGACACTTCATCTGCAGAAGGAGAGATGCCCTGAGGCTGACAAGGGGAAGGAGACATCATCTTCAGAAGGAGAGATGCCCTGAGGCTGACGAGGGGAAGGAGAGATGCCCTGAGGCTGACGAGGGGAAGGAGAGATCCCCTGAGGCTGACGAGGGGCAGGAGACTTTATCTTCAGAAGGAAAGATGCGCTGAGGCTGACGAGGGGAAGGAGAGATGCCCTGAGGCTGATGAGGGGAAAAGAGAGGTGTCCCGAGCCTGACAAGGGGAAGGAGAGATGCCCTGAGACTGACGAGGGGCAGGAGACTTTATATTCAGAAGGAGAGATGCGCTGAGGCTGATGAGGGGAAGGAGAGATGCCCTGAGGCTGATGAGGGGAAAAGAGAGGTGTCCTGAGCCTGACAAGGGGAAGGAGAGATGCCCTGAGACTGACGAGGGGAAGGAGACTTCATCTTCAGAATGAGAGATGCCCTGAAGCTGACGAGGGGAAGGAGAGATGCCCTGAGGCTGACGAGGGGAAGGAGACTTCATCTTCAGAAGGAGAGATGCCCTGAGGCCGACGAGGGGAAGGAGACTTCATCTTCAGAAGGCGAGATGCCCTGAGGCTGACGAGGGGAAGGAGACTTCATCTTCAGAAGGCGAGATGCCCTGAGGCTGACGAGGGGAAGGAGAGATGCCCTGAGGCTGACGAGTGGAAGGAGACTTCATCTTCAGAAGGAGAGATGCCCTGAGGCTGACGAGGGGAAGGAGAGATGCCCTGAGGCTGACCAGGGGAAGGAGACTTCATCTTCAGAAGGAGAGATGCCCTGAGGCCGACAAGGGGAAGGAGACTTCATCTTCAGAAGGCGAGATGCCCTGAGGCTGAGGAGGGAAAGGAGAGATGCCCTGAGGCTGACGAGGGGAAGGAGACTTCATCTGCAGAAGGAGAGATGCCCTGAGGCTGACAAGGGGAAGGAGACTTCATCTTCAGAAGGAGAGATGCCCTGAGGCTGACGAGGGGAAGGAGAGATGCCCTGAGGCTGACGAGGGGAAGGAGAGATCCCCTGAGGCTGACGAGGGGCAGGAGACTTTATCTTCAGAAGGAGAGATGCGCTGAGGCAGACGAGGGGAAGGAGAGATGCCCTGAGGCTGATGAGGGGAAAAGAGAGGTGTCCTGAGCCTGAAAAGGGGAAGGAGAGATGCCCTGAGACTGACGAGGGGAAGGAGAGATGCCCTGAGGCTGACGAGGGGAAGGAGAGATGCCCTGAGGCTGACCAGGGGAAGGAGACTTCATCTTCAGAAGGAGAGATGCCCTGAGGCCGACAAGGGGAAGGAGACTTCATCTTCAGAAGGCGAGATGCCCTGAGGCTGAGGAGGGGAAGGAGAGATGCCCTAAGGCTGACGAGGGGAAGGAGACTTCATCTGCAGAAGGAGAGATGCCCTGAGGCTGACAAGGGGAAGGAGACTTCATCTTCAGAAGGAGAGATGCCCTGAGGCTGACGAGGGGAAGGAGAGATGCCCTGAGGCTGACGAGGGGAAGGAGAGATCCCCTGAGGCTGACGAGGGGCAAAAGACTTTATCTTCAGAAGGAGAGATGCGCTGAGGCAGACGAGGGGAAGGAGAGATGCCCTGAGGCTGATGAGGGGAAAAGAGAGGTGTCCTGAGCCTGAAAAGGGGAAGGAGAGATGCCCTGAGACTGACGAGGGGAAGGAGAGATGCCCTGAGGCTGACGAGGGGAAGGAGAGATGTCCTGTGGCTGACGAGGGGAAGGAGAGATGCCCTGAGGCTGACGAGGGGAAGGAGACTTCATCTTCAGAAGGAGAGATGCCCTGAGGCTGACGAGGGGAAGGAGACTTCATCTTCAGAAGGCGAGATGCCCTGAGGCTGACGAGGGGAAGGAGACTTCATCTTCAGAAGGCGAGATGCCCTGAGGCTGACGAGGGGAAGGAGAGATGCCCTGAGGCTGACGAGGGGAAGGAGAGATGTCCTGTGGCTGACGAGGGGAAGGAGAGATGCCCTGAGGCTGACGAGGGGAAGGAGACTTCATCTTCAGAAGGAGAGATGCCCTGAGGCTGACGAGGGGAAGGAGACTTCATCTTCAGAAGGAGAGATGCCCTGAGGCCGATGAGGGGAAGGAGACTTAATCTTCAGAAGGAGAGATGCCCTGAGGCTGACGAGGGGAAGGAGACTTCATCTTCAGAAGGAGAGATGCCCTGAGGCCGATGAGGGGAAGGAGACTTAATCTTCAGAAGGAGAGATGCCCTGAGGCTGACGAGGGGAAGGAGACTTCATCTTCAGAAGGAGAGATGCCCTGAGGCTGACGAGGGGAAGGAGAGATGCCCTGAGGCTGACAAGGGGAAGGAGACTTCATCTTCAGAAGGAGAGATGCCCTGAGGCCGACGTGGGGAAGGAGACTTCATCTTCAGAAGGAGAGATGCCAAAAGCTGACGAGGGGAAGGAGACTTCATCTTCAGAAGGCGAGATGCCCTGAGGCTGACGAGGGGAAGTAGACTTCATCTTCAGAAGGAGAGATGCCCTGAGACTGACGAGGGGAAGGAGAGATGCCCTGAGGCTGACGAGGGGAAGGAGACTTCATCTTTAGAAGGAGAGATGTCCTGAGGCTGACGAGGGGAAGGAGAGATGCCCTGAGACTGACGAGGGGAAGGAGAGATGGCCTGAGGCTGATGAGAGGAAGGAGAGATGCCCTGAGGCTGACGAGACGAAGGAGAGATGCCCTGAGGCTGACGAGGGGAAGGAGAGATGCCCTGAGGCCGACGAGGGGAAGGAGAGATGCCCTGAGGCTGACGAGGGGAAGGAGAGATGCCCTGAGGCCGACGAGGGGAAGGAGAGATGCCCTAAAGCCGACGAGGGGAAGGAGACTTCATCTTCAGAAGGCGAGATGCCCTGAGGCTGACGAGGGGAAGGAGAGTTGCCCTGAGGCTGACGAGGGGAAGGACACTTCATCTGCAGAAGGAGAGATGCCCTGAGGCTGACAAGGGGAAGGAGACATCATCTTCAGAAGGAGAGATGCCCTGAGGCTGACGAGGGGAAGGAGAGATGCCCTGAGGCTGACGAGGGGAAGGAGAGATCCCCTGAGGCTGACGAGGGGCAGGAGACTTTATCTTCAGAAGGAAAGATGCGCTGAGGCTGACGAGGGGAAGGAGAGATGCCCTGAGGCTGATGAGGGGAAAAGAGAGGTGTCCCGAGCCTGACAAGGGGAAGGAGAGATGCCCTGAGACTGACGATGGGCAGGAGACTTTATCTTCAGAAGGAGAGATGCGCTGAGGCTGACGAGGGGAAGGAGAGATGCCCTGAGGCTGATGAGGGGAAAAGAGAGGTGTCCTGAGCCTGACAAGGGGAAGGAGAGATGCCAAGAGACTGACGAGGGGAAGGAGACTTCATCTTCAGAATGAGAGATGCCCTGAAGCTGACGAGGGGAAGGAGAGATGCCCTGAGGCTGACGAGGGGAAGGAGACTTCATCTTCAGAAGGAGAGATGCCCTGAGGCCGACGAGGGGAAGGAGACTTCATCTTCAGAAGGCGAGATGCCCTGAGGCTGACGAGGGGAAGGAGACTTCATCTTCAGAAGGCGAGATGCCCTGAGGCTGACGAGGGGAAGGAGAGATGCCCTGAGGCTGACGAGTGGAAGGAGACTTCATCTTCAGAAGGAGAGATGCCCTGAGGCTGACGAGGGGAAGGAGAGATGCCCTGAGGCTGACCAGGGGAAGGAGACTTCATCTTCAGAAGGAGAGATGCCCTGAGGCCGACAAGGGGAAGGAGACTTCATCTTCAGAAGGCGAGATGCCCTGAGGCTGAGGAGGGGAAGGAGAGATGCCCTGAGGCTGACGAGGGGAAGGAGACTTCATCTGCAGAAGGAGAGATGCCCTGAGGCTGACGAGGGGAAGGAGAGTTGCCCTGAGGCTGACGAGGGGAAGGACACTTCATCTGCAGAAGGAGAGATGCCCTGAGGCTGACAAGGGGAAGGAGACATCATCTTCAGAAGGAGAGATGCCCTGAGGCTGACGAGGGGAAGGAGAGATGCCCTGAGGCTGACGAGGGGAAGGAGAGATCCCCTGAGGCTGACGAGGGGCAGGAGACTTTATCTTCAGAAGGAAAGATGCACTGAGTCTGACGAGGGGAAGGAGAGATGCCCTGAGGCTGATGAGGGGAAAAGAGAGGTGTCCCGAGCCTGACAAGGGGAAGGAGAGATGCCCTGAGACTGACGAGGGGCAGGAGACTTTATCTTCAGAAGGAGAGATGCGCTGAGGCTGACGAGGGGAAGGAGAGATGCCCTGAGGCTGATGAGGGGAAAAGAGAGGTGTCCTGAGCCTGACAAGGGGAAGGAGAGATGCCCTGAGACTGACGAGGGGAAGGAGACTTCATCTTCAGAATGAGAGATGCC
This sequence comes from Salmo salar, assembly GCF_965601325.2. Lineage (NCBI taxonomy): Eukaryota > Metazoa > Chordata > Actinopteri > Salmoniformes > Salmonidae > Salmo > Salmo salar. The sequence goes on along the minus strand of NC_138302.1, from coordinate 1,042,430 downwards.
CTGAAGCTGACGAGGGGAAGGAGAGATGCCCTGAGGCTGACGAGGGGAAGGAGACTTCATCTTCAGAAGGAGAGATGCCCTGAGGCCGACGAGGGGAAGGAGACTTCATCTTCAGAAGGCGAGATGCCCTGAGGCTGACGAGGGGAAGGAGACTTCATCTTCAGAAGGCGAGATGCCCTGAGGCTGACGAGGGGAAGGAGAGATGCCCTGAGGCTGACGAGTGGAAGGAGACTTCATCTTCAGAAGGAGAGATGCCCTGAGGCTGACGAGGGGAAGGAGAGATGCCCTGAGGCTGACCAGGGGAAGGAGACTTCATCTTCAGAAGGAGAGATGCCCTGAGGCCGACAAGGGGAAGGAGACTTCATCTTCAGAAGGCGAGATGCCCTGAGGCTGAGGAGGGAAAGGAGAGATGCCCTGAGGCTGACGAGGGGAAGGAGACTTCATCTGCAGAAGGAGAGATGCCCTGAGGCTGACAAGGGGAAGGAGACTTCATCTTCAGAAGGAGAGATGCCCTGAGGCTGACGAGGGGAAGGAGAGATGCCCTGAGGCTGACGAGGGGAAGGAGAGATCCCCTGAGGCTGACGAGGGGCAGGAGACTTTATCTTCAGAAGGAGAGATGCGCTGAGGCAGACGAGGGGAAGGAGAGATGCCCTGAGGCTGATGAGGGGAAAAGAGAGGTGTCCTGAGCCTGAAAAGGGGAAGGAGAGATGCCCTGAGACTGACGAGGGGAAGGAGAGATGCCCTGAGGCTGACGAGGGGCAAAAGACTTTATCTTCAGAAGGAGAGATGCGCTGAGGCAGACGAGGGGAAGGAGAGATGCCCTGAGGCTGATGAGGGGAAAAGAGAGGTGTCCTGAGCCTGAAAAGGGGAAGGAGAGATGCCCTGAGACTGACGAGGGGAAGGAGAGATGCCCTGAGGCTGACGAGGGGAAGGAGAGATGTCCTGTGGCTGACGAGGGGAAGGAGAGATGCCCTGAGGCTGACGAGGGGAAGGAGACTTCATCTTCAGAAGGAGAGATGCCCTGAGGCTGACGAGGGGAAGGAGACTTCATCTTCAGAAGGAGAGATGCGCTGAGGCAGACGAGGGGAAGGAGAGATGCCCTGAGGCTGATGAGGGGAAAAGAGAGGTGTCCTGAGCCTGAAAAGGGGAAGGAGAGATGCCCTGAGACTGACGAGGGGAAGGAGAGATGCCCTGAGGCTGACGAGGGGAAGGAGACTTCATCTTCAGAAGGAAACAAGCCCTGAGGCTGACGAGGGGAAGGAGACTTCATCTTCAGAAGGAGAGATGCCCTGAGGCCGACGAGGGGAAGGAGACTTCATCTTCAGAAGGAGAGATGCCAAAGGCTGACGAGGGGAAGTAGACTTCATCTTCAGAAGGAGAGATGCCCTGAGACTGACGAGGGGAAGGAGAGATGCCCTGAGGCTGACGAGGGGAAGGAGACTTCATCTTCAGAAGGAGAGATGCCCTGAGACTGACGAGGGGAAGGAGAGATGCCCTGAGGCTGACGAGGGGAAGGAGACTTCATCTTTAGAAGGAGAGATGTCCTGAGGCTGACGAGGGGAAGGAGAGATGCCCTGAGACTGACGAGGGGAAGGAGAGATGCCCTGAGTCCGACGAGGGGAAGGAGAGATGCCCTGAGGCTGACGAGGGGAAGGAGAGATGCCCTGAGGCTGACGAGGGGAAGGAGAGATGCCCTGAGGCTGACGAGGGGAAGGAGAGATGCCCTGAGGCCGACGAGGGGAAGGAGAGATGCCCTGAGGCTGACGAGGGGAAGGAGAGATGCCCTGAGGCCGACGAGGGGAAGGAGAGATGCCCTGAGGCCGACGAGGGGAAGGAGAGATGCCTTGAGGCTGACGAAGGGAAGGAGACTTCATCTTCAGAAGGAGAGATACCCTGAGGCTGACGAGGTGAAGGAGACTTCATCTTCAGAAGGAGAGATGTCCTGAGGCTGACGAGGGGAAGGAGAGATGCCCTGAGGCTGATGAGGGGCAGAAGACTTTATCTTCAGAAGGAGAGATGCGCTGAGGCTGACGAGGGGAAGGAGAGATGCCCTGAGGCTGATGAGGGGAAAAGAGAGGTGTCCTGAGCCTGACAAGGGGAAGGAGAGATGCGCTGAGGCTAACGAGGGGAAGGAGAGATGCCCTGAGGCTGACGAGGGGAAGGAGACTTCATCTTTAGAAGGAGAGATGTCCTGAGGCTGACGAGGGGAAGGAGAGATGCCCTGAGACTGACGAGGGGAAGGAGAGATGGCCTGAGGCTGATGAGGGGAAGGAGAGATGCCCTGAGGCCGACGAGACGAAGGAGAGATGCCCTGAGGCTGACGAGGGGAAGGAGAGATGCCCTGAGGCCGACGAGGGGAAGGAGAGATGCCCTGAGGCTGACGAGGGGAAGGAGAGATGCCCTGAGGCCGACGAGGGGAAGGAGAGATGCCCTGAGGCTGACAAGGGGAAGGAGAGATGCCCTGAGACTGACGAGGGGCAGGAGACTTTATCTTCAGAAGGAGAGATGCCCTGAGGCCGACAAGGGGAAGGAGACTTCATCTTCAGAAGGCGAGATGCCCTGAGGCTGAGGAGGGGAAGGAGAGATGCCCTGAGGCTGACGAGGGGAAGGAGACTTCATCTGCAGAAGGAGAGATGCCCTGAGGCAGACAAGGGGAAGGAGACTTCATCTTCAGAAGGAGAGATGCCCTGAGGCTGACGAGACGAAGGAGAGATGCCCTGAGGCTGACGAGGGGAAGGAGAGATGCCCTGAGGCCGACGAGGGGAAGGAGAGATGCCCTGAGGCTGACGAGGGGAAGGAGAGATGCCCTGAGGCCGACGAGGGGAAGGAGAGATGCCCTGAGGCTGACGAGGGGAAGGAGAGATGCCATGAGGCTGATGAGGGGAAAAGAGAGGTGTCCCGAGCCTGACAAGGGGAACGAGAGATGCCCTGAGACTGACGAGGGGCAGGAGACTTTATCTTCAGAAGGAGAGATGCGCTGAGGCTGACGAGGGGAAGGAGAGATGCCCTGAGGCTGATGAGGGGAAAAGAGAGGTGTCCTGAGCCTGACAAGGGGAAGGAGAGATGCCCTGAGACTGACGAGGGGAAGGAGACTTCATCTTCAGAATGAGAGATGCCCTGAAGCTGACTAGGGGAAGGAGAGATGCCCTGAGGCTGACGAGGGAAAGGAGACTTCATCTTCAGAAGGAGAGATGCCCTGAGGCCGACGAGGGGAAGGAGACTTCATCTTCAGAAGGCGAGATGCCCTGAGGCTGACGAGGGGAAGGAGACTTCATCTTCAGAAGGCGAGATGCCCTGAGGCTGACGAGGGGAAGGAGAGATGCCCTGAGGCTGACGAGTGGAAGGAGACTTCACCTTCAGAAGGAGAGATGCCCTGAGGCTGACGAGGGGAAGGAGAGATGCCCTGAGGCTGACCAGGGGAAGGAGACTTCATCTTCAGAAGGAGAGATGCCCTGAGGCCGACAAGGGGAAGGAGACTTCATCTTCAGAAGGCGAGATGCCCTGAGGCTGAGGAGGGGAAGGAGAGATGCCCTGAGGCTGACGAGGGGAAGGAGACTTCATCTTCAGAAGGAGAGATGCCCTGAGGCTGACGAGGGGAAGGAGAGATGCCCTGAGGCTGACAAGGGGAAGGAGACTTCATCTTCAGAAGGAGAGATGCCCTGAGGCCGACGTGGGGAAGGAGACTTCATCTTCAGAAGGAGAGATGCCAAAAGCTGACGAGGGGAAGGAGACTTCATCTTCAGAAGGCGAGATGCCCTGAGGCTGACGAGGGGAAGTAGACTTCATCTTCAGAAGGAGAGATGCCCTGAGACTGACGAGGGGAAGGAGAGATGCCCTGAGGCTGACGAGGGGAAGGAGACTTCATCTTCAGAAGGAGAGATGCCCTGAGGCTGACGAGGGGAAGGAGAGATGCCCTGAGGCTGACGAGGGGAAGGAGAGATGCCCTGAGGCCAACGAGGGGAAGGAGAGATGCCCTGAGGCTGACGAGGGGAAGGAGAGATGCACTGAGGCCGACGAGGGGAAGGAGAGATGCCCTGAGGCCGACGAGGGGAAGGAGAGATGCCCTGAGGCTGACGAAGGGAAGGAGACTTCATCTTCAGAAGGAGAGATGCCCTGAGGCTGACGAGGTGAAGGAGACTTCATCTTCAGAAGGAGAGATGTCCTGAGGCTGACGAGGGGAAGGAGAGATGCCCTGAGGCTGATGAGGGGCAGAAGACTTTATCTTCAGAAGGAGAGATGCGCTGAGGCTGACGAGGGGAAGGAGAGATGCCCTGAGGCTGATGAGGGGAAAAGAGAGGTGTCCTCAGCCTGACAAGGGGAAGGAGAGATGCGCTGAGGCTAACGAGGGGAAGGAGACTTCATCTTCAGAAGGAAACAAGCCCTGAGGCTGACGAGGGGAAGGAGACATCATCTTCAGAAGGAGAGATGCCCTGAGGCCGACGAGGGGAAGGAGACTTCATCTTCAGAAGGAGAGATGCCAAAGGCTGACGAGGGGAAGTAGACTTCATCTTCAGAAGGAGAGATGCCCTGAGACTGACGAGGGGAAGGAGAGATGCCCTGAGGCTGACGAGGGGAAGGAGACTTCATCTTCAGAAGGAGAGATGCCCTGAGACTGACGAGGGGAAGGAGAGATGCCCTGAGGCTGACGAGGGGAAGGAGACTTCATCTTTAGAAGGAGAGATGTCCTGAGGCTGACGAGGGGAAGGAGAGATGCCCTGAGACTGACGAGGGGAAGGAGAGATGCCCTGAGTCCGACGAGGGGAAGGAGAGATGCCCTGAGGCTGACGAGGGGAAGGAGAGATGCCCTGAGGCTGACGAGGGGAAGGAGAGATGCCCTGAGGCTGACGAGGGGAAGGAGAGATGCCCTGAGGCCGACGAGGGGAAGGAGAGATGCCCTGAGGCTGACGAGGGGAATGAGAGATGCCCTGAGGCCGACGAGGGGAAGGAGAGATGCCCTGAGGCCGACGAGGGGAAGGAGAGATGCCTTGAGGCTGACGAAGGGAAGGAGACTTCATCTTCAGAAGGAGAGATACCCTGAGGCTGACGAGGTGAAGGAGACTTCATCTTCAGAAGGAGAGATGCGCTGAGGCTGACGAGGGGAAGGAGAGATGCCCTGAGGCTGATGAGGGGAAAAGAGAGGTGTCCTGAGCCTGACAAGGGGAAGGAGAGATGCGCTGAGGCTAACGAGGGGAAGGAGAGATGCCCTGAGGCTGACGAGGGGAAGGAGACTTCATCTTTAGAAGGAGAGATGTCCTGAGGCTGACGAGGGGAAGGAGAGATGCCCTGAGACTGACGAGGGGAAGGAGAGATGGCCTGAGGCCGACAAGGGGAAGGAGACTTCATCTTCAGAAGGCGAGATGCCCTGAGGCTGAGGAGGGGAAGGAGAGATGCCCTGAGGCTGACGAGGGGAAGGAGACTTCATCTGCAGAAGGAGAGATGCCCTGAGGCAGACAAGGGGAAGGAGACTTCATCTTCAGAAGGAGAGATGCCCTGAGGCTGACGAGGGGAAGGAGAGATGCCCTGAGGCTGACGAGGGGAAGGAGAGATCCCCTGAGGCTGACGAGGGGCAAAAGACTTTATCTTCAGAAGGAGAGATGCGCTGAGGCAGACGAGGGGAAGGAGAGATGCCCTGAGGCTGATGAGGGGAAAAGAGAGGTGTCCTGAGCCTGAAAAGGGTAAGGAGAGATGCCCTGAGACTGACGAGGGGAAGGAGAGATGCCCTGAGGCTGACGAGGGGAAGGAGACTTCATCTTCAGAAGGAAACAAGCCCTGAGGCTGACGAGGGGAAGGAGACTTCATCTTCAGAAGGAGAGATGCCCTGAGGCCGACGAGGGGAAGGAGACTTCATCTTCAGAAGGAGAGATGCCAAAGGCAGACGAGGGGAAGTAGACTTCATCTTCAGAAGGAGAGATGCCCTGAGACTGACGAGGGGAAGGAGAGATGCCCTGAGGCTGACGAGGGGAAGGAGACTTCATCTTCAGAAGGAGAGATGCCCTGAGACTGACGAGGGGAAGGAGAGATGCCCTGAGGCTGACGAGGGGAAGGAGACTTCATCTTTAGAAGGAGAGATGTCCTGAGGCTGACGAGGGGAAGGAGAGATGCCCTGAGACTGACGAGGGGAAGGAGAGATGCCCTGAGTCCGACGAGGGGAAGGAGAGATGCCCTGAGGCTGACGAGGGGAAGGAGAGATGCCCTGAGGCTGACGAGGGGAAGGAGAGATGCCCTGAGGCTGACGAGGGGAAGGAGAGATGCCCTGAGGCTGACGAGGGGAAGGAGAGATGCCCTGAGGCCGACGAGGGGAAGGAGAGATGCCCTGAGGCTGACGAGGGGAAGGAGAGATGCCCTGAGGCCGACGAGGGGAAGGAGAGATGCCCTGAGGCCGACGAGGGGAAGGAGAGATGCCTTGAGGCTGACGAAGGGAAGGAGACTTCATCTTCAGAAGGACAGATACCCTGAGGCTGACGAGGTGAAGGAGACTTCATCTTCAGAAGGAGAGATGTCCTGAGGCTGACGAGGGGAAGGAGAGATGCCCTGAGGCTGATGAGGGGCAGAAGACTTTATGTTCAGAAGGAGAGATGCGCTGAGGCTGACGAGGGGAAGGAGAGATGCCCTGAGGCTGATGAGGGGAAAAGAGAGGTGTCCTGAGCCTGACAAGGGGAAGGAGAGATGCGCTGAGGCTAACGAGGGGAAGGAGAGATGCCCTGAGGCTGACGAGGGGAAGGAGACTTCATCTTTAGAAGGAGAGATGTCCTGAGGCTGACGAGGGGAAGGAGAGATGCCCTGAGACTGACGAGGGGAAGGAGAGATGGCCTGAGGCCGACAAGGGGAAGGAGACTTCATCTTCAGAAGGCGAGATGCCCTGAGGCTGAGGAGGGGAAGGAGAGATGCCCTGAGGCTGACGAGGGGAAGGAGACTTCATCTGCAGAAGGAGAGATGCCCTGAGGCAGACAAGGGGAAGGAGACTTCATCTTCAGAAGGAGAGATGCCCTGAGGCTGACGAGGGGAAGGAGAGATGCCCTGAGGCTGACGAGGGGAAGGAGAGATCCCCTGAGGCTGACGAGGGGCAAAAGACTTTATCTTCAGAAGGAGAGATGCGCTGAGGCAGACGAGGGGAAGGAGAGATGCCCTGAGGCTGATGAGGGGAAAAGAGAGGTGTCCTGAGCCTGAAAAGGTTAAGGAGAGATGCCCTGAGACTGACGAGGGGAAGGAGAGATGCCCTGAGGCTGACGAGGGGAAGGAGACTTCATCTTCAGAAGGAAACAAGCCCTGAGGCTGACGAGGGGAAGGAGACTTCATCTTCAGAAGGAGAGATGCCCTGAGGCCGACGAGGGGAAGGAGACTTCATCTTCAGAAGGAGAGATGCCAAAGGCAGACGAGGGGAAGTAGACTTCATCTTCAGAAGGAGAGATGCCCTGAGACTGACGAGGGGAAGGAGAGATGCCCTGAGGCTGACGAGGGGAAGGAGACTTCATCTTCAGAAGGAGAGATGCCCTGAGACTGACGAGGGGAAGGAGAGATGCCCTGAGGCTGACGAGGGGAAGGAGACTTCATCTTTAGAAGGAGAGATGTCCTGAGGCTGACGAGGGGAAGGAGAGATGCCCTGAGACTGACGAGGGGAAGGAGAGATGCCCTGAGTCCGACGAGGGGAAGGAGAGATGCCCTGAGGCTGACGAGGGGAAGGAGAGATGCCCTGAGGCTGACGAGGGGAAGGAGAGATGCCCTGAGGCTGACGAGGGGAAGGAGAGATGCCCTGAGGCTGACGAGGGGAAGGAGAGATGCCCTGAGGCCGACGAGGGGAAGGAGAGATGCCCTGAGGCTGACGAGGGGAAGGAGAGATGCCCTGAGGCCGACGAGGGGAAGGAGAGATGCCCTGAGGCCGACGAGGGGAAGGAGAGATGCCTTGAGGCTGACGAAGGGAAGGAGACTTCATCTTCAGAAGGACAGATACCCTGAGGCTGACGAGGTGAAGGAGACTTCATCTTCAGAAGGAGAGATGTCCTGAGGCTGACGAGGGGAAGGAGAGATGCCCTGAGGCTGATGAGGGGCAGAAGACTTTATGTTCAGAAGGAGAGATGCGCTGAGGCTGACGAGGGGAAGGAGAGATGCCCTGAGGCTGATGAGGGGAAAAGAGAGGTGTCCTGAGCCTGACAAGGGGAAGGAGAGATGCGCTGAGGCTAACGAGGGGAAGGAGAGATGCCCTGAGGCTGACGAGGGGAAGGAGACTTCATCTTTAGAAGGAGAGATGTCCTGAGGCTGACGAGGGGAAGGAGAGATGCCCTGAGACTGACGAGGGGAAGGAGAGATGGCCTGAGGCCGACAAGGGGAAGGAGACTTCATCTTCAGAAGGCGAGATGCCCTGAGGCTGAGGAGGGGAAGGAGAGATGCCCTGAGGCTGACGAGGGGAAGGAGACTTCATCTGCAGAAGGAGAGATGCCCTGAGGCAGACAAGGGGAAGGAGACTTCATCTTCAGAAGGAGAGATGCCCTGAGGCTGACGAGGGGAAGGAGAGATGCCCTGAGGCTGACGAGGGGAAGGAGAGATCCCCTGAGGCTGACGAGGGGCAAAAGACTTTATCTTCAGAAGGAGAGATGCGCTGAGGCAGACGAGGGGAAGGAGAGATGCCCTGAGGCTGATGAGGGGAAAAGAGAGGTGTCCTGAGCCTGAAAAGGGTAAGGAGAGATGCCCTGAGACTGACGAGGGGAAGGAGAGATGCCCTGAGGCTGACGAGGGGAAGGAGACTTCATCTTCAGAAGGAAACAAGCCCTGAGGCTGACGAGGGGAAGGAGACTTCATCTTCAGAAGGAGAGATGCCCTGAGGCCGACGAGGGGAAGGAGACTTCATCTTCAGAAGGAGAGATGCCAAAGGCAGACGAGGGGAAGTAGACTTCATCTTCAGAAGGAGAGATGCCCTGAGACTGACGAGGGGAAGGAGAGATGCCCTGAGGCTGACGAGGGGAAGGAGACTTCATCTTCAGAAGGAGAGATGCCCTGAGACTGACGAGGGGAAGGAGAGATGCCCTGAGGCTGACGAGGGGAAGGAGACTTCATCTTTAGAAGGAGAGATGTCCTGAGGCTGACGAGGGGAAGGAGAGATGCCCTGAGACTGACGAGGGGAAGGAGAGATGCCCTGAGTCCGACGAGGGGAAGGAGAGATGCCCTGAGGCTGACGAGGGGAAGGAGAGATGCCCTGAGGCTGACGAGGGGAAGGAGAGATGCCCTGAGGCTGACGAGGGGAAGGAGAGATGCCCTGAGGCTGACGAGGGGAAGGAGAGATGCCCTGAGGCCGACGAGGGGAAGGAGAGATGCCCTGAGGCTGACGAGGGGAAGGAGAGATGCCCTGAGGCCGACGAGGGGAAGGAGAGATGCCCTGAGGCCGACGAGGGGAAGGAGAGATGCCTTGAGGCTGACGAAGGGAAGGAGACTTCATCTTCAGAAGGACAGATACCCTGAGGCTGACGAGGTGAAGGAGACTTCATCTTCAGAAGGAGAGATGTCCTGAGGCTGACGAGGGGAAGGAGAGATGCCCTGAGGCTGATGAGGGGCAGAAGACTTTATGTTCAGAAGGAGAGATGCGCTGAGGCTGACGAGGGGAAGGAGAGATGCCCTGAGGCTGATGAGGGGAAAAGAGAGGTGTCCTGAGCCTGACAAGGGGAAGGAGAGATGCGCTGAGGCTAACGAGGGGAAGGAGAGATGCCCTGAGGCTGACGAGGGGAAGGAGACTTCATCTTTAGAAGGAGAGATGTCCTGAGGCTGACGAGGGGAAGGAGAGATGCCCTGAGACTGACGAGGGGAAGGAGAGATGGCCTGAGGCTGATGAGGGGAAGGAGAGATGCCCTGAGGCTGACGAGACGAAGGAGAGATGCCCTGAGGCTGACGAGGGGAAGGAGAGATGCCCTGAGGCCGACGAGGGGAAGGAGAGATGCCCTGAGGCTGACGAGGGGAAGGAGAGATGCCCTGAGGCCGACGAGGGGAAGGAGAGATGCCCTGAGGCTGACGAGGGGAAGGAGAGATGCCATGAGGCTGATGAGGGGAAAAGAGAGGTGTCCCGAGCCTGACAAGGGGAACGAGAGATGCCCTGAGACTGACGAGGGGCAGGAGACTTTATCTTCAGAAGGAGAGATGCGCTGAGGCTGACGAGGGGAAGGAGAGATGCCCTGAGGCTGATGAGGGGAAAAGAGAGGTGTCCTGAGCCTGACAAGGGGAAGGAGAGATGCCCTGAGACTGACGAGGGGAAGGAGACTTCATCTTCAGAATGAGAGATGCCCTGAAGCTGACTAGGGGAAGGAGAGATGCCCTGAGGCTGACGAGGGGAAGGAGACTTCATCTTCAGAAGGAGAGATGCCCTGAGGCCGACGAGGGGAAGGAGACTTCATCTTCAGAAGGCGAGATGCCCTGAGGCTGACGAGGGGAAGGAGACTTCATCTTCAGAAGGCGAGATGCCCTGAGGCTGACGAGGGGAAGGAGAGATGCCCTGAGGCTGACGAGTGGAAGGAGACTTCACCTTCAGAAGGAGAGATGCCCAGAGGCTGACGAGGGGAAGGAGAGATGCCCTGAGGCTGACCAGGGGAAGGAGACTTCATCTTCAGAAGGAGAGATGCCCTGAGGCCGACAAGGGGAAGGAGACTTCATCTTCAGAAGGCGAGATGCCCTGAGGCTGAGGAGGGGAAGGAGAGATGCCCTGAGGCTGACGAGGGGAAGGAGACTTCATCTTCAGAAGGAGAGATGCCCTGAGGCTGACGAGGGGAAGGAGAGATGCCCTGAGGCTGACAAGGGGAAGGAGACTTCATCTTCAGAAGGAGAGATGCCCTGAGGCCGACGTGGGGAAGGAGACTTCATCTTCAGAAGGAGAGATGCCAAAAGCTGACGAGGGGAAGGAGACTTCATCTTCAGAAGGCGAGATGCCCTGAGGCTGACGAGGGGAAGTAGACTTCATCTTCAGAAGGAGAGATGCCCTGAGACTGACGAGGGGAAGGAGAGATGCCCTGAGGCTGACGAGGGGAAGGAGACTTCATCTTCAGAAGGAGAGATGCCCTGAGGCTGACGAGGGGAAGGAGAGATGCCCTGAGGCTGACGAGGGGAAGGAGAGATGCCCTGAGGCCAACGAGGGGAAGGAGAGATGCCCTGAGGCTGACGAGGGGAAGGAGAGATGCCCTGAGGCCGACGAGGGGAAGGAGAGATGCCCTGAGGCCGACGAGGGGAAGGAGAGATGCCCTGAGGCTGACGAAGGGAAGGAGACTTCATCTTCAGAAGGAGAGATGCCCTGAGGCTGACGAGGTGAAGGAGACTTCATCTTCAGAAGGAGAGATGTCCTGAGGCTGACGAGGGGAAGGAGAGATGCCCTGAGGCTGATGAGGGGCAGAAGACTTTATCTTCAGAAGGAGAGATGCGCTGAGGCTGACGAGGGGAAGGAGAGATGCCCTGAGGCTGATGAGGGGAAAAGAGAGGTGTCCTCAGCCTGACAAGGGGAAGGAGAGATGCGCTGAGGCTAACGAGGGGAAGGAGACTTCATCTTCAGAAGGAAACAAGCCCTGAGGCTGACGAGGGGAAGGAGACTTCATCTTCAGAAGGAGAGATGCCCTGAGGCCGACGAGGGGAAGGAGACTTCATCTTCAGAAGGAGAGATGCCAAAGGCTGACGAGGGGAAGTAGACTTCATCTTCAGAAGGAGAGATGCCCTGAGACTGACGAGGGGAAGGAGAGATGCCCTGAGGCTGACGAGGGGAAGGAGACTTCATCTTCAGAAGGAGAGATGCCCTGAGACTGACGATGGGAAGGAGAGATGCCCTGAGGCCGACGAGGGGAAGGAGACTTCATCTTCAGAAGGAGAGATGCCCTGAGGCCGACGAGGGGAAGGAGACTTAATCTTCAGAAGGAGAGATGCCCTGAGGCTGACGAGGGGAAGGAGACTTCATCTTCAGAAGGAGAGATGCCCTGAGGCTGACGAGGGGAAGGAGAGATGCCCTGAGGCTGACAAGGGGAAGGAGACTTCATCTTCAGAAGGAGAGATGCCCTGAGGCCGACGTGGGGAAGGAGACTTCATCTTCAGAAGGAGAGATGCCAAAAGCTGACGAGGGGAAGGAGACTTCATCTTCAGAAGGCGAGATGCCCTGAGGCTGACGAGGGGAAGTAGACTTCATCTTCAGAAGGAGAGATGCCCTGAGACTGACGAGGGGAAGGAGAGATGCCCTGAGGCTGACGAGGGGAAGGAGACTTCATCTTTAGAAGGAGAGATGTCCTGAGGCTGACGAGGGGAAGGAGAGATGCCCTGAGACTGACGAGGGGAAGGAGAGATGGCCTGAGGCTGATGAGAGGAAGGAGAGATGCCCTGAGGCTGACGAGACGAAGGAGAGATGCCCTGAGGCTGACGAGGGGAAGGAGAGATGCCCTGAGGCCGACGAGGGGAAGGAGAGATGCCCTGAGGCTGACGAGGGGAAGGAGAGATGCCCTGAGGCCGACGAGGGGAAGGAGAGATGCCCTAAAGCCGACGAGGGGAAGGAGACTTCATCTTCAGAAGGCGAGATGCCCTGAGGCTGACGAGGGGAAGGAGAGTTGCCCTGAGGCTGACGAGGGGAAGGACACTTCATCTGCAGAAGGAGAGATGCCCTGAGGCTGACAAGGGGAAGGAGACATCATCTTCAGAAGGAGAGATGCCCTGAGGCTGACGAGGGGAAGGAGAGATGCCCTGAGGCTGACGAGGGGAAGGAGAGATCCCCTGAGGCTGACGAGGGGCAGGAGACTTTATCTTCAGAAGGAAAGATGCGCTGAGGCTGACGAGGGGAAGGAGAGATGCCCTGAGGCTGATGAGGGGAAAAGAGAGGTGTCCCGAGCCTGACAAGGGGAAGGAGAGATGCCCTGAGACTGACGATGGGCAGGAGACTTTATCTTCAGAAGGAGAGATGCGCTGAGGCTGACGAGGGGAAGGAGAGATGCCCTGAGGCTGATGAGGGGAAAAGAGAGGTGTCCTGAGCCTGACAAGGGGAAGGAGAGATGCCAAGAGACTGACGAGGGGAAGGAGACTTCATCTTCAGAATGAGAGATGCCCTGAAGCTGACGAGGGGAAGGAGAGATGCCCTGAGGCTGACGAGGGGAAGGAGACTTCATCTTCAGAAGGAGAGATGCCCTGAGGCCGACGAGGGGAAGGAGACTTCATCTTCAGAAGGCGAGATGCCCTGAGGCTGACGAGGGGAAGGAGACTTCATCTTCAGAAGGCGAGATGCCCTGAGGCTGACGAGGGGAAGGAGAGATGCCCTGAGGCTGACGAGTGGAAGGAGACTTCATCTTCAGAAGGAGAGATGCCCTGAGGCTGACGAGGGGAAGGAGAGATGCCCTGAGGCTGACCAGGGGAAGGAGACTTCATCTTCAGAAGGAGAGATGCCCTGAGGCCGACAAGGGGAAGGAGACTTCATCTTCAGAAGGCGAGATGCCCTGAGGCTGAGGAGGGGAAGGAGAGATGCCCTGAGGCTGACGAGGGGAAGGAGACTTCATCTGCAGAAGGAGAGATGCCCTGAGGCTGACGAGGGGAAGGAGAGTTGCCCTGAGGCTGACGAGGGGAAGGACACTTCATCTGCAGAAGGAGAGATGCCCTGAGGCTGACAAGGGGAAGGAGACATCATCTTCAGAAGGAGAGATGCCCTGAGGCTGACGAGGGGAAGGAGAGATGCCCTGAGGCTGACGAGGGGAAGGAGAGATCCCCTGAGGCTGACGAGGGGCAGGAGACTTTATCTTCAGAAGGAAAGATGCGCTGAGGCTGACGAGGGGAAGGAGAGATGCCCTGAGGCTGATGAGGGGAAAAGAGAGGTGTCCCGAGCCTGACAAGGGGAAGGAGAGATGCCCTGAGACTGACGAGGGGCAGGAGACTTTATATTCAGAAGGAGAGATGCGCTGAGGCTGATGAGGGGAAGGAGAGATGCCCTGAGGCTGATGAGGGGAAAAGAGAGGTGTCCTGAGCCTGACAAGGGGAAGGAGAGATGCCCTGAGACTGACGAGGGGAAGGAGACTTCATCTTCAGAATGAGAGATGCCCTGAAGCTGACGAGGGGAAGGAGAGATGCCCTGAGGCTGACGAGGGGAAGGAGACTTCATCTTCAGAAGGAGAGATGCCCTGAGGCCGACGAGGGGAAGGAGACTTCATCTTCAGAAGGCGAGATGCCCTGAGGCTGACGAGGGGAAGGAGACTTCATCTTCAGAAGGCGAGATGCCCTGAGGCTGACGAGGGGAAGGAGAGATGCCCTGAGGCTGACGAGTGGAAGGAGACTAAATCTTCAGAAGGAGAGATGCCCTGAGGCTGACGAGGGGAAGGAGAGATGCCCTGAGGCTGACCAGGGGAAGGAGACTTCATCTTCAGAAGGAGAGATGCCCTGAGGCCGACAAGGGGAAGGAGACTTCATCTTCAGAAGGCGAGATGCCCTGAGGCTGAGGAGGGAAAGGAGAGATGCCCTGAGGCTGACGAGGGGAAGGAGACTTCATCTGCAGAAGGAGAGATGCCCTGAGGCTGACAAGGGGAAGGAGACTTCATCTTCAGAAGGAGAGATGCCCTGAGGCTGACGAGGGGAAGGAGAGATGCCCTGAGGCTGACGAGGGGAAGGAGAGATCCCCTGAGGCTGACGAGGGGCAGGAGACTTTATCTTCAGAAGGAGAGATGCGCTGAGGCAGACGAGGGGAAGGAGAGATGCCCTGAGGCTGATGAGGGGAAAAGAGAGGTGTCCTGAGCCTGAAAAGGGGAAGGAGAGATGCCCTGAGACTGACGAGGGGAAGGAGAGATGCCCTGAGGCTGACGAGGGGAAGGAGAGATGCCCTGAGGCTGACCAGGGGAAGGAGACTTCATCTTCAGAAGGAGAGATGCCCTGAGGCCGACAAGGGGAAGGAGACTTCATCTTCAGAAGGCGAGATGCCCTGAGGCTGAGGAGGGGAAGGAGAGATGCCCTAAGGCTGACGAGGGGAAGGAGACTTCATCTGCAGAAGGAGAGATGCCCTGAGGCTGACAAGGGGAAGGAGACTTCATCTTCAGAAGGAGAGATGCCCTGAGGCTGACGAGGGGAAGGAGAGATGCCCTGAGGCTGACGAGGGGAAGGAGAGATCCCCTGAGGCTGACGAGGGGCAAAAGACTTTATCTTCAGAAGGAGAGATGCGCTGAGGCAGACGAGGGGAAGGAGAGATGCCCTGAGGCTGATGAGGGGAAAAGAGAGGTGTCCTGAGCCTGAAAAGGGGAAGGAGAGATGCCCTGAGACTGACGAGGGGAAGGAGAGATGCCCTGAGGCTGACGAGGGGAAGGAGAGATGTCCTGTGGCTGACGAGGGGAAGGAGAGATGCCCTGAGGCTGACGAGGGGAAGGAGACTTCATCTTCAGAAGGAGAGATGCCCTGAGGCTGACGAGGGGAAGGAGACTTCATCTTCAGAAGGCGAGATGCCCTGAGGCTGACGAGGGGAAGGAGACTTCATCTTCAGAAGGCGAGATGCCCTGAGGCTGACGAGGGGAAGGAGAGATGCCCTGAGGCTGACGAGGGGAAGGAGAGATGTCCTGTGGCTGACGAGGGGAAGGAGAGATGCCCTGAGGCTGACGAGGGGAAGGAGACTTCATCTTCAGAAGGAGAGATGCCCTGAGGCTGACGAGGGGAAGGAGACTTCATCTTCAGAAGGAGAGATGCCCTGAGGCCGATGAGGGGAAGGAGACTTAATCTTCAGAAGGAGAGATGCCCTGAGGCTGACGAGGGGAAGGAGACTTCATCTTCAGAAGGAGAGATGCCCTGAGGCCGATGAGGGGAAGGAGACTTAATCTTCAGAAGGAGAGATGCCCTGAGGCTGACGAGGGGAAGGAGACTTCATCTTCAGAAGGAGAGATGCCCTGAGGCTGACGAGGGGAAGGAGAGATGCCCTGAGGCTGACAAGGGGAAGGAGACTTCATCTTCAGAAGGAGAGATGCCCTGAGGCCGACGTGGGGAAGGAGACTTCATCTTCAGAAGGAGAGATGCCAAAAGCTGACGAGGGGAAGGAGACTTCATCTTCAGAAGGCGAGATGCCCTGAGGCTGACGAGGGGAAGTAGACTTCATCTTCAGAAGGAGAGATGCCCTGAGACTGACGAGGGGAAGGAGAGATGCCCTGAGGCTGACGAGGGGAAGGAGACTTCATCTTTAGAAGGAGAGATGTCCTGAGGCTGACGAGGGGAAGGAGAGATGCCCTGAGACTGACGAGGGGAAGGAGAGATGGCCTGAGGCTGATGAGAGGAAGGAGAGATGCCCTGAGGCTGACGAGACGAAGGAGAGATGCCCTGAGGCTGACGAGGGGAAGGAGAGATGCCCTGAGGCCGACGAGGGGAAGGAGAGATGCCCTGAGGCTGACGAGGGGAAGGAGAGATGCCCTGAGGCCGACGAGGGGAAGGAGAGATGCCCTAAAGCCGACGAGGGGAAGGAGACTTCATCTTCAGAAGGCGAGATGCCCTGAGGCTGACGAGGGGAAGGAGAGTTGCCCTGAGGCTGACGAGGGGAAGGACACTTCATCTGCAGAAGGAGAGATGCCCTGAGGCTGACAAGGGGAAGGAGACATCATCTTCAGAAGGAGAGATGCCCTGAGGCTGACGAGGGGAAGGAGAGATGCCCTGAGGCTGACGAGGGGAAGGAGAGATCCCCTGAGGCTGACGAGGGGCAGGAGACTTTATCTTCAGAAGGAAAGATGCGCTGAGGCTGACGAGGTGAAGGAGAGATGCCCTGAGGCTGATGAGGGGAAAAGAGAGGTGTCCCGAGCCTGACAAGGGGAAGGAGAGATGCCCTGAGACTGACGATGGGCAGGAGACTTTATCTTCAGAAGGAGAGATGCGCTGAGGCTGACGAGGGGAAGGAGAGATGCCCTGAGGCTGATGAGGGGAAAAGAGAGGTGTCCTGAGCCTGACAAGGGGAAGGAGAGATGCCAAGAGACTGACGAGGGGAAGGAGACTTCATCTTCAGAATGAGAGATGCCCTGAAGCTGACGAGGGGAAGGAGAGATGCCCTGAGGCTGACGAGGGGAAGGAGACTTCATCTTCAGAAGGAGAGATGCCCTGAGGCCGACGAGGGGAAGGAGACTTCATCTTCAGAAGGCGAGATGCCCTGAGGCTGACGAGGGGAAGGAGACTTCATCTTCAGAAGGCGAGATGCCCTGAGGCTGACGAGGGGAAGGAGAGATGCCCTGAGGCTGACGAGTGGAAGGAGACTTCATCTTCAGAAGGAGAGATGCCCTGAGGCTGACGAGGGGAAGGAGAGATGCCCTGAGGCTGACCAGGGGAAGGAGACTTCATCTTCAGAAGGAGAGATGCCCTGGGGCCGACAAGGGGAAGGAGACTTCATCTTCAGAAGGCGAGATGCCCTGAGGCTGAGGAGGGGAAGGAGAGATGCCCTGAGGCTGACGAGGGGAAGGAGACTTCATCTGCAGAAGGAGAGATGCCCTGAGGCTGACGAGGGGAAGGAGAGTTGCCCTGAGGCTGACGAGGGGAAGGACACTTCATCTGCAGAAGGAGAGATGCCCTGAGGCTGACAAGGGGAAGGAGACATCATCTTCAGAAGGAGAGATGCCCTGAGGCTGACGAGGGGAAGGAGAGATGCCCTGAGGCTGACGAGGGGAAGGAGAGATCCCCTGAGGCTGACGAGGGGCAGGAGACTTTATCTTCAGAAGGAAAGATGCGCTGAGTCTGACGAGGGGAAGGAGAGATGCCCTGAGGCTGATGAGGGGAAAAGAGAGGTGTCCCGAGCCTGACAAGGGGAAGGAGAGATGCCCTGAGACTGACGAGGGGCAGGAGACTTTATCTTCAGAAGGAGAGATGCGCTGAGGCTGACGAGGGGAAGGAGAGATGCCCTGAGGCTGATGAGGGGAAAAGAGAGGTGTCCTGAGCCTGACAAGGGGAAGGAGAGATGCCCTGAGACTGACGAGGGGAAGGAGACTTCATCTTCAGAATGAGAGATGCCCTGAAGCTGACGAGGGGAAGGAGAGATGCCCTGAGGCTGACGAGGGGAAGGAGACTTCATCTTCAGAAGGAGAGATGCCCTGAGGCCGACGAGGGGAAGGAGACTTCATCTTCAGAAGGCGAGATGCCCTGAGGCTGACGAGGGGAAGGAGACTTCATCTTCAGAAGGCGAGATGCCCTGAGGCTGACGAGGGGAAGGAGAGATGCCCTGAGGCTGACGAGTGGAAGGAGACTTCATCTTCAGAAGGAGAGATGCCCTGAGGCTGACGAGGGGAAGGAGAGATGCCCTGAGGCTGACCAGGGGAAGGAGACTTCATCTTCAGAAGGAGAGATGCCCTGAGGCCGACAAGGGGAAGGAGACTTCATCTTCAGAAGGCGAGATGCCCTGAGGCTGAGGAGGGAAAGGAGAGATGCCCTGAGGCTGACGAGGGGAAGGAGACTTCATCTGCAGAAGGAGAGATGCCCTGAGGCTGACAAGGGGAAGGAGACTTCATCTTCAGAAGGAGAGATGCCCTGAGGCTGACGAGGGGAAGGAGAGATGCCCTGAGGCTGACGAGGGGAAGGAGAGATCCCCTGAGGCTGACGAGGGGCAGGAGACTTTATCTTCAGAAGGAGAGATGCGCTGAGGCAGACGAGGGGAAGGAGAGATGCCCTGAGGCTGATGAGGGGAAAAGAGAGGTGTCCTGAGCCTGAAAAGGGGAAGGAGAGATGCCCTGAGACTGACGAGGGGAAGGAGAGATGCCCTGAGGCTGACGAGGGGCAAAAGACTTTATCTTCAGAAGGAGAGATGCGCTGAGGCAGACGAGGGGAAGGAGAGATGCCCTGAGGCTGATGAGGGGAAAAGAGAGGTGTCCTGAGCCTGAAAAGGGGAAGGAGAGATGCCCTGAGACTGACGAGGGGAAGGAGAGATGCCCTGAGGCTGACGAGGGGAAGGAGAGATGTCCTGTGGCTGACGAGGGGAAGGAGAGATGCCCTGAGGCTGACGAGGGGAAGGAGACTTCATCTTCAGAAGGAGAGATGCCCTGAGGCTGACGAGGGGAAGGAGACTTCATCTTCAGAAGGAGAGATGCCCTGAGGCCGATGAGGGGAAGGAGACTTAATCTTCAGAAGGAGAGATGCCCTGAGGCTGACGAGGGGAAGGAGACTTCATCTTCAGAAGGAGAGATGCCCTGAGGCCGATGAGGGGAAGGAGACTTAATCTTCAGAAGGAGAGATGCCCTGAGGCTGACGAGGGGAAGGAGACTTCATCTTCAGAAGGAGAGATGCCCTGAGGCTGACGAGGGGAAGGAGAGATGCCCTGAGGCTGACAAGGGGAAGGAGACTTCATCTTCAGAAGGAGAGATGCCCTGAGGCCGACGTGGGGAAGGAGACTTCATCTTCAGAAGGAGAGATGCCAAAAGCTGACGAGGGGAAGGAGACTTCATCTTCAGAAGGAGAGATGCCCTGAGGCCGACAAGGGGAAGGAGACTTCATCTTCAGAAGGCGAGATGCCCTGAGGCTGAGGAGGGAAAGGAGAGATGCCCTGAGGCTGACGAGGGGAAGGAGACTTCATCTGCAGAAGGAGAGATGCCCTGAGGCTGACAAGGGGAAGGAGACTTCATCTTCAGAAGGAGAGATGCCCTGAGGCTGACGAGGGGAAGGAGAGATGCCCTGAGGCTGACGAGGGGAAGGAGAGATCCCCTGAGGCTGACGAGGGGCAGGAGACTTTATCTTCAGAAGGAGAGATGCGCTGAGGCAGACGAGGGGAAGGAGAGATGCCCTGAGGCTGATGAGGGGAAAAGAGAGGTGTCCTGAGCCCGAAAAGGGGAAGGAGAGATGCCCTGAGACTGACGAGGGGAAGGAGAGATGCCCTGAGGCTGACGAGGGGCAAAAGACTTTATCTTCAGAAGGAGAGATGCGCTGAGGCAGACGAGGGGAAGGAGAGATGCCCTGAGGCTGATGAGGGGAAAAGAGAGGTGTCCTGAGCCTGAAAAGGGGAAGGAGAGATGCCCTGAGACTGACGAGGGGAAGGAGAGATGCCCTGAGGCTGACGAGGGGAAGGAGAGATGTCCTGTGGCTGACGAGGGGAAGGAGAGATGCCCTGAGGCTGACGAGGGGAAGGAGACTTCATCTTCAGAAGGAGAGATGCCCTGAGGCTGACGAGGGGAAGGAGACTTCATCTTCAGAAGGAGAGATGCCCTGAGGCCGATGAGGGGAAGGAGACCTAATCTTCAGAAGGAGAGATGCCCTGAGGCTGACGAGGGGAAGGAGACTTCATCTTCAGAAGGAGAGATGCCCTGAGGCCGATGAGGGGAAGGAGACTTAATCTTCAGAAGGAGAGATGCCCTGAGGCTGACGAGGGGAAGGAGACTTCATCTTCAGAAGGAGAGATGCCCTGAGGCTGACGAGGGGAAGGAGAGATGCCCTGAGGCTGACAAGGGGAAGGAGACTTCATCTTCAGAAGGAGAGATGCCCTGAGGCCGACGTGGGGAAGGAGACTTCATCTTCAGAAGGAGAGATGCCAAAAGCTGACGAGGGGAAGGAGACTTCATCTTCAGAAGGCGAGATGCCCTGAGGCTGACGAGGGGAAGTAGACTTCATCTTCAGAAGGAGAGATGCCCTGAGACTGACGAGGGGAAGGAGAGATGCCCTGAGGCTGACGAGGGGAAGGAGACTTCATCTTTAGAAGGAGAGATGTCCTGAGGCTGACGAGGGGAAGGAGAGATGCCCTGAGACTGACGAGGGGAAGGAGAGATGGCCTGAGGCTGATGAGGGGAAGGAGAGATGCCCTGAGGCTGACGAGACGAAGGAGAGATGCCCTGAGGCTGACGAGGGGAAGGAGAGATGCCCTGAGGCCGACGAGGGGAAGGAGAGATGCCCTGAGGCTGACGAGGGGAAGGAGAGATGCCCTGAGGCCGACGAGGGGAAGGAGAGATGCCCTGAGGCCGACGAGGGGAAGGAGACTTCATCTTCAGAAGGCGAGATGCCCTGAGGCTGACGAGGGGAAGGAGAGTTGCCCTGAGGCTGACGAGGGGAAGGAGACATCATCTTCAGAAGGAGAGATGCCCTGAGGCTGACGAGGGGAAGGAGAGATGCCCTGAGGCTGACGAGGGGAAGGAGAGATCCCCTGAGGCTGACGAGGGGCAGGAGACTTTATCTTCAGAAGGAAAGATGCGCTGAGGCTGACGAGGGGAAGGAGAGATGCCCTGAGGCTGATGAGGGGAAAAGAGAGGTGTCCCGAGCCTGACAAGGGGAAGGAGAGATGCCCTGAGACTGACGAGGGGCAGGAGACTTTATCTTCAGAAGGAGAGATGCGCTGAGGCTGATGAGGGGAAGGAGAGATGCCCTGAGGCTGATGAGGGGAAAAGAGAGGTGTCCTGAGCCTGACAAGGGGAAGGAGAGATGCCCTGAGACTGACGAGGGGAAGGAGACTTCATCTTCAGAATGAGAGATGCCCTGAAGCTGACGAGGGGAAGGAGAGATGCCCTGAGGCTGACGAGGGGAAGGAGACTTCATCTTCAGAAGGAGAGATGCCCTGAGGCCGACGAGGGGAAGGAGACTTCATCTTCAGAAGGCGAGATGCCCTGAGGCTGACGAGGGGAAGGAGACTTCATCTTCAGAAGGCGAGATGCCCTGAGGCTGACGAGGGGAAGGAGAGATGCCCTGAGGCTGACCAGGGGAAGGAGACTTCATCTTCAGAAGGAGAGATGCCCTGAGGCCGACAAGGGGAAGGAGACTTCATCTTCAGAAGGCGAGATGCCCTGAGGCTGAGGAGGGGAAGGAGAGATGCCCTGAGGCTGACGAGGGGAAGGAGACTTCATCTGCAGAAGGAGAGATGCCCTGAGGCTGACAAGGGGAAGGAGACTTCATCTTCAGAAGGAGAGATGCCCTGAGGCTGACGAGGGGAAGGAGAGATGCCCTGAGGCTGACGAGGGGAAGGAGAGATCCCCTGAGGCTGACGAGGGGCAGGAGACTTTATCTTCAGAAGGAGAGATGCGCTGAGGCAGACGAGGGGAAGGAGAGATGCCCTGAGGCTGATGAGGGGAAAAGAGAGGTGTCCTGAGCCTGAAAAGGGGAAGGAGAGATGCCCTGAGACTGACGAGGGGAAGGAGAGATGCCCTGAGGCTGACGAGGGGAAGGAGAGATGCCCTGAGGCTGACCAGGGGAAGGAGACTTCATCTTCAGAAGGAGAGATGCCCTGAGGCCGACAAGGGGAAGGAGACTTCATCTTCAGAAGGCGAGATGCCCTGAGGCTGAGGAGGGGAAGGAGAGATGCCCTGAGGCTGACGAGGGGAAGGAGACTTCATCTGCAGAAGGAGAGATGCCCTGAGGCTGACAAGGGGAAGGAGACTTCATCTTCAGAAGGAGAGATGCCCTGAGGCTGACGAGGGGAAGGAGAGATGCCCTGAGGCTGACGAGGGGAAGGAGAGATCCCCTGAGGCTGACGAGGGGCAAAAGACTTTATCTTCAGAAGGAGAGATGCGCTGAGGCAGACGAGGGGAAGGAGAGATGCCCTGAGGCTGATGAGGGGAAAAGAGAGGTGTCCTGAGCCTGAAAAGGGGAAGGAGAGATGCCCTGAGACTGACGAGGGGAAGGAGAGATGCCCTGAGGCTGACGAGGGGAAGGAGACTTCATCTTCAGAAGGAAACAAGCCCTGAGGCTGACGAGGGGAAGGAGACTTCATCTTCAGAAGGAGAGATGCCCTGAGGCCGACGAGGGGAAGGAGAGATGTCCTGTGGCTGACGAGGGGGAGAGATGCCCTGAGGCTGACGAGGGGAAGGAGACTTCATCTTCAGAAGGAGAGATGCCCTGAGACTGACGAGGGGAAGGAGAGATGCCCTGAGGCTGACGAGGGGAAGGAGACTTCATCTTCAGAAGGAGAGATGCCCTGAGACTGACGAGGGGAAGGAGAGATGCCCTGAGGCTGACGAGGGGAAGGAGACTTCATCTTCAGAAGGAGAGATGCCCTGAGACTGACGAGGGGAAGGAGAGATGCCCTGAGGCTGACGAGGGGAAGGAGACTTCATCTTCAGAAGGAGAGATGCCCTGAGACTGACGAGGGGAAGGAGAGATGCCCTGAGGCTGACGAGGGGAAGGAGACTTCATCTTTAGAAGGAGAGATGTCCTGAGGCTGACGAGGGGAAGGAGAGATGCCCTGAGACTGACGAGGGGAAGGAGAGATGCCCTGAGTCCGACGAGGGGAAGGAGAGATGCCCTGAGGCTGACGAGGGGAAGGAGAGATGCCCTGAGGCTGACGAGGGGAAGGAGAGATGCCCTGAGGCTGACGAGGGGAAGGAGAGATGCCCTGAGGCTGACGAGGGGAAGGAGAGATGCCCTGAGGCCGACGAGGGGAAGGAGAGATGCCCTGAGGCTGACGAGGGGAAGGAGAGATGCCCTGAGGCCGACGAGGGGAAGGAGAGATGCCCTGAGGCCGACGAGGGGAAGGAGAGATGCCTTGAGGCTGACGAAGGGAAGGAGACTTCATCTTCAGAAGGAGAGATACCCTGAGGCTGACGAGGTGAAGGAGACTTCATCTTCAGAAGGAGAGATGTCCTGAGGCTGACGAGGGGAAGGAGAGATGCCCTGAGGCTGATGAGGGGCAGAAGACTTTATCTTCAGAAGGAGAGATGCGCTGAGGCTGACGAGGGGAAGGAGAGATGCCCGAGGCTGATGAGGGGAAAAGAGAGGTGTCCTGAGCCTGACAGGGGAAGGAGAGATGCGCTGAGGCTAACGAGGGGAAGGAGAGATGCCCTGAGGCTGACGAGGGGAAGGAGACTTCATCTTTAGAAGGAGAGATGTCCTGAGGCTGACGAGGGGAAGGAGAGATGCCCTGAGACTGACGAGGGGAAGGAGAGATGGCCTGAGGCTGATGAGGGGAAGGAGAGATGCCCTGAGGCCGACGAGACGAAGGAGAGATGCCCTGAGGCTGACGAGGGGAAGGAGAGATGCCCTGAGGCCGACGAGGGGAAGGAGAGATGCCCTGAGGCTGACGAGGGGAAGGAGAGATGCCCTGAGGCCGACGAGGGGAAGGAGAGATGCCCTGAGGCTGACAAGGGGAAGGAGAGATGCCCTGAGACTGACGAGGGGCAGGAGACTTTATCTTCAGAAGGAGAGATGCCCTGAGGCCGACAAGGGGAAGGAGACTTCATCTTCAGAAGGCGAGATGCCCTGAGGCTGAGGAGGGGAAGGAGAGATGCCCTGAGGCTGACGAGGGGAAGGAGACTTCATCTGCAGAAGGAGAGATGCCCTGAGGCAGACAAGGGGAAGGAGACTTCATCTTCAGAAGGAGAGATGCCCTGAGGCTGACGAGGGGAAGGAGAGATGCCCTGAGGCTGACGAGGGGAAGGAGAGATCCCCTGAGGCTGACGAGGGGCAAAAGACTTTATCTTCAGAAGGAGAGATGCGCTGAGGCAGACGAGGGGAAGGAGAGATGCCCTGAGGCTGATGAGGGGAAAAGAGAGGTGTCCTGAGCCTGAAAAGGGTAAGGAGAGATGCCCTGAGACTGACGAGGGGAAGGAGAGATGCCCTGAGGCTGACGAGGGGAAGGAGACTTCATCTTCAGAAGGAAACAAGCCCTGAGGCTGACGAGGGGAAGGAGACTTCATCTTCAGAAGGAGAGATGCCCTGAGGCCGACGAGGGGAAGGAGACTTCATCTTCAGAAGGAGAGATGCCAAAGGCTGACGAGGGGAAGTAGACTTCATCTTCAGAAGGAGAGATGCCCTGAGACTGACGAGGGGAAGGAGAGATGCCCTGAGGCTGACGAGGGGAAGGAGACTTCATCTTCAGAAGGAGAGATGCCCTGAGACTGACGAGGGGAAGGAGAGATGCCCTGAGGCTGACGAGGGGAAGGAGACTTCATCTTTAGAAGGAGAGATGTCCTGAGGCTGACGAGGGGAAGGAGAGATGCCCTGAGACTGACGAGGGGAAGGAGAGATGCCCTGAGTCCGACGAGGGGAAGGAGAGATGCCCTGAGGCTGACGAGGGGAAGGAGAGATGCCCTGAGGCTGACGAGGGGAAGGAGAGATGCCCCTGAGGCTGACGAGGGGAAGGAGAGATGCCCTGAGGCTGACGAGGGGAAGGAGAGATGCCCTGAGGCCGACGAGGGGAAGGAGAGATGCCCTGAGGCTGACGAGGGGAAGGAGAGATGCCCTGAGGCCGACGAGGGGAAGGAGAGATGCCCTGAGGCCGACGAGGGGAAGGAGAGATGCCTTGAGGCTGACGAAGGGAAGGAGACTTCATCTTCAGAAGGACAGATACCCTGAGGCTGACGAGGTGAAGGAGACTTCATCTTCAGAAGGAGAGATGTCCTGAGGCTGACGAGGGGAAGGAGAGATGCCCTGAGGCTGATGAGGGGCAGAAGACTTTATGTTCAGAAGGAGAGATGCGCTGAGGCTGACGAGGGGAAGGAGAGATGCCCTGAGGCTGATGAGGGGAAAAGAGAGGTGTCCTGAGCCTGACAAGGGGAAGGAGAGATGCGCTGAGGCTAACGAGGGGAAGGAGAGATGCCCTGAGGCTGACGAGGGGAAGGAGACTTCATCTTTAGAAGGAGAGATGTCCTGAGGCTGACGAGGGGAAGGAGAGATGCCCTGAGACTGACGAGGGGAAGGAGAGATGGCCTGAGGCTGATGAGGGGAAGGAGAGATGCCCTGAGGCTGACGAGACGAAGGAGAGATGCCCTGAGGCTGACGAGGGGAAGGAGAGATGCCCTGAGGCCGACGAGGGGAAGGAGAGATGCCCTGAGGCTGACGAGGGGAAGGAGAGATGCCCTGAGGCCGACGAGGGGAAGGAGAGATGCCCTGAGGCTGACGAGGGGAAGGAGAGATGCCATGAGGCTGATGAGGGGAAAAGAGAGGTGTCCCGAGCCTGACAAGGGGAACGAGAGATGCCCTGAGACTGACGAGGGGCAGGAGACTTTATCTTCAGAAGGAGAGATGCGCTGAGGCTGACGAGGGGAAGGAGAGATGCCCTGAGAATGATGAGGGGAAAAGAGAGGTGTCCTGAGCCTGACAAGGGGAAGGAGAGATGCCCTGAGACTGACGAGGGGAAGGAGACTTCATCTTCAGAATGAGAGATGCCCTGAAGCTGACTAGGGGAAGGAGAGATGCCCTGAGGCTGACGAGGGGAAGGAGACTTCATCTTCAGAAGGAGAGATGCCCTGAGGCCGACGAGGGGAAGGAGACTTCATCTTCAGAAGGCGAGATGCCCTGAGGCTGACGAGGGGAAGGAGACTTCATCTTCAGAAGGCGAGATGCCCTGAGGCTGACGAGGGGAAGGAGAGATGCCCTGAGGCTGACGAGTGGAAGGAGACTTCACCTTCAGAAGGAGAGATGCCCTGAGGCTGACGAGGGGAAGGAGAGATGCCCTGAGGCTGACCAGGGGAAGGAGACTTCATCTTCAGAAGGAGAGATGCCCTGAGGCCGACAAGGGGAAGGAGACTTCATCTTCAGAAGGCGAGATGCCCTGAGGCTGAGGAGGGGAAGGAGAGATGCCCTGAGGCTGACGAGGGGAAGGAGACTTCATCTTCAGAAGGAGAGATGCCCTGAGGCTGACGAGGGGAAGGAGAGATGCCCTGAGGCTGACAAGGGGAAGGAGACTTCATCTTCAGAAGGAGAGATGCCCTGAGGCCGACGTGGGGAAGGAGACTTCATCTTCAGAAGGAGAGATGCCAAAAGCTGACGAGGGGAAGGAGACTTCATCTTCAGAAGGCGAGATGCCCTGAGGCTGACGAGGGGAAGTAGACTTCATCTTCAGAAGGAGAGATGCCCTGAGACTGACGAGGGGAAGGAGAGATGCCCTGAGGCTGACGAGGGGAAGGAGACTTCATCTTCAGAAGGAGAGATGCCCTGAGGCTGACGAGGGGAAGGAGAGATGCCCTGAGGCTGACGAGGGGAAGGAGAGATGCCCTGAGGCCAACGAGGGGAAGGAGAGATGCCCTGAGGCTGACGAGGGGAAGGAGAGATGCACTGAGGCCGACGAGGGGAAGGAGAGATGCCCTGAGGCCGACGAGGGGAAGGAGAGATGCCCTGAGGCTGACGAAGGGAAGGAGACTTCATCTTCAGAAGGAGAGATGCCCTGAGGCCGACAAGGGGAAGGAGACTTCATCTTCAGAAGGCGAGATGCCCTGAGGCTGAGGAGGGGAAGGAGAGATGCCCTGAGGCTGACGAGGGGAAGGAGACTTCATCTGCAGAAGGAGAGATGCCCTGAGGCAGACAAGGGGAAGGAGACTTCATCTTCAGAAGGCGAGATGCCCTGAGGCTGAGGAGGGGAAGGAGAGATGCCCTGAGGCTGACGAGGGGAAGGAGAGATCCCCTGAGGCTGACGAGGGGAAGGAGAGATGCCCTGAGGCCGACGAGGGGAAGGAGAGATGCCCTGAGGCTGACGAGGGGAAGGAGAGATGCCCTGAGGCCGACGAGGGGAAGGAGAGATGCCCTGAGGCCGACGAGGGGAAGGAGAGATGCCTTGAGGCTGACGAAGGGAAGGAGACTTCATCTTCAGAAGGACAGATACCCTGAGGCTGACGAGGTGAATGAGACTTCATCTTCAGAAGGAGAGATGTCCTGAGGCTGACGAGGGGAAGGAGAGATGCCCTGAGGCTGATGAGGGGCAGAAGACTTTATGTTCAGAAGGAGAGATGCGCTGAGGCTGACGAGGGGAAGGAGAGATGCCCTGAGGCTGATGAGGGGAAAAGAGAGGTGTCCTGAGCCTGACAAGGGGAAGGAGAGATGCGCTGAGGCTAACGAGGGGAAGGAGAGATGCCCTGAGGCTGACGAGGGGAAGGAGACTTCATCTTTAGAAGGAGAGATGTCCTGAGGCTGACGAGGGGAAGGAGAGATGCCCTGAGACTGACGAGGGGAAGGAGAGATGGCCTGAGGCTGATGAGGGGAAGGAGAGATGCCCTGAGGCTGATGAGACGAAGGAGAGATGCCCTGAGGCTGACGAGGGGAAGGAGAGATGCCCTGAGGCCGACGAGGGGAAGGAGAGATGCCCTGAGGCTGACGAGGGGAAGGAGAGATGCCCTGAGGCCGACGAGGGGAAGGAGAGATGCCCTGAGGCTGACGAGGGGAAGGAGAGATGCCATGAGGCTGATGAGGGGAAAAGAGAGGTGTCCCGAGCCTGACAAGGGGAACGAGAGATGCCCTGAGACTGACGAGGGGCAGGAGACTTTATCTTCAGAAGGAGAGATGCGCTGAGGCTGACGAGGGGAAGGAGAGATGCCCTGAGGCTGATGAGGGGAAAAGAGAGGTGTCCTGAGCCTGACAAGGGGAAGGAGAGATGCCCTGAGACTGACGAGGGGAAGGAGACTTCATCTTCAGAATGAGAGATGCCCTGAAGCTGACTAGGGTAAGGAGAGATGCCCTGAGGCTGACGAGGGGAAGGAGACTTCATCTTCAGAAGGAGAGATGCCCTGAGGCCGACGAGGGGAAGGAGACTTCATCTTCAGAAGGCGAGATGCCCTGAGGCTGACGAGGGGAAGGAGACTTCATCTTCAGAAGGCGAGATGCCCTGAGGCTGACGAGGGGAAGGAGAGATGCCCTGAGGCTGACGAGTGGAAGGAGACTTCACCTTCAGAAGGAGAGATGCCCAGAGGCTGACGAGGGGAAGGAGAGATGCCCTGAGGCTGACCAGGGGAAGGAGACTTCATCTTCAGAAGGAGAGATGCCCTGAGGCCGACAAGGGGAAGGAGACTTCATCTTCAGAAGGCGAGATGCCCTGAGGCTGAGGAGGGGAAGGAGAGATGCCCTGAGGCTGACGAGGGGAAGGAGACTTCATCTTCAGAAGGAGAGATGCCCTGAGGCTGACGAGGGGAAGGAGAGATGCCCTGAGGCTGACAAGGGGAAGGAGACTTCATCTTCAGAAGGAGAGATGCCCTGAGGCCGACGTGGGGAAGGAGACTTCATCTTCAGAAGGAGAGATGCCAAAAGCTGACGAGGGGAAGGAGACTTCATCTTCAGAAGGCGAGATGCCCTGAGGCTGACGAGGGGAAGTAGACTTCATCTTCAGAAGGAGAGATGCCCTGAGACTGACGAGGGGAAGGAGAGATGCCCTGAGGCTGACGAGGGGAAGGAGACTTCATCTTCAGAAGGAGAGATGCCCTGAGGCTGACGAGGGGAAGGAGAGATGCCCTGAGGCTGACGAGGGGAAGGAGAGATGCCCTGAGGCCAACGAGGGGAAGGAGAGATGCCCTGAGGCTGACGAGGGGAAGGAGAGATGCCCTGAGGCCGACGAGGGGAAGGAGAGATGCCCTGAGGACGACGAGGGGAAGGAGAGATGCCCTGACGCTGACGAAGGGAAGGAGACTTCATCTTCAGAAGGAGAGATGCCCTGAGGCTGACGAGGTGAAGGAGACTTCATCTTCAGAAGGAGAGATGTCCTGAGGCTGACGAGGGGAAGGAGAGATGCCCTGAGGCTGATGAGGGGCAGAAGACTTTATCTTCAGAAGGAGAGATGCGCTGAGGCTGACGAGGGGAAGGAGAGATGCCCTGAGGCTGATGAGGGGAAAAGAGAGGTGTCCTCAGCCTGACAAGGGGAAGGAGAGATGCGCTGAGGCTAACGAGGGGAAGGAGACTTCATCTTCAGAAGGAAACAAGCCCTGAGGCTGACGAGGGGAAGGAGACTTCATCTTCAGAAGGAGAGATGCCCTGAGGCCGACGAGGGGAAGGAGACTTCATCTTCAGAAGGAGAGATGCCAAAGGCTGACGAGGGGAAGTAGACTTCATCTTCAGAAGGAGAGATGCCCTGAGACTGACGAGGGGAAGGAGAGATGCCCTGAGGCTGACCAGGGGAAGGAGACTTCATCTTCAGAAGGAGAGATGCCCTGAGACTGACGAGGGGAAGGAGAGATGCCCTGAGGCCGACGAGGGGAAGGAGACTTCATCTTTAGAAGGAGAGATGTCCTGAGGCTGACGAGGGGAAGGAGAGATGCCCTGAGACTGACGAGGGGAAGGAGAGATGCCCTGAGTCCGACGAGGGGAAGGAGAGATGCCCTGAGGCTGACGAGGGGAAGGAGAGATGCCCTGAGGCTGACGAGGGGAAGGAGAGATGCCCTGAGGCTGACGAGGGGAAGGAGAGATGCCCTGAGGCCGACGAGGGGAAGGAGAGATGCCCTGAGGCTGACGAGGGGAATGAGAGATGCCCTGAGGCCGACGAGGGGAAGGAGAGATGCCCTGAGGCCGACGAGGGGAAGGAGAGATGCCTTGAGGCTGACGAAGGGAAGGAGACTTCATCTTCAGAAGGAGAGATACCCTGAGGCTGACGAGGTGAAGGAGACTTCATCTTCAGAAGGAGAGATGTCCTGAGGCTGACGAGGGGAAGGAGAGATGCCCTGAGGCTGATGAGGGGCAGAAGACTTTATCTTCAGAAGGAGAGATGCGCTGAGGCTGACGAGGGGAAGGAGAGATGCCCTGAGGCTGATGAGGGGAAAAGAGAGGTGTCCTGAGCCTGACAAGGGGAAGGAGAGATGCGCTGAGGCTAACGAGGGGAAGGAGAGATGCCCTGAGGCTGACGAGGGGAAGGAGACTTCATCTTTAGAAGGAGAGATGTCCTGAGGCTGACGAGGGGAAGGAGAGATGCCCTGAGACTGACGAGGGGAAGGAGAGATGGCCTGAGGCTGATGAGGGGAAGGAGAGATGCCCTGAGGCTGACGAGACGAAGGAGAGATGCCCTGAGGCTGACGAGGGGAAGGAGAGATGCCCTGAGGCCGACGAGGGGAAGGAGAGATGCCCTGAGGCTGACGAGGGGAAGGAGAGATGCCCTGAGGCCGACGAGGGGAAGGAGAGATGCCCTGAGGCTGACGAGGGGAAGGAGAGATGCCATGAGGCTGATGAGGGGAAAAGAGAGGTGTCCCGAGCCTGACAAGGAGAAGGAGAGATGCCCTGAGACTGACGAGGGGCAGGAGACTTTATCTTCAGAAGGAGAGATGCGCTGAGGCTGACGAGGGGAAGGAGAGATGCCCTGAGGCTGATGAGGGGAAAAGAGAGGTGTCCTGAGCCTGACAAGGGGAAGGAGAGATGCCCTGAGACTGACGAGGGGAAGGAGACTTCATCTTCAGAATGAGAGATGCCCTGAAGCTGACTAGGGGAAGGAGAGATGCCCTGAGGCTGACGAGGGGAAGGAGACTTCATCTTCAGAAGGAGAGATGCCCTGAGGCCGACGAGGGGAAGGAGACTTCATCTTCAGAAGGCGAGATGCCCTGAGGCTGACGAGGGGAAGGAGACTTCATCTTCAGAAGGCGAGATGCCCTGAGGCTGACGAGGGGAAGGAGAGATGCCCTGAGGCTGACGAGTGGAAGGAGACTTCATCTTCAGAAGGAGAGATGCCCTGAGGCTGACGAGGAGAAGGATAGATGCCCTGAGGCTGACCAGGGGAAGGAGACTTCATCTTCAGAAGGAGAGATGCCCTGAGGCCGACAAGGGGAAGGAGACTTCATCTTCAGAAGGCGAGATGCCCTGAGGCTGAGGAGGGGAAGGAGAGATGCCCTGAGGCTGACGAGGGGAAGGAGACTTCATCTTCAGAAGGAGAGATGCCCTGAGGCTGACGAGGGGAAGGAGAGATGCCCTGAGGCTGACAAGGGGAAGGAGACTTCATCTTCAGAAGGAGAGATGCCCTGAGGCCGACGTGGGGAAGGAGACTTCATCTTCAGAAGGAGAGATGCCAAAAGCTGACGAGGGGAAGGAGACTTCATCTTCAGAAGGCGAGATGCCCTGAGGCTGACGAGGGGAAGTAGACTTCATCTTCAGAAGGAGAGATGCCCTGAGACTGACGAGGGGAAGGAGAGATGCCCTGAGGCTGACGAGGGGAAGGAGACTTCATCTTCAGAAGGAGAGATGCCCTGAGGCTGACGAGGGGAAGGAGAGATGCCCTGAGGCTGACGAGGGGAAGGAGAGATGCCCTGAGGCCAACGAGGGGAAGGAGAGATGCCCTGAGGCTGACGAGGGGAAGGAGAGATGCCCTGAGGCCGACGAGGGGAAGGAGAGATGCCCTGAGGCCGACGAGGGGAAGGAGAGATGCCCTGAGGCTGACGAAGGGAAGGAGACTTCATCTTCAGAAGGAGAGATGCCCTGAGGCTGACGAGGTGAAGGAGACTTCATCTTCAGAAGGAGAGATGTCCTGAGGCTGACGAGGGGAAGGAGAGATGCCCTGAGGCTGATGAGGGGCAGAAGACTTTATCTTCAGAAGGAGAGATGCGCTGAGGCTGACGAGGGGAAGGAGAGATGCCCTGAGGCTGATGAGGGGAAAAGAGAGGTGTCCTCAGCCTGACAAGGGGAAGGAGAGATGCGCTGAGGCTAACGAGGGGAAAGAGAGATGCCCTGAGGCTGACGAGGGGAAGGAGACTTCATCTTCAGAAGGCGAGATGCCCTGAGGCTGACGAGGGGAAGGAGAGATGCCCTGAGGCTGACGAGGGGAAGGAGACTTCATCTTCAGAAGGAGAGATGCACTGAGGCTGACGATTGGAAGGAGACTTCATCTTCAGAAGGCGAGATGCCCTGAGGCTGACGAGGGGAAGGAGAGATGCCCTGAGGCTGACGAGGGGAAGGAGACTTCATCTTCAGAAGGAGAGATGCCCTGAGGCTGATGAGGGGATGGAGAGATGCCCTGAGGCTGACGAGGGGAAGGAGAGATGCCCTGAGGTTGACGAGGGGAAGGAGAGATCCCCTGAGGCTGACGAGGTGCAGTAGACTTCATCTTCAGAAGGAGAGATGCCCTGAGGCTGACGAGGGGAAGGAGAGATGTCCTGAGGCTGACCAGGGGAAGGAGAGATACCCTGAGGCTGACGAGGGGAAGGAGACTTCATCTTCAGAAGGAGAGATGCCCTGAGGCCGACGAGGGGAAGGAGACTTCATCTTCAGAAGGAGAGATGCCCTGAGGCTGACGAGGGGAAGGAGACTTCATCTTCAGAAGGAGAGATGCCCTGAGGCTGACGAGGGGAAGGAGAGATGCCCTGAGGCTGACAAGGGGAAGGAGAGATGCCCTGAGGCTGACGAGGGGAAGGAGACTTCATCTTCAGGAGGAGAGATGCCCTGAGGCTGATGAGGGGATGGAGAGATGCCCTGAGGCTGACGAGGGGAAGGAGAGATGCCCTGAGGTTGACGAGGGGAAGGAGAGATCCCCTGAGGCTGACGAGGGGAAGGAGACTTCATCTTCAGAATGAGAGATGCCCTGAAGCTGACGAGGGGAAGGAGAGATGCCCTGAGGCTGACGAGGGGAAGGAGACTTCATCTTCAGAAGGAGAGATGCCCTGAGGCCGACGAGGGGAAGGAGACTTCATCTTCAGAAGGCGAGATGCCCTGAGGCTGACGAGGGGAAGGAGACTTCATCTTCAGAAGGCGAGATGCCCTGAGGCTTACGAGGGGAAGGAGAGATGCCCTGAGGCTGACGAGTGGAAGGAGACTTCATCTTCAGAAGGAGAGATGCCCTGAGGCTGACGAGGGGAAGAAGAGATGCCCTGAGGCTAACCAGGGGAAGGAGACTTCATCTTCAGAAGGAGAGATGCCCTGAGGCCGAGGAGGGGAAGGAGACTTCATCTTCAGAAGGCGAGATGCCCTGAGGCTGACGAGGGGAAGGAGACTTCATCTTCAGAAGGCGAGATGCCCTGAGGCTTACGAGGGGAAGGAGAGATGCCCTGAGGCTAACCAGGGGAAGGAGACTTCATCTTCAGAAGGAGAGATGCCCTGAGGCCGACAAGGGGAAGGAGACTTCATCTTCAGAAGGCGAGATGCCCTGAGGCTGACGAGGGGAAGGAGAGATGCCCTGAGGCTGACGAGGGGAAGGAGACTTCATCTGCAGAAGGAGAGATGCCCTGAGGCTGACAAGGGGAAGGAGACTTCATCTTCAGAAGGAGAGATGCCCTGAGGCTGACGAGGGGAAGGAGAGATGCCCTGAGGCTGACGAGGGGAAGGAGAGATCCCTGAGGCTGACGAGGGGCAGGAGACTTTATCTTCAGAAGGAGAGATGCGCTGAGGCAGACGAGGGGAAGGAGAGATGCCCTGAGGCTGATGAGGGGAAAAGAGAGGTGTCCTGAGCCTGACAAGGGGAAGGAGAGATGCCCTGAGACTGACGAGGGGAAGGAGAGATGCCCTGAGTCCGACGAGGGGAAGGAGAGATGCCCTGAGGCTGACGAGGGGAAGGAGAGATGCCCTGAGGCTGACGAGGGGAAGGACAGATGCCCTGAGGCTGACGAGGGGAAGGAGAGATGCCCTGAGGCCAACGAGGGGAAGGAGAGATGCCCTGAGGCTGACGAGGGGAAGGAGAGATGCCCTGAGGCCGACGAGGGGAAGGAGAGATGCCCTGAGGCCGACGAGGGGAAGGAGAGATGCCCTGAGGCTGACGAAGGGAAGGAGACTTCATCTTCAGAAGGAGAGAGGCCCTGAGGCTGACGAGGTGAAGGAGACTTCATCTTCAGAAGGAGAGATGTCCTGAGGCTGACGAGGGGAAGGAGAGATGCCCTGAGGCTGATGAGGGGCAGAAGACTTTATCTTCAGAAGGAGAGATGCGCTGAGGCTGACGAGGGGAAGGAGAGATGCCCTGAGGCTGATGAGGGGAAAAGAGAGGTGTCCTCAGCCTGACAAGGGGAAGGAGAGATGCCCTGAGGCTAACGAGGGGAAGGAGAGATGCCCTGAGGCTGACAAGGGGAAGGAGACTTCATCTTCAGAAGGCGAGATGCCCTGAGGCTGACGAGGGGAAGGAGAGATGCCCTGAGGCTGACGAGGGGAAGGAGACTTCATCTTCAGAAGGAGAGATGCACTGAGGGTGACGATTGGAAGGAGACTTCATCTTCAGAAGGCGAGATGCCCTGAGGCTGACGAGGGGAAGGAGAGATGCCCTGAGGCTGACGAGGGGAAGGAGACTTCATCTTCAGAAGGGGAGATGCCCTGAGGCTGATGAGTGGATGGAGAGATGCCCTGAGGCTGACGAGGGGAAGGAGAGATGCCCTGAGGTTGACGAGGGGAAGGAGAGATCCCCTGAGGCTGACGAGGGGCAGTAGACTTCATCTTCATAAGGAGAGATGCCCTGAGGCTGACGAGCGGAAGGAGAGATGTCCTGAGGCTGACCAGGGGAAGGAGAGATACCCTGAGGCTGACGAGGGGAAGGAGACTTCATCTTCAGAAGGAGAGATGCCCTGAGGCCGAGGAGGGGAAGGAGACTTCATCTTCAGAAGGAGAGATGCCCTGAGGCTGACGAGGGGAAGGAGACTTCATCTTCAGAAGGAGAGATGCCCTGAGGCTGACGAGGGGAAGGAGAGATGCCCTGAGGCTGACAAGGGGAAGGAGAGATGCCCTGAGGCTGACGAGGGGAAGGAGACTTCATCTTCAGGAGGAGAGATGCCCTGAGGCTGATGAGGGGATGGAGAGATGCCCTGAGGCTGACGAGGGGAAGGAGAGATGCCCTGAGGTTGACGAGGGGAAGGAGAGATCCCCTGAGGCTGACGAGGGGCAGTAGACTTCATCTTCAGAAGGAGAGATGCCCTGAGGCTGACGAGGGGAAGGAGAGATGTCCTGAGGCTGACCAGGGGAAGGAGAGATACCCTGAGGCTGACGAGGGGAAGGAGACTTCATCTTCAGAAGGAGAGATGCCCTGAGGCCGACGAGGGGAAGGAGACTTCATCTTCAGAAGGAGAGATGCCCTGAGGCTGACGAGGGGAAGGAGAGATGCCCTGAGGCTGACGAGGGGAAGGAGAGATGCCCTGAGGCTGACGAGGGGAAGGAGACTTCATCTGCAGAAGGAGAGATGCCCTGAGGCTGACAAGGGGATGGAGACTTCATCTTCAGAAGGAGAGATGCCCTGAGGCTGACGAGGGGAAGGAGAGATGCCCTGAGGCTGACGAGGGGAAGGAGAGACCCCTGAGGCTGACGAGGGGCAGGAGACTTTATCTTCAGAAGGAGAGATGCGCTGAGGCAGACGAGGGGAAGGAGAGATTCCCTGAGGCTGATGAGGGGAAAAGAGAGGTGTCCTGAGCCTGACAAGGAGAAGGAGAGATGCCCTGAGACTGACGAGGGGAAGGAGAGATGCCCTGAGGCTGACGAGGGGCAGGAGACTTCATCTTCAGAAGGAGAGATGCGCTGAGGCTGACGAGGGGATGGAGAGATGCTCCGAGGCCGACAAGGGGAAGGAGAGATGCCCTGAGACTGACGAGGGGAAGGAGATTTAATCTTCAGAAGGAGAGATGCCCTGAGGCTGACGAGGGGAAGGAGAGATGCCCTGAGGCTGACGAGGGGAAGGAGAGATGTCCTGAGGCTGACGAGGGGAAGGAGAGATGCCCTGAGGCTGACGAGGGGAAGGAGACTTCATCTTCAGAAGGAGAGATGCCCTGAGGCTGAAGAGGGGAAGGAGACTTCATCTTCAGAAGGAGAGTTGCCCTGAGGATGACGAGGGGAAGGAGACTTCATCTTCAGAAGGAGAGATGCCCTGAGGCCGACGAGGGGAAGGAGACTTCATCTTCAGAAGGAGAGATACCCTGAGGCCGATGAGGGGAAGGAGACTTAATCTTCAGAAGGAGAGATGCCCTGAGGCTGACGAGGGGAAGGAGACTTCATCTTCAGAATGAGAGATGCCCTGAGGCTGACGAGAGGAAGGAGAGATGCCCTGAAGCTGACAAGGGGAAGGAGACTTCATCTTCAGAAGGAGAGATGCCCTGAGGATGCCGAGGGGAAGGAGACTTCATCTTCAGAAGGAGAGATGCCCTGAGGCTGACGAGGGGAAAGAGAGATGCCCTGAGGCTGACAAGGGGAAGGAGACTTCATCTTCAGAAGGAGAGATGCCCTGAGGCTGCCGAGGGGAAGGAGACTTCATCTTCAGAAGGAGAGATGCCCTGTTGCTGACGAGGGGAAGGAGAGATGCCCTGAGGCTGACGAGGGGAAAGAGAGATGCCCTGAGGCTGACGAGGGGAAGGAGAGATGTCCTGAGGCTGACGAGGGGAAGGAGAGATGCCCTTAGGCTGACGAGGGGCTGGAGACTTCATCTTCAGAAGGAGAGATGCGCTGAGGCTGACGAGGAGAAGTAGAGATAACCTGAGGCTGATGAGGGGAAGGAGATTTAATCTTCAGAAGGAGAGATGCCCTGAGGCTGACGAGGGGAAGGAGAGTTGCCCTGAGGCTGACGAGGGGAAGGAGAGATGTACTGAGGCTGACGAGGGGAAGGAGAGATGCCCTTAGGCTGACGAGGGGCTGGAGACTTCATCTTCAGAAGGAGAGATGCGCTGAGGCTGACGAGGGGAAGTAGAGATAACCTGAGGCTGATGAGGGGAAGGAGAGGTGTCCCGAGCCTGACAAGGGATAGGAGAGATGCCCTGAGACTGACGAGGGGAAGTACACTTCATCTTCAGAATGAGAGATGCCCTGAGGCTGACGAGGGGAAGGAGAGATGCCCTGAGGCTGACGAGGGGAAGGAGACTTCATCTTCAGAAGGAGAGATGCCCTGAGGCTGACAAGGGGAAAGAGACTTCATCTTCAGAAGGAGAGATGCCCTGAGGCTGACGAGGGGAAGGAGACTTCATCTTCAAAAGGAGAGATGCCCTGAGGCTGACGAGGGGAAGGAGACTTCATCTTCAGAAGGAGAGATGCCCTGAGACTGACGAGGGGAAGGAGAGATGCCCTGAGGTTGACGAGGGGAAGGAGACTTCATCTTCAGAAGGAGAGATGTCCTGACGAGGGTAGGAGAGATGTCCTGAGGCTGACGAGGGGAAGGAGAGATGCCCTGAGGCTGACGAGCGGAAAGAGACTTCATCTTC
Organism: Salmo salar; assembly: GCF_965601325.2. Classification (NCBI taxonomy): domain Eukaryota; kingdom Metazoa; phylum Chordata; class Actinopteri; order Salmoniformes; family Salmonidae; genus Salmo; species Salmo salar. Next base: position 1,004,799 of record NC_138302.1, on the reverse strand, counting down.
AGAAGGAGAGATGCCCTGAGCCTGACGAGGGGAAGGAGACTTCATTTTCAGAAGGAGAGATGCCCTGAGGCTGACGAGGGGATGGAGACTTCATCTTCAGAAGCAGAGATGCCCTGAGCCTGACGAGGGGAAGGAGAGATGCCCTGAGGCTGACAAGGGGAAGGAGACTTCATCTTCATACGGAGAGATGCACTGAGGCTGACGAGTGGAAGGAGACTTCATCTTCAAAAGGAGAGATGCCCTGAGTCTGACGAGTGGAAGGAGAGATGCCCTGAGGCTGACGAGGGAAAGGAGACTTCATCTTCAGAAGGAGAGATGCCCTGAGGCTGACGAGGGGAAGGAGACTTCATCTTCAGAAGGAGAGATGCCCTGAGGCTGACAAGGGGAAGGAGAGATGCCCTGAGGCTGACGAGGGGAAGGAGAGATGCCCTGAGGTTGACGAGGGGAAGGAGAGATCCCCTGAGGCTGACGAGGGGCAGTAGACTTCATCTTCAGAAGGAGAGATGCCCTGAGGCTGACGAGGGGAAGGAGAGATGTCCTGAGGCAGACCAGGGGAAGGAGAGATACCCTGAGGCTGACGAGGGGTAGGAGACTTCATCTTCAGAATGAGAGATGCCCTGAGGCTGACGAGAGGAAGGAGAGATGCCCTGAAGCTGACAAGGGGAAGGAGACTTCATCTTCAGAAGGAGAGATGCCCTGAGGATGCCGAGGGGAAGGAGACTTCATCTTCAGAAGGAGAGATGCCCTGAGGCTGACGAGGGGAAAGAGAGATGCCCTGAGGCTGACAAGGGGAAGGAGACTTCATCTTCAGAAGGAGAGATGCCCTGAGGCTGCCGAGGGGAAGGAGACTTCATCTTCAGAAGGAGAGATGCCCTGTTGCTGACGAGGGGAAGGAGAGATGCCCTGAGGCTGACGAGGGGAAAGAGAGATGCCCTGAGGCTGACGAGGGGAAGGAGAGATGTCCTGAGGCTGACGAGGGGAAGGAGAGATGCCCTTAGGCTGACGAGGGGCTGGAGACTTCATCTTCAGAAGGAGAGATGCGCTGAGGCTGACGAGGAGAAGTAGAGATAACCTGAGGCTGATGAGGGGAAGGAGATTTAATCTTCAGAAGGAGAGATGCCCTGAGGCTGACGAGGGGAAGGAGAGATGCCCTGAGGCTGACGAGGGGAAGGAGAGATGTACTGAGGCTGACGAGGGGAAGGAGAGATGCCCTTAGGCTGACGAGGGGCTGGAGACTTCATCTTCAGAAGGAGAGATGCGCTGAGGCTGACGAGGGGAAGTAGAGATAACCTGAGGCTGATGAGGGGAAGGAGAGGTGTCCCGAGCCTGACAAGGGATAGGAGAGATGCCCTGAGACTGACGAGGGGAAGTACACTTCATCTTCAGAATGAGAGATGCCCTGAGGCTGACGAGGGGAAGGAGAGATGCCCTGAGGCTGACGAGGGGAAGGAGACTTCATCTTCAGAAGGAGAGATGCCCTGAGGCTGACAAGGGGAAAGAGACTTCATCTTCAGAAGGAGAGATGCCCTGAGGCTGACGAGGGGAAGGAGACTTCATCTTCAAAAGGAGAGATGCCCTGAGGCTGACGAGGGGAAGGAGACTTCATCTTCAGAAGGAGAGATGCCCTGAGACTGACGAGGGGAAGGAGAGATGCCCTGAGGTTGACGAGGGGAAGGAGACTTCATCTTCAGAAGGAGAGATGTCCTGACGAGGGTAGGAGAGATGTCCTGAGGCTGACGAGGGGAAGGAGAGATGCCCTGAGGCTGACGAGCGGAAAGAGACTTCATCTTCAGAAGGAGAGATGCCCTGAGCCTGACGAGGGGAAGGAGACTTCATTTTCAGAAGGAGAGATGCCCTGAGGCTGACGAGGGGATGGAGACTTCATCTTCAGAAGCAGAGATGCCCTGAGCCTGACGAGGGGAAGGAGAGATGCCCTGAGGCTGACAAGGGGAAGGAGACTTCATCTTCATACGGAGAGATGCACTGAGGCTGACGAGTGGAAGGAGACTTCATCTTCAAAAGGAGAGATGCCCTGAGTCTGACGAGTGGAAGGAGAGATGCCCTGAGGCTGACGAGGGAAAGGAGACTTCATCTTCAGAAGGAGAGATGCCCTGAGGCTGACGAGGGGAAGGAGACTTCATCTTCAGAAGGAGAGATGCCCTGAGGCTGACAAGGGGAAGGAGAGATGCCCTGAGGCTGACGAGGGGAAGGAGAGATGCCCTGAGGTTGACGAGGGGAAGGAGAGATCCCCTGAGGCTGACGAGGGGCAGTAGACTTCATCTTCAGAAGGAGAGATGCCCTGAGGCTGACGAGGGGAAGGAGAGATGTCCTGAGGCAGACCAGGGGAAGGAGAGATACCCTGAGGCTGACGAGGGGTAGGAGATTTAATCTTCAGAAGGAGAAATGCCCAGAGGCTGACGAGGGGAAGGAGAGATGCCCTGAGGCTGACGAGGGGATGGAGAGATGTCCTGAGGCTGACGAGGGGAAGGAGAGATGCCCTGAGGCTGACGAGGGGAAGGAGACTTCATCTTCAGAAGGAGAGATGCCCTGAGGCTGACGAGGGGAAGGAGACTTCATCTTCAGAAGGAGAGATGCCCTGAGGATGACGAGGGGAAGGAGACTTCATCTTCAGGAGGAGAGATGCCCTGAGGCCGACGAGGGGAAGGAGACTTCATCTTCAGAAGGAGAGATGCCCTGAGGCCGATGAGGGGAAGGAGACTTAATCTTCAGAAGGAGAGATGCCCTGAGGCTGACGATGGGAAGGAGACTTCATCTTCAGAAGGAGAGATGCCCTGAGGCCGATGAGGGGAAGGAGACTTAATCTTCAGAAGGAGAGATGCCCTGAGGCTGACGAGGGGAAGGAGAGATGCCCTGAGGCTGACAAGGGGAAGGAGACTTCATCTTCAGAAGGAGAGATGCCCTGAAGCTGACGAGGGGAAGGAGATATGCCCTGAGGCTGACGAGGGGAAGGAGACTTCATCTTCAGAAGGAGAGATGCCCTGAGGCCGACGAGGGGAAGTAGACTTCATCTTCAGAAGGCGAGATGCCCTGAGGCTGACGAGGGGAAGGAGACTTCATCTTCAGAAGGCGAGATGCCCTGAGGCTGACGAGGGGAAGGAGAGATGCCCTGAGGCTGACGAGTGGAAGGAGACTTCATCTTCAGAAGGAGAGATGCCCTGAGGCTGACGAGGGGAAGGAGAGATGCCCTGAGGCTGACAAGGGGAAGGAGACTTCATCTTCAGAAGGAGAGATGCCCTGAGGCCGACAAGGGGAAGGAGAGATGCCCTGAGGCTGACGAGGGGAAGGAGAGATGCCCTGAGGCTGACGAGGGGAAGGGGAGATCCCCTGAGGCTGACGAGGGGCAGGAGACTTTATCTTCAGAAGGAGAGATGCGCTGAGGCAGACGAGGGGAAGGAGAGATGCCCTGAGGCTTTTGAGGGGAAAAGAGAGGTGTCCTGAGCCTGACAAGGGGAAGGAGAGATGCCCTGAGACTGACGAGGGGAAGGAGAGATGCCCTGAGGCTGATGAGGGGATGGAGACTTCATCTTCAGAAGGAAACAAGCCCTGAGGCTGACGAGGGGAAGGAGACTTCATCTTCAGAAGGAGAGATGCCCTGAGGCCGACGAGGGGAAGGAGACTTCATCTTCAGAAGGAGAGATGCCAAAAGCTGACGAGGGGAAGTAGACTTCATTTTCAGAAGGAGAGATGCCCTGAGACTGACGAGGGGAAGGAGAGATGCGCTGAGGCTGACGAGGGGAAGGAGACTTCATCTTTAGAAGGAGAGATGTCCTGAGGCTGACGAGGGGAAGGAGAGATGCCCTGAGACTGACGAGGGGAAGGAGAGATGGCCTGAGGCTGATGAGGGGAAGGAGAGATGCCCTTAGGCTGACGAGGGGCTGGAGACTTCATCTTCAGAAGGAGAGATGCGCTGAGGCTGACGAGGAGAAGTAGAGATAACCTGAGGCTGATGAGGGGAAGGAGATTTAATCTTCAGAAGGAGAGATGCCCTGAGGCTGACGAGGGGAAGGAGAGATGCCCTGAGGCTGACGAGGGGAAGGAGAGATGTACTGAGGCTGACGAGGGGAAGGAGAGATGCCCTTAGGCTGACGAGGGGCTGGAGACTTCATCTTCAGAAGGAGAGATGCGCTGAGGCTGACGAGGGGAAGTAGAGATAACCTGAGGCTGATGAGGGGAAGGAGAGGTGTCCCGAGCCTGACAAGGGATAGGAGAGATGCCCTGAGACTGACGAGGGGAAGTACACTTCATCTTCAGAATGAGAGATGCCCTGAGGCTGACGAGGGGAAGGAGAGATGCCCTGAGGCTGACGAGGGGAAGGAGACTTCATCTTCAGAAGGAGAGATGCCCTGAGGCTGACAAGGGGAAAGAGACTTCATCTTCAGAAGGAGAGATGCCCTGAGGCTGACGAGGGGAAGGAGACTTCATCTTCAAAAGGAGAGATGCCCTGAGGCTGACGAGGGGAAGGAGACTTCATCTTCAGAAGGAGAGATGCCCTGAGACTGACGAGGGGAAGGAGAGATGCCCTGAGGTTGACGAGGGGAAGGAGACTTCATCTTCAGAAGGAGAGATGTCCTGACGAGGGTAGGAGAGATGTCCTGAGGCTGACGAGGGGAAGGAGAGATGCCCTGAGGCTGACGAGCGGAAAGAGACTTCATCTTCAGAAGGAGAGATGCCCTGAGCCTGACGAGGGGAAGGAGACTTCATTTTCAGAAGGAGAGATGCCCTGAGGCTGACGAGGGGATGGAGACTTCATCTTCAGAAGCAGAGATGCCCTGAGCCTGACGAGGGGAAGGAGAGATGCCCTGAGGCTGACAAGGGGAAGGAGACTTCATCTTCATACGGAGAGATGCACTGAGGCTGACGAGTGGAAGGAGACTTCATCTTCAAAAGGAGAGATGCCCTGAGTCTGACGAGTGGAAGGAGAGATGCCCTGAGGCTGACGAGGGAAAGGAGACTTCATCTTCAGAAGGAGAGATGCCCTGAGGCTGACGAGGGGAAGGAGACTTCATCTTCAGAAGGAGAGATGCCCTGAGGCTGACAAGGGGAAGGAGAGATGCCCTGAGGCTGACGAGGGGAAGGAGAGATGCCCTGAGGTTGACGAGGGGAAGGAGAGATCCCCTGAGGCTGACGAGGGGCAGTAGACTTCATCTTCAGAAGGAGAGATGCCCTGAGGCTGACGAGGGGAAGGAGAGATGTCCTGAGGCAGACCAGGGGAAGGAGAGATACCCTGAGGCTGACGAGGGGTAGGAGATTTAATCTTCAGAAGGAGAAATGCCCAGAGGCTGACGAGGGGAAGGAGAGATGCCCTGAGGCTGACGAGGGGATGGAGAGATGTCCTGAGGCTGACGAGGGGAAGGAGAGATGCCCTGAGGCTGACGAGGGGAAGGAGACTTCATCTTCAGAAGGAGAGATGCCCTGAGGCTGACGAGGGGAAGGAGACTTCATCTTCAGAAGGAGAGATGCCCTGAGGATGACGAGGGGAAGGAGACTTCATCTTCAGGAGGAGAGATGCCCTGAGGCCGACGAGGGGAAGGAGACTTCATCTTCAGAAGGAGAGATGCCCTGAGGCCGATGAGGGGAAGGAGACTTAATCTTCAGAAGGAGAGATGCCCTGAGGCTGACGATGGGAAGGAGACTTCATCTTCAGAAGGAGAGATGCCCTGAGGCCGATGAGGGGAAGGAGACTTAATCTTCAGAAGGAGAGATGCCCTGAGGCTGACGAGGGGAAGGAGAGATGCCCTGAGGCTGACAAGGGGAAGGAGACTTCATCTTCAGAAGGAGAGATGCCCTGAAGCTGACGAGGGGAAGGAGATATGCCCTGAGGCTGACGAGGGGAAGGAGACTTCATCTTCAGAAGGAGAGATGCCCTGAGGCCGACGAGGGGAAGTAGACTTCATCTTCAGAAGGCGAGATGCCCTGAGGCTGACGAGGGGAAGGAGACTTCATCTTCAGAAGGCGAGATGCCCTGAGGCTGACGAGGGGAAGGAGAGATGCCCTGAGGCTGACGAGTGGAAGGAGACTTCATCTTCAGAAGGAGAGATGCCCTGAGGCTGACGAGGGGAAGGAGAGATGCCCTGAGGCTGACAAGGGGAAGGAGACTTCATCTTCAGAAGGAGAGATGCCCTGAGGCCGACAAGGGGAAGGAGAGATGCCCTGAGGCTGACGAGGGGAAGGAGAGATGCCCTGAGGCTGACGAGGGGAAGGGGAGATCCCCTGAGGCTGACGAGGGGCAGGAGACTTTATCTTCAGAAGGAGAGATGCGCTGAGGCAGACGAGGGGAAGGAGAGATGCCCTGAGGCTTTTGAGGGGAAAAGAGAGGTGTCCTGAGCCTGACAAGGGGAAGGAGAGATGCCCTGAGACTGACGAGGGGAAGGAGAGATGCCCTGAGGCTGATGAGGGGATGGAGACTTCATCTTCAGAAGGAAACAAGCCCTGAGGCTGACGAGGGGAAGGAGACTTCATCTTCAGAAGGAGAGATGCCCTGAGGCCGACGAGGGGAAGGAGACTTCATCTTCAGAAGGAGAGATGCCAAAAGCTGACGAGGGGAAGTAGACTTCATTTTCAGAAGGAGAGATGCCCTGAGACTGACGAGGGGAAGGAGAGATGCGCTGAGGCTGACGAGGGGAAGGAGACTTCATCTTTAGAAGGAGAGATGTCCTGAGGCTGACGAGGGGAAGGAGAGATGCCCTGAGACTGACGAGGGGAAGGAGAGATGGCCTGAGGCTGATGAGGGGAAGGAGAGATGCCCTGAGGCTGACGAGACAAAGGAGAGATGCCCTGAGGCTGACGAGGGGAAGGAGAGATGCCCTGAGGCCGACGAGGGGAAGGAGAGATTCCCTGAGGCTGACGAGGGGAAGGAGAGATGCCCTGAGGCCGACGAGGGGAAGGAGAGATGCCCTGAGGCCGACGAGGGGAAGGAGACTTCATCTTCAGAAGGCGAGATGCCCTGAGGCTGACGAGGGGAAGGAGAGTTGCCCTGAGGCTGACGAGGGGAAGGAGACTTCATCTGCAGAAGGAGAGATGCCCTGAGGCTGACAAGGGGAAGGAGAAATCATCTTCAGAAGGAGAGATGCCCTGAGGCTGACGAGGGGAAGGAGAGATGCCCTGAGGCTGACGAGGGGAAGGAGACTTCATCTTCAGAATGAGAGATGCCCTGAGGCTGACGAGAGGAAGGAGAGATGCCCTGAAGCTGACAAGGGGAAGGAGACTTCATCTTCAGAAGGAGAGATGCCCTGAGGATGCCGAGGGGAAGGAGACTTCATCTTCAGAAGGAGAGATGCCCTGAGGCTGACGAGGGGAAAGAGAGATGCCCTGAGGCTGACAAGGGGAAGGAGACTTCATCTTCAGAAGGAGAGATGCCCTGAGGCTGCCGAGGGGAAGGAGACTTCATCTTCAGAAGGAGAGATGCCCTGTTGCTGACGAGGGGAAGGAGAGATGCCCTGAGGCTGACGAGGGGAAAGAGAGATGCCCTGAGGCTGACGAGGGGAAGGAGAGATGTCCTGAGGCTGACGAGGGGAAGGAGAGATGCCCTTAGGCTGACGAGGGGCTGGAGACTTCATCTTCAGAAGGAGAGATGCGCTGAGGCTGACGAGGGGAAGTAGAGATAACCTGAGGCTGATGAGGGGAAGGAGATTTAATCTTCAGAAGGAGAGATGCCCTGAGGCTGACGAGGGGAAGGAGAGATGCCCTGAGGCTGACGAGGGGAAGGAGAGATGTACTGAGGCTGACGAGGGGAAGGAGAGATGCCCTTAGGCTGACGAGGGGCTGGAGACTTCATCTTCAGAAGGAGAGATGCGCTGAGGCTGACGAGGGGAAGTAGAGATAACCTGAGGCTGATGAGGGGAAGGAGAGGTGTCCCGAGCCTGACAAGGGATAGGAGAGATGCCCTGAGACTGACGAGGGGAAGTACACTTCATCTTCAGAATGAGAGATGCCCTGAGGCTGACGAGGGGAAGGAGAGATGCCCTGAGGCTGACGAGGGGAAGGAGACTTCATCTTCAGAAGGAGAGATGCCCTGAGGCTGACAAGGGGAAAGAGACTTCATCTTCAGAAGGAGAGATGCCCTGAGGCTGACGAGGGGAAGGAGACTTCATCTTCAAAAGGAGAGATGCCCTGAGGCTGACGAGGGGAAGGAGACTTCATCTTCAGAAGGAGAGATGCCCTGAGACTGACGAGGGGAAGGAGAGATGCCCTGAGGTTGACGAGGGGAAGGAGACTTCATCTTCAGAAGGAGAGATGTCCTGACGAGGGTAGGAGAGATGTCCTGAGGCTGACGAGGGGAAGGAGAGATGCCCTGAGGCTGACGAGCGGAAAGAGACTTCATCTTCAGAAGGAGAGATGCCCTGAGCCTGACGAGGGGAAGGAGACTTCATTTTCAGAAGGAGAGATGCCCTGAGGCTGACGAGGGGATGGAGACTTCATCTTCAGAAGCAGAGATGCCCTGAGCCTGACGAGGGGAAGGAGAGATGCCCTGAGGCTGACAAGGGGAAGGAGACTTCATCTTCATACGGAGAGATGCACTGAGGCTGACGAGTGGAAGGAGACTTCATCTTCAAAAGGAGAGATGCCCTGAGTCTGACGAGTGGAAGGAGAGATGCCCTGAGGCTGACGAGGGAAAGGAGACTTCATCTTCAGAAGGAGAGATGCCCTGAGGCTGACGAGGGGAAGGAGACTTCATCTTCAGAAGGAGAGATGCCCTGAGGCTGACAAGGGGAAGGAGAGATGCCCTGAGGCTGACGAGGGGAAGGAGAGATGCCCTGAGGTTGACGAGGGGAAGGAGAGATCCCCTGAGGCTGACGAGGGGCAGTAGACTTCATCTTCAGAAGGAGAGATGCCCTGAGGCTGACGAGGGGAAGGAGAGATGTCCTGAGGCAGACCAGGGGAAGGAGAGATACCCTGAGGCTGACGAGGGGTAGGAGATTTAATCTTCAGAAGGAGAAATGCCCAGAGGCTGACGAGGGGAAGGAGAGATGCCCTGAGGCTGACGAGGGGATGGAGAGATGTCCTGAGGCTGACGAGGGGAAGGAGAGATGCCCTGAGGCTGACGAGGGGAAGGAGACTTCATCTTCAGAAGGAGAGATGCCCTGAGGCTGACGAGGGGAAGGAGACTTCATCTTCAGAAGGAGAGATGCCCTGAGGATGACGAGGGGAAGGAGACTTCATCTTCAGGAGGAGAGATGCCCTGAGGCCGACGAGGGGAAGGAGACTTCATCTTCAGAAGGAGAGATGCCCTGAGGCCGATGAGGGGAAGGAGACTTAATCTTCAGAAGGAGAGATGCCCTGAGGCTGACGATGGGAAGGAGACTTCATCTTCAGAAGGAGAGATGCCCTGAGGCCGATGAGGGGAAGGAGACTTAATCTTCAGAAGGAGAGATGCCCTGAGGCTGACGAGGGGAAGGAGAGATGCCCTGAGGCTGACAAGGGGAAGGAGACTTCATCTTCAGAAGGAGTGATGCCCTGAAGCTGACGAGGGGAAGGAGATATGCCCTGAGGCTGACGAGGGGAAGGAGACTTCATCTTCAGAAGGAGAGATGCCCTGAGGCCGACGAGGGGAAGTAGACTTCATCTTCAGAAGGCGAGATGCCCTGAGGCTGACGAGGGGAAGGAGACTTCATCTTCAGAAGGCGAGATGCCCTGAGGCTGACGAGGGGAAGGAGAGATGCCCTGAGGCTGACGAGTGGAAGGAGACTTCATCTTCAGAAGGAGAGATGCCCTGAGGCTGACGAGGGGAAGGAGAGATGCCCTGAGGCTGACGAGGGGCAGGAGACTTTATCTTCAGAAGGAGAGATGCGCTGAGGCAGACGAGGGGAAGGAGAGATGCCCTGAGGCTTTTGAGGGGAAAAGAGAGGTGTCCTGAGCCTGACAAGGGGAAGGAGAGATGCCCTGAGACTGACGAGGGGAAGGAGAGATGCCCTGAGGCTGATGAGGGGATGGAGACTTCATCTTCAGAAGGAAACAAGCCCTGAGGCTGACGAGGGGAAGGAGACTTCATCTTCAGAAGGAGAGATGCCCTGAGGCCGACGAGGGGAAGGAGACTTCATCTTCAGAAGGAGAGATGCCAAAAGCTGACGAGGGGAAGTAGACTTCATTTTCAGAAGGAGAGATGCCCTGAGACTGACGAGGGGAAGGAGAGATGCGCTGAGGCTGACGAGGGGAAGGAGACTTCATCTTTAGAAGGAGAGATGTCCTGAGGCTGACGAGGGGAAGGAGAGATGCCCTGAGACTGACGAGGGGAAGGAGAGATGGCCTGAGGCTGATGAGGGGAAGGAGAGATGCCCTGAGGCTGACGAGACAAAGGAGAGATGCCCTGAGGCTGACGAGGGGAAGGAGAGATGCCCTGAGGCCGACGAGGGGAAGGAGAGATTCCCTGAGGCTGACGAGGGGAAGGAGAGATGCCCTGAGGCCGACGAGGGGAAGGAGAGATGCCCTGAGGCCGACGAGGGGAAGGAGACTTCATCTTCAGAAGGCGAGATGCCCTGAGGCTGACGAGGGGAAGGAGAGTTGCCCTGAGGCTGACGAGGGGAAGGAGACTTCATCTGCAGAAGGAGAGATGCCCTGAGGCTGACAAGGGGAAGGAGAAATCATCTTCAGAAGGAGAGATGCCCTGAGGCTGACGAGGGGAAGGAGAGATGCCCTGAGGCTGACGAGGGGAAGGAGACTTCATCTTCAGAATGAGAGATGCCCTGAGGCTGACGAGATGAAGGAGAGATGCCCTGAAGCTGACAAGGGGAAGGAGACTTCATCTTCAGAAGGAGAGATGCCCTGAGGATGCCGAGGGGAAGGAGACTTCATCTTCAGAAGGAGAGATGCCCTGAGGCTGACGAGGGGAAAGAGAGATGCCCTGAGGCTGACAAGGGGAAGGAGACTTCATCTTCAGAAGGAGAGATGCCCTGAGGCTGCCGAGGGGAAGGAGACTTCATCTTCAGAAGGAGAGATGCCCTGTTGCTGACGAGGGGAAGGAGAGATGCCCTGAGGCTGACGAGGGGAAAGAGAGATGCCCTGAGGCTGACGAGGGGAAGGAGAGATGTCCTGAGGCTGACGAGGGGAAGGAGAGATGCCCTTAGGCTGACGAGGGGCTGGAGACTTCATCTTCAGAAGGAGAGATGCGCTGAGGCTGACGAGGGGAAGTAGAGATAACCTGAGGCTGATGAGGGGAAGGAGATTTAATCTTCAGAAGGAGAGATGCCCTGAGGCTGACGAGGGGAAGGAGAGATGCCCTGAGGCTGACGAGGGGAAGGAGAGATGTACTGAGGCTGACGAGGGGAAGGAGAGATGCCCTTAGGCTGACGAGGGGCTGGAGACTTCATCTTCAGAAGGAGAGATGCGCTGAGGCTGACGAGGGGAAGTAGAGATAACCTGAGGCTGATGAGGGGAAGGAGAGGTGTCCCGAGCCTGACAAGGGATAGGAGAGATGCCCTGAGACTGACGAGGGGAAGTACACTTCATCTTCAGAATGAGAGATGCCCTGAGGCTGACGAGGGGAAGGAGAGATGCCCTGAGGCTGACGAGGGGAAGGAGACTTCATCTTCAGAAGGAGAGATGCCCTGAGGCTGACAAGGGGAAAGAGACTTCATCTTCAGAAGGAGAGATGCCCTGAGGCTGACGAGGGGAAGGAGACTTCATCTTCAAAAGGAGAGATGCCCTGAGGCTGACGAGGGGAAGGAGACTTCATCTTCTGAAGGAGAGATGCCCTGAGACTGACGAGGGGAAGGAGAGATGCCCTGAGGTTGACGAGGGGAAGGAGACTTCATCTTCAGAAGGAGAGATGTCCTGACGAGGGTAGGAGAGATGTCCTGAGGCTGACGAGGGGAAGGAGAGATGCCCTGAGGCTGACGAGCGGAAAGAGACTTCATCTTCAGAAGGAGAGATGCCCTGAGCCTGACGAGGGGAAGGAGACTTCATTTTCAGAAGGAGAGATGCCCTGAGGCTGACGAGGGGATGGAGACTTCATCTTCAGAAGCAGAGATGCCCTGAGCCTGACGAGGGGAAGGAGAGATGCCCTGAGGCTGACAAGGGGAAGGAGACTTCATCTTCATACGGAGAGATGCACTGAGGCTGACGAGTGGAAGGAGACTTCATCTTCAAAAGGAGAGATGCCCTGAGTCTGACGAGTGGAAGGAGAGATGCCCTGAGGCTGACGAGGGAAAGGAGACTTCATCTTCAGAAGGAGAGATGCCCTGAGGCTGACGAGGGGAAGGAGACTTCATCTTCAGAAGGAGAGATGCCCTGAGGCTGACAAGGGGAAGGAGAGATGCCCTGAGGCTGACGAGGGGAAGGAGAGATGCCCTGAGGTTGACGAGGGGAAGGAGAGATCCCCTGAGGCTGACGAGGGGCAGTAGACTTCATCTTCAGAAGGAGAGATGCCCTGAGGCTGACGAGGGGAAGGAGAGATGTCCTGAGGCAGACCAGGGGAAGGAGAGATACCCTGAGGCTGACGAGGGGTAGGAGATTTAATCTTCAGAAGGAGAAATGCCCAGAGGCTGACGAGGGGAAGGAGAGATGCCCTGAGGCTGACGAGGGGATGGAGAGATGTCCTGAGGCTGACGAGGGGAAGGAGAGATGCCCTGAGGCTGACGAGGGGAAGGAGACTTCATCTTCAGAAGGAGAGATGCCCTGAGGCTGACGAGGGGAAGGAGACTTCATCTTCAGAAGGAGAGATGCCCTGAGGATGACGAGGGGAAGGAGACTTCATCTTCAGGAGGAGAGATGCCCTGAGGCCGACGAGGGGAAGGAGACTTCATCTTCAGAAGGAGAGATGCCCTGAGGCCGATGAGGGGAAGGAGACTTAATCTTCAGAAGGAGAGATGCCCTGAGGCTGACGATGGGAAGGAGACTTCATCTTCAGAAGGAGAGATGCCCTGAGGCCGATGAGGGGAAGGAGACTTAATCTTCAGAAGGAGAGATGCCCTGAGGCTGACGAGGGGAAGGAGAGATGCCCTGAGGCTGACAAGGGGAAGGAGACTTCATCTTCAGAAGGAGTGATGCCCTGAAGCTGACGAGGGGAAGGAGATATGCCCTGAGGCTGACGAGGGGAAGGAGACTTCATCTTCAGAAGGAGAGATGCCCTGAGGCCGACGAGGGGAAGTAGACTTCATCTTCAGAAGGCGAGATGCCCTGAGGCTGACGAGGGGAAGGAGACTTCATCTTCAGAAGGCGAGATGCCCTGAGGCTGACGAGGGGAAGGAGAGATGCCCTGAGGCTGACGAGTGGAAGGAGACTTCATCTTCAGAAGGAGAGATGCCCTGAGGCTGACGAGGGGAAGGAGAGATGCCCTGAGGCTGACGAGGGGCAGGAGACTTTATCTTCAGAAGGAGAGATGCGCTGAGGCAGACGAGGGGAAGGAGAGATGCCCTGAGGCTTTTGAGGGGAAAAGAGAGGTGTCCTGAGCCTGACGAGTGGAAGGAGACTTCATCTTCAGAAGGAGAGATGCCCTGAGACTGACGAGGGGAAGGAGAGATGCCCTGAGGCTGATGAGGGGATGGAGACTTCATCTTCAGAAGGAAACAAGCCCTGAGGCTGACGAGGGGAAGGAGACTTCATCTTCAGAAGGAGAGATGCCCTGAGGCCGACGAGGGGAAGGAGACTTCATCTTCAGAAGGAGAGATGCCAAAAGCTGACGAGGGGAAGTAGACTTCATTTTCAGAAGGAGAGATGCCCTGAGACTGACGAGGGGAAGGAGAGATGCGCTGAGGCTGACGAGGGGAAGGAGACTTCATCTTTAGAAGGAGAGATGTCCTGAGGCTGACGAGGGGAAGGAGAGATGCCCTGAGACTGACGAGGGGAAGGAGAGATGGCCTGAGGCTGATGAGGGGAAGGAGAGATGCCCTGAGGCTGACGAGACAAAGGAGAGATGCCCTGAGGCTGACGAGGGGAAGGAGAGATGCCCTGAGGCCGACGAGGGGAAGGAGAGATTCCCTGAGGCTGACGAGGGGAAGGAGAGATGCCCTGAGGCCGACGAGGGGAAGGAGAGATGCCCTGAGGCCGACGAGGGGAAGGAGACTTCATCTTCAGAAGGCGAGATGCCCTGAGGCTGACGAGGGGAAGGAGAGTTGCCCTGAGGCTGACGAGGGGAAGGAGACTTCATCTGCAGAAGGAGAGATGCCCTGAGGCTGACAAGGGGAAGGAGAAATCATCTTCAGAAGGAGAGATGCCCTGAGGCTGACGAGGGGAAGGAGAGATGCCCTGAGGCTGACGAGGGGAAGGAGACTTCATCTTCAGAATGAGAGATGCCCTGAGGCTGACGAGAGGAAGGAGAGATGCCCTGAAGCTGACAAGGGGAAGGAGACTTCATCTTCAGAAGGAGAGATGCCCTGAGGATGCCGAGGGGAAGGAGACTTCATCTTCAGAAGGAGAGATGCCCTGAGGCTGACGAGGGGAAAGAGAGATGCCCTGAGGCTGACAAGGGGAAGGAGACTTCATCTTCAGAAGGAGAGATGCCCTGAGGCTGCCGAGGGGAAGGAGACTTCATCTTCAGAAGGAGAGATGCCCTGTTGCTGACGAGGGGAAGGAGAGATGCCCTGAGGCTGACGAGGGGAAAGAGAGATGCCCTGAGGCTGACGAGGGGAAGGAGAGATGTCCTGAGGCTGACGAGGGGAAGGAGAGATGCCCTTAGGCTGACGAGGGGCTGGAGACTTCATCTTCAGAAGGAGAGATGCGCTGAGGCTGACGAGGGGAAGTAGAGATAACCTGAGGCTGATGAGGGGAAGGAGATTTAATCTTCAGAAGGAGAGATGCCCTGAGGCTGACGAGGGGAAGGAGAGATGCCCTGAGGCTGACGAGGGGAAGGAGAGATGTACTGAGGCTGACGAGGGGAAGGAGAGATGCCCTTAGGCTGACGAGGGGCTGGAGACTTCATCTTCAGAAGGAGAGATGCGCTGAGGCTGACGAGGGGAAGTAGAGATAACCTGAGGCTGATGAGGGGAAGGAGAGGTGTCCCGAGCCTGACAAGGGATAGGAGAGATGCCCTGAGACTGACGAGGGGAAGTACACTTCATCTTCAGAATGAGAGATGCCCTGAGGCTGACGAGGGGAAGGAGAGATGCCCTGAGGCTGACGAGGGGAAGGAGACTTCATCTTCAGAAGGAGAGATGCCCTGAGGCTGACAAGGGGAAAGAGACTTCATCTTCAGAAGGAGAGATGCCCTGAGGCTGACGAGGGGAAGGAGACTTCATCTTCAAAAGGAGAGATGCCCTGAGGCTGACGAGGGGAAGGAGACTTCATCTTCAGAAGGAGAGATGCCCTGAGACTGACGAGGGGAAGGAGAGATGCCCTGAGGTTGACGAGGGGAAGGAGACTTCATCTTCAGAAGGAGAGATGTCCTGACGAGGGTAGGAGAGATGTCCTGAGGCTGACGAGGGGAAGGAGAGATGCCCTGAGGCTGACGAGCGGAAAGAGACTTCATCTTCAGAAGGAGAGATGCCCTGAGCCTGACGAGGGGAAGGAGACTTCATTTTCAGAAGGAGAGATGCCCTGAGGCTGACGAGGGGATGGAGACTTCATCTTCAGAAGCAGAGATGCCCTGAGCCTGACGAGGGGAAGGAGAGATGCCCTGAGGCTGACAAGGGGAAGGAGACTTCATCTTCATACGGAGAGATGCACTGAGGCTGACGAGTGGAAGGAGACTTCATCTTCAAAAGGAGAGATGCCCTGAGTCTGACGAGTGGAAGGAGAGATGCCCTGAGGCTGACGAGGGAAAGGAGACTTCATCTTCAGAAGGAGAGATGCCCTGAGGCTGACGAGGGGAAGGAGACTTCATCTTCAGAAGGAGAGATGCCCTGAGGCTGACAAGGGGAAGGAGAGATGCCCTGAGGCTGACGAGGGGAAGGAGAGATGCCCTGAGGTTGACGAGGGGAAGGAGAGATCCCCTGAGGCTGACGAGGGGCAGTAGACTTCATCTTCAGAAGGAGAGATGCCCTGAGGCTGACGAGGGGAAGGAGAGATGTCCTGAGGCAGACCAGGGGAAGGAGAGATACCCTGAGGCTGACGAGGGGTAGGAGATTTAATCTTCAGAAGGAGAAATGCCCAGAGGCTGACGAGGGGAAGGAGAGATGCCCTGAGGCTGACGAGGGGATGGAGAGATGTCCTGAGGCTGACGAGGGGAAGGAGAGATGCCCTGAGGCTGACGAGGGGAAGGAGACTTCATCTGCAGAAGGAGAGATGCCCTGAGGCTGACGAGGGGAAGGAGACTTCATCTTCAGAAGGAGAGATGCCCTGAGGATGACGAGGGGAAGGAGACTTCATCTTCAGGAGGAGAGATGCCCTGAGGCCGACGAGGGGAAGGAGACTTCATCTTCAGAAGGAGAGATGCCCTGAGGCCGATGAGGGGAAGGAGACTTAATCTTCAGAAGGAGAGATGCCCTGAGGCTGACGATGGGAAGGAGACTTCATCTTCAGAAGGAGAGATGCCCTGAGGCCGATGAGGGGAAGGAGACTTAATCTTCAGAAGGAGAGATGCCCTGAGGCTGACGAGGGGAAGGAGAGATGCCCTGAGGCTGACAAGGGGAAGGAGACTTCATCTTCAGAAGGAGAGATGCCCTGAAGCTGACGAGGGGAAGGAGATATGCCCTGAGGCTGACGAGGGGAAGGAGACTTCATCTTCAGAAGGAGAGATGCCCTGAGGCCGACGAGGGGAAGTAGACTTCATCTTCAGAAGGCGAGATGCCCTGAGGCTGACGAGGGGAAGGAGACTTCATCTTCAGAAGGCGAGATGCCCTGAGGCTGACGAGGGGAAGGAGAGATGCCCTGAGGCTGACGAGTGGAAGGAGACTTCATCTTCAGAAGGAGAGATGCCCTGAGGCTGACGAGGGGAAGGAGAGATGCCCTGAGGCTGACAAGGGGAAGGAGACTTCATCTTCAGAAGGAGAGATGCCCTGAGGCCGACAAGGGGAAGGAGAGATGCCCTGAGGCTGACGAGGGGAAGGAGAGATGCCCTGAGGCTGACGAGGGGAAGGGGAGATCCCCTGAGGCTGACGAGGGGCAGGAGACTTTATCTTCAGAAGGAGAGATGCCCTGAGACTGACGAGGGGAAGGAGAGATGCCCTGAGGCTGATGAGGGGATGGAGACTTCATCTTCAGAAGGAAACAAGCCCTGAGGCTGACGAGGGGAAGGAGACTTCATCTTCAGAAGGAGAGATGCCCTGAGGCCGACGAGGGGAAGGAGACTTCATCTTCAGAAGGAGAGATGCCAAAAGCTGACGAGGGGAAGTAGACTTCATTTTCAGAAGGAGAGATGCCCTGAGACTGACGAGGGGAAGGAGAGATGCGCTGAGGCTGACGAGGGGAAGGAGACTTCATCTTTAGAAGGAGAGATGTCCTGAGGCTGACGAGGGGAAGGAGAGATGCCCTGAGACTGACGAGGGGAAGGAGAGATGGCCTGAGGCTGATGAGGGGAAGGAGAGATGCCCTGAGACTGACGAGACAAAGGAGAGATGCCCTGAGGCTGACGAGGGGAAGGAGAGATGCCCTGAGGCCGACGAGGGGAAGGAGAGATTCCCTGAGGCTGACGAGGGGAAGGAGAGATGCCCTGAGGCCGACGAGGGGAAGGAGAGATGCCCTGAGGCCGACGAGGGGAAGGAGACTTCATCTTCAGAAGGCGAGATGCCCTGAGGCTGACGAGGGGAAGGAGAGTTGCCCTGAGGCTGACGAGGGGAAGGAGACTTCATCTGCAGAAGGAGAGATGCCCTGAGGCTGACAAGGGGAAGGAGAAATCATCTTCAGAAGGAGAGATGCCCTGAGGCTGACGAGGGGAAGGAGAGATGCCCTGAGGCTGACGAGGGGAAGGAGAGATCCCCTGAGGCTGACGAGGGGCAGGAGACTTTATCTTCAGAAGGAGAGATGCGCTGAGGCTGACGAGGGGAAGGAGAGATGCCCTGAGGCTGATGAGGGGAAAAGAGAGGTGTCCCGAGCCTGACAAGGGGAAGGAGAGATGCCCTGAGACTGACGAGGGGCAGGAGACTTTATCTTCAGAAGGAGAGATGCGCTGAGGCTGACGAGGGGAAGGAGAGATGCCCTGAGGCTGATGAGGGGAAAAGAGAGGTGTCCTGAGCCTGACAAGGGGAAGGAGAGATGCCCTGAGACTGACGAGGGGAAGGAGACTTCATCTTCAGAATGAGAAATGCCCTGAAGCTGACGAGGGGAAGGAGAGATGCCCTGAGGCTGACGAGGGGAAGGAGACTTCATCTTCAGAAGGAGAGATGCCCTGAGGCCGACGAGGGGAAGGAGACTTCATCTCCAGAAGGCGAGATGCCCTGAGGCTGACGAGGGGAAGGAGACTTCATCTTCAGAAGGCGAGATGCCCTGAGGCTGACGAGGGGAAGGAGAGATGCCCTGAGGCTGACGAGTGGAAGGAGACTTCATCTTCAGAAGGAGAGATGCCCTGAGGCTGACAAGGGGAAGGAGAGATGCCCTGAGACTGACGAGGGGAAGGAGAGATCCCCTGAGGCTGACGAGGGGCAGGAGACTTTATCTTCAGAAGGAGAGATGCGCTGAGGCAGACGAGGGGAAGGAGAGATGCCCTGAGGCTGATGAGGGGAAAAGAGAGGTGTCCTGAGCCTGTCAAGGGGAAGGAGAGATGCCCTGAGACTGACGAGGGGAAGGAGAGATGCCCTGAGGCTGACGAGGGGAAGGAGACTTCATCTTCAGAAGGAAACAAGCCCTGAGGCTGACGAGGGGAAGGAGACTTCATCTTCAGAAGGAGAGATGCCCTGAGGCCGACGAGGGGAAGGAGACTTCATCTTCAGAAGGAGAGATGCCAAAGGCTGACGAGGGGAAGTAGACTTCATCTTCAGAAGGAGAGATGCCCTGAGACTGACGAGGGGAAGGAGAGATGCCCTGAGGCTGACGAGGGGAAGGAGACTTCATCTTCAGAAGGAGAGATGCCCTGAGACTGAAGAAGGGAAGGAGAGATGCCCTGAGGCTGACGAGGGGAAGGAGACATCATCTTTAGAAGGAGAGATGTCCTGAGGCTAATGAGGGGAAGGAGAGATGCCCTGAGACTGACGAGGGGAAGGAGAGATGCCCTGAGTCCGACGAGGGGAAGGAGAGATACCCTGAGGCTGACGAGGGGAAGGAGAGATGCCCTGAGGCTGACGAGGGGAAGGAGAGATGCCCTGAGGCTGACGAGGGGAAGGAGACTTCATCTTCAGAAGGAGAGATGCCCTGAGGCCGATGAGGGGAAGGAGACTTAATCTTCAGAAGGAGAGATGCCCTGAGGCTGACGATGGGAAGGAGACTTCATCTTCAGAAGGAGAGATGCCCTGAGGCCGATGAGGGGAAGGAGACTTAATCTTCAGAAGGAGAGATGCCCTGAGGCTGACGAGGGGAAGGAGAGATGCCCTGAGGCTGACAAGGGGAAGGAGACTTCATCTTCAGAAGGAGAGATGCCCTGAAGCTGACGAGGGGAAGGAGATATGCCCTGAGGCTGACGAGGGGAAGGAGACTTCATCTTCAGAAGGAGAGATGCCCTGAGGCCGACGAGGGGAAGGAGACTTCATCTTCAGAAGGCGAGATGCCCGGAGGCTGACGAGGGGAAGGAGACTTCATCTTCAGAAGGCGAGATGCCCTGAGGCTGACGAGGGGAAGGAGAGATGCCCTGAGGCTGACGATTGGAAGGAGACTTCATCTTCAGAAGGAGAGATGCCCTGAGGCTGACGAGGGGAAGGAGAGATGCCCTGAGGCTGACAAGGGGAAGGAGACTTCATCTTCAGAAGGAGAGATGCCCTGAGGCCGACAAGGGGAAGGAGAGATGCCCTGAGGCTGACGAGGGGAAGGAGAGATGCCCTGAGGCTGACGAGGGGAAGGAGACTTCAACTGCAGAAGGAGAGATGCCCTGAGGCTGACAAGGGGAAGGAGACTTCATCTTCAGAAGGAGAGATGCCCTGAGGCTGACGAGGGGAAGGAGAGATGCCCTGAGGCTGACGAGGGGAAGGAGAGATCCCCTGAGGCTGACGAGGGGCAGGAGACTTTATCTTCAGAAGGAGAGATGCGCTGAGGCAGACGAGGGGAAGGAGAGATGCCCTGAGGCTTTTGCGGGGAAAAGAGAGGTGTCCTGAGCCTGACAAGGGGAAGGAGAGATGCCCTGAGACTGACGAGGGGAAGGAGAGATGCCCTGAGGCTGATGAGGGGATGGAGACTTCATCTTCAGAAGGAAACAAGCCCTGAGGCTGACGAGGGGAAGGAGACTTCATCTTCAGAAGGAGAGATGCCCTGAGGCCGACGAGGGGAAGGAGACTTCATCTTCAGAAGGAGAGATGCCAAAAGCTGACGAGGGGAAGTAGACTTCATTTTCAGAAGGAGAGATGCCCTGAGACTGACGAGGGGAAGGAGAGATGCGCTGAGGCTGACGAGGGGAAGGAGACTTCATCTTTAGAAGGAGAGATGTCCTGAGGCTGACGAGGGGAAGGAGAGATGCCCTGAGACTGACGAGGGGAAGGAGAGATGGCCTGAGGCTGATGAGGGGAAGGAGAGATGCCCTGAGGCTGACGAGACAAAGGAGAGATGCCCTGAGGCTGACGAGGGGAAGGAGAGATGCCCTGAGGCCGACGAGGGGAAGGAGAGATTCCCTGAGGCTGACGAGGGGAAGGAGAGATGCCCTGAGGCCGACGAGGGGAAGGAGAGATGCCCTGAGGCCGACGAGGGGAAGGAGACTTCATCTTCAGAAGGCGAGATGCCCTGAGGCTGACGAGGGGAAGGAGACTTCATCTGCAGAAGGAGAGATGCCCTGAGGCTGACAAGGGGAAGGAGACATCATCTTCAGAAGGAGAGATGCCCTGAGACTGACGAGGGGAAGGAGAGATGCCCTGAGGCTGACGAGGGGAAGGAGACTTCATCTTTAGAAGGAGAGATGTCCTGAGGCTAATGAGGGGAAGGAGAGATGCCCTGAGACTGACGAGGGGAAGGAGAGATGCCCTGAGTCCGACGAGGGGAAGGAGAGATACCCTGAGGCTGACGAGGGGAAGGAGAGATGCCCTGAGGCTGACGAGGGGAAGGAGAGATGCCCTGAGGCTGACGAGGGGAAGGAGACTTCATCTTCAGAAGGAGAGATGCCCTGAGGCCGATGAGGGGAAGGAGACTTAATCTTCAGAAGGAGAGATGCCCTGAGGCTGACGATGGGAAGGAGACTTCATCTTCAGAAGGAGAGATGCCCTGAGGCCGATGAGGGGAAGGAGACTTAATCTTCAGAAGGAGAGATGCCCTGAGGCTGACGAGGGGAAGGAGAGATGCCCTGAGGCTGACAAGGGGAAGGAGACTTCATCTTCAGAAGGAGAGATGCCCTGAAGCTGACGAGGGGAAGGAGATATGCCCTGAGGCTGACGAGGGGAAGGAGACTTCATCTTCAGAAGGAGAGATGCCCTGAGGCCGACGAGGGGAAGGAGACTTCATCTTCAGAAGGCGAGATGCCCTGAGGCTGACGAGGGGAAGGAGACTTCATCTTCAGAAGGCGAGATGCCCTGAGGCTGACGAGGGGAAGGAGAGATGCCCTGAGGCTGACGAGTGGAAGGAGACTTCATCTTCAGAAGGAGAGATGCCCTGAGGCTGACGAGGGGAAGGAGAGATGCCCTGAGGCTGACAAGGGGAAGGAGACTTCATCTTCAGAAGGAGAGATGCCCTGAGGCCGACAAGGGGAAGGAGAGATGCCCTGAGGCTGACGAGGGGAAGGAGAGATGCCCTGAGGCTGACGAGGGGAAGGAGACTTCATCTGCAGAAGGAGAGATGCCCTGAGGCTGACAAGGGGAAGGAGACTTCATCTTCAGAAGGAGAGATGCCCTGAGGCTGACGAGGGGAAGGAGAGATGCCCTGAGGCTGACGAGGGGAAGGAGAGATCCCCTGAGACTGACGAGGGGCAGGAGACTTTATCTTCAGAAGGAGAGATGCGCTGAGGCAGACGAGGGGAAGGAGAGATGCCCTGAGGCTTTTGAGGGGAAAAGAGAGGTGTCCTGAGCCTAACAAGGGGAAGGAGAGATGCCCTGAGACTAACGAGGGCAAGGAGAGATGCCCTGAGGCTGATGAGGGGATGGAGACTTCATCTTCAGAAGGAAACAAGCCCTGAGGCTGACGAGGGGAAGGAGACTTCATCTTCAGAAGGAGAGATGCCCTGAGGCCGACGAGGGGAAGGAGACTTCATCTTCAGAAGGAGAGATGCCAAAAGCTGACGAGGGGAAGTAGACTTCATTTTCAGAAGGAGAGATGCCCTGAGACTGACGAGGGGAAGGAGAGATGCGCTGAGGCTGACGAGGGGAAGGAGACTTCATCTTTAGAAGGAGAGATGTCCTGAGGCTGACGAGGGGAAGGAGAGATGCCCTGAGACTGACGAGGGGAAGGAGAGATGGCCTGAGGCTGATGAGGGGAAGGAGAGATGCCCTGAGGCTGACGAGACAAAGGAGAGTTGTCCTGAGGCTGACGAGGGGAAGGAGAGATGCCCTGAGGCCGACGAGGGGAAGGAGAGATTCCCTGAGGCTGACGAGGGGAAGGAGAGATGCCCTGAGGCCGACGAGGGGAAGGAGAGATGCCCTGAGGCCGACGAGGGGAAGGAGACTTCATCTTCAGAAGGCGAGATGCCCTGAGGCTGAGAAGGGGAAGGAGAGTTGCCCTGAGGCTGACGAGGGGAAGGAGACTTCATCTGCAGAAGGAGAGATGCCCTGAGGCTGACAAGGGGAAGGAGACATCATCTTCAGAAGGAGAGATGCCCTGAGGCTGACGAGGGGAAGGAGAGATGCCCTGAGGCTGACGAGGGGAAGGAGAGATCCCCTGAGGCTGACGAGGGGCAGGAGACTTTATCTTCAGAAGGAGAGATGCGCTGAGGCTGACGAGGGGAAGGAGAGATGCCCTGAGGCTGATGAGGGGAAAAGAGAGGTGTCCCGAGCCTGACAAATGGAAGGAGAGATGCCCTGAGACTGACGAGGGGCAGGAGACTTTATCTTCAGAAGGAGAGATGCGCTGAGGCTGACGAGGGGAAGGAGAGATGCCCTGAGGCTGATGAGGGGAAAAGAGAGGTGTCCTGAGCCTGACAAGGGGAAGGAGAGATGCCCTGAGACTGACGAGGGGAAGGAGACTTCATCTTCAGAATGAGAAATGCCCTGAAGCTGACGAGGGGAAGGAGAGATGCCCTGAGGCTGACGAGGGGAAGGAGACTTCATCTTCAGAAGGAGAGATGCCCTGAGGCCGACGAGGGGAAGGAGACTTCATCTCCAGAAGGCGAGATGCCCTGAGGCTGACGAGGGGAAGGAGACTTCATCTTCAGAAGGCGAGATGCCCTGAGGCTGACGAGGGGAAGGAGAGATGCCCTGAGGCTGACGAGTGGAAGGAGACTTCATCTTCAGAAGGAGAGATGCCCTGAGGCTGACGAGGGGAAGGAGAGATGCCCTGAGGCTGACGAGGGGAAGGAGAGATCCCCTGAGGCTGACGAGGGGCAGGAGACTTTATCTTCAGAAGGAGAGATGCGCTGAGGCAGACGAGGGGAAGGAGAGATGCCCTGAGGCTGATGAGGGGAAAAGAGAGGTGTCCTGAGCCTGACAAGGGGAAGGAGAGATGCCCTGAGACTGACGAGGGGAAGGAGAGATGCCCTGAGGCTGACGAGGGGAAGGAGACTTCATCTTCAGAAGGAAACAAGCCCTGAGGCTGACGAGGGGAAGGAGACTTCATCTTCAGAAGGAGAGATGCCCTGAGGCCGACGAGGGGAAGGAGACTTCATCTTCAGAAGGAGAGATGCCAAAGGCTGACGAGGGGAAGTAGACTTCATCTTCAGAAGGAGAGATGCCCTGAGACTGACGAGGGGAAGGAGAGATGCTCTGAGGCTGACGAGGGGAAGGAGACTTCATCTTCAGAAGGAGAGATGCCCTGAGACTGAAGAGGGGAAGGAGAGATGCCCTGAGGCTGACGAGGGGAAGGAGACATCATCTTTAGAAGGAGAGATGTCCTGAGGCTAATGAGGGGAAGGAGAGATGCCCTGAGACTGACGAGGGGAAGGAGAGATGCTCTGAGTCCGACGAGGGGAAGGAGAGATACCCTGAGGCTGACGAGGGGAAGGAGAGATGCCCTGAGGCTGACGAGGGGAAGGAGAGATGCCCTGAGGCTGACGAGGGGAAGGAGACTTCATCTTCAGAAGGAGAGATGCCCTGAGGCCGATGAGGGGAAGGAGACTTAATCTTCAGAAGGAGAGATGCCCTGAGGCTGACGATGGGAAGGAGACTTCATCTTCAGAAGGAGAGATGCCCTGAGGCCGATGAGGGGAAGGAGACTTAATCTTCAAAAGGAGAGATGCCCTGAGGCTGACGAGGGGAAGGAGAGATGCCCTGAGGCTGACAAGGGGAAGGAGACTTCATCTTCAGAAGGAGAGATGCCCTGAAGCTGACGAGGGGAAGGAGATATGCCCTGAGGCTGACGAGGGGAAGGAGACTTCATCTTCAGAAGGAGAGATGCCCTGAGGCCGACGAGGGGAAGGAGACTTCATCTTCAGAAGGCGAGATGCCCTGAGGCTGACGAGGGGAAGGAGACTTCATCTTCAGAAGGCGAGATGCCCTGAGGCTGACGAGGGGAAGGAGAGATGCCCTGAGGCTGACGAGTGGAAGGAGACTTCATCTTCAGAAGGAGAGATGCCCTGAGGCTGACGAGGGGAAGGAGAGATGCCCTGAGGTTGACAAGGGGAAGGAGACTTCATCTTCAGAAGGAGAGATGCCCTGAGGCCGACAAGGGGAAGGAGAGATGCCCTGAGGCTGACGAGGGGAAGGAGAGATGCCCTGAGGCTGACGAGGGGAAGGAGACTTCATCTGCAGAAGGAGAGATGCCCTGAGGCTGACAAGGGGAAGGAGACTTCATCTTCAGAAGGAGAGATGCCCTGAGGCTGACGAGGGGAAGGAGAGATGCCCTGAGGCTGACGAGGGGAAGGAGAGATCCCCTGAGGCTGACGAGGGGCAGGAGACTTTATCTTCAGAAGGAGAGATGCGCTGAGGCAGACGAGGGGAAGGAGAGATGCCCTGAGGCTTTTGAGGGGAAAAGAGAGGTGTCCTGAGCCTGACAAGGGGAAGGAGAGATGCCCTGAGACTGACGAGGGGAAGGAGAGATGCCCTGAGGCTGATGAGGGGATGGAGACTTCATCTTCAGAAGGAAACAAGCCCTGAGGCTGACGAGGGGAAGGAGACTTCATCTTCAGAAGGAGAGATGCCCTGAGGCCGACGAGGGGAAGGAGAGATGCCCTGAGGCTGACGAGGGGAAGGAGACTTCATCTGCAGAAGGAGAGATGCCCTGAGGCTGACAAGGGGAAGGAGACTTCATCTTCAGAAGGAGAGATGCCCTGAGGCTGACGAGGGGAAGGAGAGATGCCCTGAGGCTGACGAGGGGAAGGAGAGATCCCCTGAGGCTGACGAGGGGCAGGAGACTTTATCTTCAGAAGGAGAGATGCGCTGAGGCAGACGAGGGGAAGGAGAGATGCCCTGAGGCTTTTGAGGGGAAAAGAGAGGTGTCCTGAGCCTGACAAGGGGAAGGAGAGATGCCCTGAGACTGACGAGGGGAAGGAGAGATGCCCTGAGGCTGATGAGGGGATGGAGACTTCATCTTCAGAAGGAAACAAGCCCTGAGGCTGACGAGGGGAAGGAGACTTCATCTTCAGAAGGAGAGATGCCCTGAGGCCGACGAGGGGAAGGAGACTTCATCTTCAGAAGGAGAGATGCCAAAAGCTGACGAGGGGAAGTAGACTTCATTTTCAGAAGGAGAGATGCCCTGAGACTGACGAGGGGAAGGAGAGATGGCCTGAGGCTGATGAGGGGAAGGAGAGATGCCCTGAGGCTGACGAGACAAAGGAGAGATGCCCTGAGGCTGACGAGGGGAAGGAGAGATGCCCTGAGGCCGACGAGGGGAAGGAGAGATTCCCTGAGGCTGACGAGGGGAAGGAGAGATGCCCTGAGGCCGACGAGGGGAAGGAGAGATGCCCTGAGGCCGACGAGGGGAAGGAGACTTCATCTTCAGAAGGCGAGATGCCCTGAGGCTGACGAGGGGAAGGAGAGTTGCCCTGAGGCTGACGAGGGGAAGGAGACTTCATCTGCAGAAGGAGAGATGCCCTGAGGCTGACAAGGGGAAGGAGACATCATCTTCAGAAGGAGAGATGCCCTGAGGCTGACAAGGGGAAGGAGAGATGCCCTGAGGCTGACGAGGGGAAGGAGAGATCCCCTGAGGCTGACGAGGGGCAGGAGACTTTATCTTCAGAAGGAGAGATGCGCTGAGGCTGACGAGGGGAAGGAGAGATGCCCTGAGGCTGATGAGGGGAAAAGAGAGGTGTCCCGAACCTGACAAGGGGAAGGAGAGATGCCCTGAGACTGACGAGGGGAAGGAGACTTCATCTTCAGAATGAGAAATGCCCTGAAGCTGACGAGGGGAAGGAGAGATGCCCTGAGGCTGATGAGGGGAAAAGAGAGGTGTCCTGAGCCTGACAAGGGGAAGGAGAGATGCCCTGAGACTGACGAGGGAAAGGAGACTTCATCTTCAGAATGAGAAATGCCCTGAAGCTGACGAGGGGAAGGAGAGATGCCCTGAGGCTGACGAGGGGAAGGAGACTTCATCTTCAGAAGGAAAGATGCCCTGAGGCCGACGAGGGGAAGGAGACTTCATCTCCAGAAGGCGAGATGCCCTGAGGCTGACGAGGGGAAGGAGACTTCATCTTCAGAAGGCGAGATGCCCTGAGGCTGACGAGGGGAAGGAGAGATGCCCTGAGGCTGACGAGTGGAAGGAGACTTCATCTTCAGAAGGAGAGATGCCCTGAGGCTGACGAGGGGAAGGAGAGATGCCCTGAGGCTGACGAGGGGAAGGAGAGATCCCCTGAGGCTGACGAGGGGCAGGAGACTTTATCTTCAGAAGGAGAGATGCGCTGAGGCAGACGAGGGGAAGGAGAGATGCCCTGAGGCTGATGAGGGGAAAAGAGAGGTGTCCTGAGCCTGACAAGGGGAAGGAGAGATGCCCTGAGACTGACGAGGGGAAGGAGAGATGCCCTGAGGCTGACGAGGGGAAGGAGACTTCATCTTCAGAAGGAAACAAGCCCTGAGGCTGACGAGGGGAAGGAGACTTCATCTTCAGAAGGAGAGATGCCCTGAGGCCGACGAGGGGAAGGAGACTTCATCTTCAGAAGGAGAGATGCCCTGAGACTGAAGAGGGGAAGGAGAGATGCCCTGAGGCTGACGAGGGGAAGGAGACTTCATCTTCAGAAGGAGAGATGCCCTGAGACTGAAGAGGGGAAGGAGAGATGCCCTGAGGCTGACGAGGGGAAGGAGACATCATCTTTAGAAGGAGAGATGTCCTGAGGCTAATGAGGGGAAGGAGAGATGCCCTGAGACTGACGAGGGGAAGGAGAGATGCCCTGAGTCCGACGAGGGGAAGGAGAGATACCCTGAGGCTGACGAGGGGAAGGAGAGATGCCCTGAGGCTGACGAGGGGAAGGAGAGATGCCCTGAGGCTGACGAGGGGAAGGAGAGATGCCCTGAGGCTGACGAGGGGAAGGAGAGATGCCCTGAGGCCGACGAGGGGAAGGAGAGATGCCCTGAGGCTGACGAGGGGAAGGAGAGATGCCCTGAGGCTGACGAGGGGAAGGAGACTTCATCTTCAGAAGGAGAGATGCCCTGAGGCCGACGAGGGGAAGGAGACTTCATTTTCAGAAGGAGAGATGCCAAAGGCTGACGAGGGGAAGTAGACTTCATCTTCAGAAGGAGAGATGCCCTGAGACTGACGAGGGGAAGGAGAGATGCCCTGAGGCTGACGAGGGGAAGGAGACTTCATCTTCAGAAGGAGAGATGCCCTGAGACTGACGAGGGGAAGGTGAGATGCCCTGAGGCTGACGAGGGGAAGGAGACTTCATCTTTAGAAGGAGAGATGTCCTGAGGCTGACGAGGGGAAGGAGAGATGCCCTGAGACTGACGAGGGGAAGGAGAGATGCCCTGAGTCCGACGAGGGGAAGGAGAGATGCCCTGAGGCTGACGAGGGTAAGGAGAGATGCCCTGAGGCTGACGAGGGGAAGGAGAGATGCCCTGAGGCTGACGAGGGGAAGGAGAGATGCCCTGAGGCTGACGAGGGGAAGGAGAGATGCCCTGAGGCCGATGAGGGGAAGGAGAGATGCCCTGAGGCTGACGAGGGGAAGGAGAGATGCCCTGAGGCCGACAAGGGGAAGGAGAGATGCCCTGAGGCTGACGAGGGGAAGGAGAGATGCCCTGAGGCTGACGAGGGGAAGGAGAGATCCCCTGAGGCTGACGAGGGGCAGGAGACTTTATCTTCAGAAGGAGAGATGTGCTGAGGCTGACGAGGGGAAGGAGAGATGCCCTGAGGCTGATGAGGGGAAAAGAGAGGTGTCCCGAGCCTGACAAGGGGAAGGAGAGATGCCCTGAGACTGACGAGGGGCAGGAGACTTTATCTTCAGAAGGAGAGATGCGTTGAGGCTGACGAGGGGAAGGAGAGATGCCCTGAGGCTGATGAGGGGAAAAGAGAGGTGTCCTGAGCCTGACAAGGGGAAGGAGAGATGCCCTGAGACTGACGAGTGTAAGGAGACTTCATCTTCAGAATGAGAGATGCCCTGAAGCTGACGAGGGGAAGGAGAGATGCCCTGAGGCTGACGAGGGGATGGAGACTTCATCTTCAGAAGGAGAGATGCCCTGAGGCCGACGAGGGGAAGGAGACTTCATCTCCAGAAGGCGAGATACCCTGAGGCTGACGAGGGGAAGGAGACTTCATCTTCAGAAGGCGAGATGCCCTGAGGCTGACGAGTGGAAGGAGACTTCATCTTCAGAAGGAGAGATGCCCTGAGGCTGACGAGGGGAAGGAGAGATGCCCTGAGGCTGACCAGGGGAAGGAGACTTCATCTTCAGAAGGAGAGATGCCCTGAGGCCGACAAGGGGAAGGAGACTTCATCTTCAGAAGGCGAGATGCCCTGAGGCTGAGGAGGGGAAGGAGAGATGCCCTGAGGCTGACGAGGGGAAGTAGACTTCATCTGCAGAAGGAGAGATGCCCTGAGGCTGACAAGGGGAAGGAGACTTCATCTTCAGAAGGAGAGATCCCCTGAGGCTGACGAGGGGAAGGAGAGATGACCTGAGGCTGACGAGGGGAAGGAGAGATCCCCTGAGGCTGACGAGGGGCAGGAGACTTTATCTTCAGAAAGAGAGATGCGCTGAGGCAGACGAGGGGAAGGAGAGATGCCCTGAGGCTGATGAGGGGAAGGAGACTTCATCTGCAGAAGGAGAGATGCCCTGAGGCTGACAAGGGGAAGGAGACTTCATCTGCAGAAGGAGAGATGCCCTGAGGCTGACAAGGTGAAGGAGACTTCATCTTCAGAAGGAGAGATGCCCTGAGGCTGACGATTGGAAGGAGAGATGCCCTGAGGCTGACGAGGGGAAGGAGAGATCCCCTGAGGCTGACGAGGGGCAGGAGACTTTATCTTCAGAAGGAGAGATGCGCTGAGGCAGACGAAGGGAAGGAGAGATGCCCTGAGGCTGATGATGGGAAAAGAGAGGTGTCCTGAGCCTGACAAGGGGAAGGAGAGATGCCCTGAGACTGACGAGGGGAAGGAGAGATGCCCTGAGGCTGACGAGGGGAAGGAGACTTCATCTTCAGAAGGAAACAAGCCCTGAGGCTGACGAGGGGAAGGAGACTTCATCTTCAGAAGGAGAGATGCCCTGAGGCCGACGAGGGGAAGGAGACTTCATCTTCAGAAGGAGAGATGCCAAAGGCTGACGAGGGGAAGTAGACTTCATCTTCAGAAGGAGAGATGCCCTGAGACTGACGAGGGGAAGGAGAGATGCCCTGAGGCTGACCAGGGGAAGGAGACTTCATCTTCAGAAGGAGAGATGCCCTGAGGCCGACAAGGGGAAGGAGACTTCATCTTCAGAAGGCGAGATGCCCTGAGGCTGAGGAGGGGAAGGAGAGATGCCCTGAGACTGACGAGGGGAAGGAGAGATGCCCTGAGTCCGACGAGGGGAAGGAGAGATGCCCTGAGGCTGACGAGGGGAAGGAGAGATGCCCTGAGGCTGACGAGGGGAAGGAGAGATGCCCTGAGGCTGACGAGGGGAAGGAGAGATGCCCTGAGGCTGACGAGGGGAAGGAGAGATGCCCTGAGGCCGACGAGGGGAAGGAGAGATGCCCTGAAGCTGACGAGGGGAAGGAGAGATGCCCTGAGGCTGACGAGGGGAAGGAGAGATGCCCTGAGGCTGACGAGGGGAAGGAGAGATGCCCTGAGGCTGACGAGGGGAAGGAGAGATCCCCTGAGGCTGACGAGGGGCAGGAGACTTTATCTTCAGAAGGAGAGATGTGCTGAGGCTGACGAGGGGAAGGAGAGATGCCCTGAGGCTGATGAGGGGAAAAGAGAGGTGTCCCGAGCCTGACAAGGGGAAGGAGAGATGCCCTGAGACTGACGAGGGGCAGGAGACTTTATCTTCAGAAGGAGAGATGCGCTGAGGCTGACGAGGGGAAGGAGAGATGCCCTGAGGCTGATGAGGGGAAAAGAGAGGTGTCCTGAGCCTGACAAGGGGAAGGAGAGATGCCCTGAGACTGACGAGTGTAAGGAGACTTCATCTTCAGAATGAGAGATGCCCTGAAGCTGACGAGGGGAAGGAGAGATGCCCTGAGGCTGACGAGGGGAAGGAGACTTCGTCTTCAGAAGGAGAGATGCCCTGAGGCCGACGAGGGGAAGGAAACTTCATCTCCAGAAGGCGAGATGCCCTGAGGCTGACGAGGGGAAGGAGACTTCATCTTCAGAAGGCGAGATGCCCTGAGGCTGACGAGGGGAAGGAGAGATGCCCTGAGGCTGACGAGTGGAAGGAGACTTCATCTTCAGAAGGAGAGATGCCCTGAGGCTGACGAGGGGAAGGAGAGATGCCCTGAGGCTGACCAGGGGAAGGAGACTTCATCTTCAGAAGGAGAGATGCCCTGAGGCCGACAAGGGGAAGGAGACTTCATCTTCAGAAGGCGAGATGCCCTGAGGCTGAGGAGGGGAAGGAGAGATGCCCTGAGGCTGACGAGGGGAAGGAGACTTCATCTGCAGAAGGAGAGATGCCCTGAGGCTGACAAGGGGAAGGAGACTTCATCTTCAGAAGGAGAGATCCCCTGAGGCTGACGAGGGGAAGGAGAGATGCCCTGAGGCTGACAAGGGGAAGGAGAGATCCCCTGAGGCTGACGAGGGGCAGGAGACTTTATCTTCAGAAAGAGAGATGCGCTGAGGCAGACGAGGGGAAGGAGAGATGCCCTGAGGCTGATGAGGGGAAGGAGACTTCATCTGCAGAAGGAGAGATGCCCTGAGGCTGACAAGGGGAATGAGACTTCATCTGCAGAAGGAGAGATGCCCTGAGGCTGACAAGGGGAAGGAGACTTCATCTTCAGAAGGAGAGATGCCCTGAGGCTGACGAGGGGAAGGAGAGATGCCCTGAGGCTGACGAGGGGAAGGAGAGATCCCCTGAGGCTGACGAGGGGCAGGAGACTTTATCTTCAGAAGGAGAGATGCGCTGAGGCAGACGAGGGGAAGGAGAGATGCCCTGAGGCTGATGAGGGGAAAAGAGAGGTGTCCTGAGCCTGACAAGGGGAAGGAGAGATGCCCTGAGACTGACGAGGGGAAGGAGAGATGCCCTGAGGCTGACGAGGGGAAGGAGACTTCATCTTCAGAAGGAAACAAGCCCTGAGGCTGACGAGGGGAAGGAGACTACATCTTCAGAAGGAGAGATGCCCTGAGGCCGACGAGGGGAAGGAGACTTCATCTTCAGAAGGAGAGATGCCAAAGGCTGACGAGGGGAAGTAGACTTCATCTTCAGAAGGACAGATGCCCTGAGACTGACGAGGTGAAGGAGAGATGCCCTGAGGCTGACGAGGGTAAGGAGACTTCATCTTCAGAAGGAGAGATGCCCTGAGACTGACGAGGGGAAGGAGAGATGCCCTGAGGCTGACGAGGGGAAGGAGACTTCATCTTTAGAAGGAGAGATGTCCTGAGGCTGACGAGGGGAAGGAGAGATGCCCTGAGACTGACGAGGGGAAGGAGAGATGCGCTGAGTCCGACGAGGGGAAGGAGAGATGCCCTGAGGCTGACGAGGGGAAGGAGAGATGCCCTGAGGCTGACGAGGGGAAGGAGAGATGCCCTGAGGCCGACGAGGGGAAGAAGAGATGCCCTGAGGCCGACGAGGGGAAGGAGAGATGCCCTGAGGCCGACAAGGGGAAGGAGAGATGCCCTGAGGCCGACGAGGGGAAGGAGAGATGTCCTGAGGCTGACGAGGGGAAGGAGAGATGCCCTGAGGCCGACGAGGGGAAGGAGAGATGCCCTGAGGCTGACTAGGGGAAGTAGAGATGCCCTGAGGCCGACGAGGGGAAGGAGAGATGCCCTGAGGCTGACGAGTGGAAGGAGACTTCATCTTCAGAAGGAGAGATGCCCTGAGGCTGACGAGGGGAAGGAGAGATGCCCTGAGGCTGACCAGGGGAAGGAGACTTCATCTTCAGAAGGAGAGATGCCCTGAGGCCGACAAGGGGAAGGAGACTTCATCTTCAGAAGGCGAGATGCCCTGAGGCTGAGGAGGGGAAGGAGAGATGCCCTGAGGCTGACGAGGGGAAGGAGACTTCATCTGCAGAAGGAGAGATGCCCTGAGGCTGACAAGGGGAAGGAGACTTCATCTTCAGAAGGAGAGATCCCCTGAGGCTGACGAGGGGAAGGAGAGATGCCCTGAGGCTGACAAGGGGAAGGAGAGATCCCCTGAGGCTGACGAGGGGCAGGAGACTTTATCTTCAGAAAGAGAGATGCGCTGAGGCAGACGAGGGGAAGGAGAGATGCCCTGAGGCTGATGAGGGGAAGGAGACTTCATCTGCAGAAGGAGAGATGCCCTGAGGCTGACAAGGGGAATGAGACTTCATCTGCAGAAGGAGAGATGCCCTGAGGCTGACAAGGGGAAGGAGACTTCATCTTCAGAAGGAGAGATGCCCTGAGGCTGACGAGGGGAAGGAGAGATGCCCTGAGGCTGACGAGGGGAAGGAGAGATCCCCTGAGGCTGACGAGGGGCAGGAGACTTTATCTTCAGAAGGAGAGATGCGCTGAGGCAGACGAGGGGAAGGAGAGATGCCCTGAGGCTGATGAGGGGAAAAGAGAGGTGTCCTGAGCCTGACAAGGGGAAGGAGAGATGCCCTGAGACTGACGAGGGGAAGGAGAGATGCCCTGAGGCTGACGAGGGGAAGGAGACTTCATCTTCAGAAGGAAACAAGCCCTGAGGCTGACGAGGGGAAGGAGACTACATCTTCAGAAGGAGAGATGCCCTGAGGCCGACGAGGGGAAGGAGACTTCATCTTCAGAAGGAGAGATGCCAAAGGCTGACGAGGGGAAGTAGACTTCATCTTCAGAAGGACAGATGCCCTGAGACTGACGAGGTGAAGGAGAGATGCCCTGAGGCTGACGAGGGGAAGGAGACTTCATCTTCAGAAGGAGAGATGCCCTGAGACTGACGAGGGGAAGGAGAGATGCCCTGAGGCTGACGAGGGGAAGGAGACTTCATCTTTAGAAGGAGAGATGTCCTGAGGCTGACGAGGGGAAGGAGAGATGCCCTGAGACTGACGAGGGGAAGGAGAGATGCGCTGAGTCCGACGAGGGGAAGGAGAGATGCCCTGAGGCTGACGAGGGGAAGGAGAGATGCCCTGAGGCTGACGAGGGGAAGGAGAGATGCCCTGAGGCCGACGAGGGGAAGGAGAGATGCCCTGAGGCCGACGAGGGGAAGGAGAGATGCCCTGAGGCCGACAAGGGGAAGGAGAGATGCCCTGAGGCCGACGAGGGGAAGGAGAGATGCCCTGAGGCTGACGAGGGGAAGGAGAGATGCCCTGAGGCCGACGAGGGGAAGGAGAGATGCCCTGAGGCTGACTAGGGGAAGTAGAGATGCCCTGAGGCCGACGAGGGGAAGGAGAGATGCCCTGAGGCCGACGAGGGGAAGGAGAGATGCCTTGAGGCTGACGAAGGGAAGGAGACTTCATCTTCAGAAGGAGAGATGCCCTGAGGCCGACGAGGGGAAGGAGACTTCATCTCCAGAAGGAGAGATGCCCTGAGGCCGACGAGGGGAAGGAGACTTCATCTCCAGAAGGCGAGATGCCCTGAGGCTGACGAGGGGAAGGAGACTTCATCTTCAGAAGGCGAGATGCCCTGAGGCTGACGAGGGGAAGGAGAGATGCCCTGAGGCTGACGAGTGGAAGGAGACTTCATCTTCAGAAGGAGAGATGCCCTGAGGCTGACGAGGGGAAGGAGAGATGCCCTGAGGCTGACCAGGGGAAGGAGACTTCATCTTCAGAAGGAGAGATGCCCTGAGGCCGACAAGGGGAAGGAGACTTCATCTTCAGAAGGCGAGATGCCCTGAGGCTGAGGAGGGGAAGGAGAGATGCCCTGAGGCTGACGAGGGGAAGGAGACTTCATCTGCAGAAGGAGAGATGCCCTGAGGCTGACAAGGGGAAGGAGACTTCATCTTCAGAAGGAGAGATCCCCTGAGGCTGACGAGGGGAAGGAGAGATGCCCTGAGGCTGACGAGGGGAAGGAGAGATCCCCTGAGGCTGACGAGGGGCAGGAGACTTTATCTTCAGAAAGAGAGAATTGCGCTGAGGCAGACGAGGGGAAGGAGAGATGCCCTGAGGCTGATGAGGGGAAGGAGACTTCATCTGCAGAAGGAGAGATGCCCTGAGGCTGACAAGGGGAAGGAGACTTTATCTGCAGAAGGAGAGATGCCCTGAGGCTGACAAGGGGAAGGAGACTTCATCTTCAGAAGGAGAGATGCCCTGAGGCTGACGAGGGGAAGGAGAGATGCCCTGAGGCTGACGAGGGGAAGGAGAGATCCCCTGAGGCTGACGAGGGGCAGGAGACTTTATCTTCAGAAGGAGAGATGCGCTGAGGCAGACGAGGGGAAGGAGAGATGCCCTGAGGCTGATGAGGGGAAAAGAGAGGTGTCCTGAGCCTGACAAGGGGAAGGAGAGATGCCCTGAGACTGACGAGGGGAAGGAGAGATGCCCTGAGGCTGACGAGGGGAAGGAGACTTCATCTTCAGAAGGAAACAAGCCCTGAGGCTGACGAGGGGAAGGAGACTTCATCTTCAGAAGGAGAGATGCCCTGAGGCCGACGAGGGGAAGGAGACTTCATCTTCAGAAGGAGAGATGCCAAAGGCTGACGAGGGGAAGTAGACTTCATCTTCAGAAGGAGAGATGCCCTGAGACTGAAGAGGTGAAGGAGAGATGCCCTGAGGCTGACGAGGGGAAGGAGACTTCATCTTCAGAAGGAGAGATGCCCTGAGACTGACGAGGGGAAGGAGAGATGCCCTGAGGCTGACGAGGGGAAGGAGACTTCATCTTTAGAAGGAGAGATGTCCTGAGGCTGACGAGGGGAAGGAGAGATGCCCTGAGACTGACGAGGGGAAGGAGAGATGCGCTGAGTCCGACGAGGGGAAGGAGAGATGCCCTGAGGCTGACGAGGGGAAGGAGAGATGCCCTGAGGCTGACGAGGGGAAGGAGAGATGCCCTGAGGCCGACGAGGGGAAGGAGAGATGCCCTGAGGCTGACGAGGGGAAGGAGAGATGCCCTGAGGCCGACGAGGGGAAGGAGAGATGCCCTGAGGCTGACGAGGGGAAGGAGAGATGCCCTGAGGCTGACGAGGGGAAGGAGAGATGCCCTGAGGCCGACGAGGGGAAGGAGAGATGCCTTGAGGCTGACGAAGGGAAGGAGACTTCATCTTCAGAAGGAGAGATGCCCTGAGGCCGACGAGGGGAAGGAGACTTCATCTCCAGAAGGCGAGATGCCCTGAGGCTGACGAGGGGAAGGAGACTTCATCTTCAGAAGGCGAGATGCCCTGAGGCTGACGAGGGGAAGGAGAGATGCCCTGAGGCTGACGAGTGGAAGGAGACTTCATCTTCAGAAGGAGAGATGCCCTGAGGCTGACGAGGGGAAGGAGAGATGCCCTGAGGCTGACCAGGGGAAGGAGACTTCATCTTCAGAAGGAGAGATGCCCTGAGGCCGACAAGGGGAAGGAGACTTCATCTTCAGAAGGCGAGATGCCCTGAGGCTGAGGAGGGGAAGGAGAGATGCCCTGAGGCTGACGAGGGGAAGGAGACTTCATCTGCAGAAGGAGAGATGCCCTGAGGCTGACAAGGGGAAGGAGACTTCATCTTCAGAAGGAGAGATCCCCTGAGGCTGACGAGGGGAAGGAGAGATGCCCTGAGGCTGACGAGGGGAAGGAGAGATCCCCTGAGGCTGACGAGGGGCAGGAGACTTTATCTTCAGAAAGAGAGAATTGCGCTGAGGCAGACGAGGGGAAGGAGAGATGCCCTGAGGCTGATGAGGGGAAGGAGACTTCATCTGCAGAAGGAGAGATGCCCTGAGGCTGACAAGGGGAAGGAGACTTCATCTGCAGAAGGAGAGATGCCCTGAGGCTGACAAGGGGAAGGAGACTTCATCTTCAGAAGGAGAGATGCCCTGAGGCTGACGAGGGGAAGGAGAGATGCCCTGAGGCTGACGAGGGGAAGGAGAGATCCCCTGAGGCTGACGAGGGGCAGGAGACTTTATCTTCAGAAGGAGAGATGCGCTGAGGCAGACGAGGGGAAGGAGAGATGCCCTGAGGCTGATGAGGGGAAAAGAGAGGTGTCCTGAGCCTGACAAGGGGGAGGAGAGATGCCCTGAGACTGACGAGGGGAAGGAGAGATGCCCTGAGGCTGACGAGGGGAAGGAGACTTCATCTTCAGAAGGAAACAAGCCCTGAGGCTGACGAGGGGAAGGAGACTTCATCTTCAGAAGGAGAGATGCCCTGAGGCCGACGAGGGGAAGGAGACTTCATCTTCAGAAGGAGAGATGCCAAAGGCTGACGAGGGGAAGTAGACTTCATCTTCAGAAGGAGAGATGCCCTGAGACTGACGAGGTGAAGGAGAGATGCCCTGAGGCTGACGAGGGGAAGGAGACTTCATCTTCAGAAGGAGAGATGCCCTGAGACTGACGAGGGGAAGGAGAGATGCCCTGAGGCTGACGAGGGGAAGGAGACTTCATCTTTAGAAGGAGAGATGTCCTGAGGCTGACGAGGGGAAGGAGAGATGCCCTGAGACTGACGAGGGGAAGGAGAGATGCGCTGAGTCCGACGTGGGGAAGGAGAGATGCCCTGAGGCTGACGAGGGGAAGGAGAGATGCCCTGAGGCTGACGAGGGGAAGGAGAGATGCCCTGAGGCCGACGAGGGGAAGGAGAGATGCCCTGAGGCTGACGAGGGGAAGGAGAGATGCCCTGAGGCCGACGAGGGGAAGGAGAGATGCCCTGAGGCTGACGAGGGGAAGGAGAGATGCCCTGAGGCTGACGAGGGGAAGGAGAGATGCCCTGAGGCCGACGAGGGGAAGGAGAGATGCCCTGAGGCTGACGAGGGGAAGGAGAGATGCCCTGAGGCCGACGAGGGGAAGGAGAAATGCCCTGAGGCCGACGAGGGGAAGGAGAGATGCCTTGAGGCTGACGAAGGGAAGGAGACTTCATCTTCAGAAGGAGAGATGCCCTGAGGCTGACGAGGTGAAGGAGACTTCATCTTCAGAAGGAGAGATGTCCTGAGGCTTACGAGGGGAAGGAGAGATGCCCTGAGGCTGATGAGGGGCAGAAGACTTTATCTTCAGAAGGAGAGATGCGCTGAGGCTGACGAGGGGAAGGAGAGATGCCCTGAGGCTGATGAGGGGAAAAGAGAGGTGTCCTGAGCCTGACAAAGGGAAGGAGAGATGCGCTGAGGCTAACGAGGGGAAGGAGAAATGCCCTGAGGCCGACGAGGGGAAGGAGAAATGCCCTGAGGCCGACGAGGGGAAGGAGACTTCATCATCAGAAGGCGAGATGCCCTGAGGCTGACGAGGGGAAGGAGAGTTGCCCTGAGGCTGACGAGGGGCAGGAGACTTTATCTTCAGAAGGAGAGATGCGCTGAGGCTGACGAGGGGAAGGAGAGATGCCCTGAGGCTGATGAGGGGAAAAGAGAGGTGTCCTGAGCCTGACAAGGGGAAGGAGAGATGCCCTGAGGCTGATGAGGGGAAAAGAGAGGTGTCCTGAGCCTGACAAAGGGAAGGAGAGATGCGCTGAGGCTAACGAGGGGAAGGAGAGATGCCCTGAGGCTGACGAGGGGAAGGAGACTTCATCTTTAGAAGGAGAGATGTCCTGAGGCTGACGAGGGGAAGGAGAGATGCCCTGAGACTGACGAGGGGAAGGAGAGATGCCCTGAGGCTGATGAGGGGAAGGA
This sequence comes from Salmo salar, assembly GCF_965601325.2. Classification (NCBI taxonomy): domain Eukaryota; kingdom Metazoa; phylum Chordata; class Actinopteri; order Salmoniformes; family Salmonidae; genus Salmo; species Salmo salar. Next base: position 966,592 of record NC_138302.1, on the reverse strand, counting down.
GAGATGCCCTGAGGCTGACGAGGGGAAGGAGAGATGCCCTGAGGCTGACGAGGGGAAGGAGAAATGCCCTGAGGCCGACGAGGGGAAGGAGAAATGCCCTGAGGCCGACGAGGGGAAGGAGACTTCATCTTCAGAAGGCGAGATGCCCTGAGGCTGACGAGGGGAAGGAGAGTTGCCCTGAGGCTGACGAGGGGACGGAGACTTCATCTGCAGAAGGAGAGATGCCCTGAGGCTGACAAGGGGAAGGAGACATCATCTTCAGAAGGAGAGATGCCCTGAGGCTGACGAGGGGAAGGAGAGATGCCCTGAGGCTGACGAGGGGAAGGAGAGATCCCTGAGGCTGACGAGGGGCAGGAGACTTTATCTTCAGAAGGAGAGATGCGCTGAGGCTGACGAGGGGAAGGAGAGATGCCCTGAGGCTGATGAGGGGAAAAGAGAGGTGTCCTGAGCCTGATAAAGGGGAAGGAGAGATGCCCTGAGACTGACGAGGGGCAGGAGACTTTATCTTCAGAAGGAGAGATGAGCTGAGGCTGACGAGGGGAAGGAGAGATGCCCTGAGGCTGACGAGGGGAAGGAGACTTCATCTTTAGAAGGAGAGATGTCCTGAGGCTGACGAGGGGAAGGAGAGATGCCCTGAGACTGACGAGGGGAAGGAGAGATGCCCTGAGGCTGATGAGGGGAAGGAGAGATGCCCTGAGGCTGACGAGGGGAAGGAGAGATGCCCTGAGGCTGACGAGGGGAAGGAGAAATGCCCTGAGGCCGACGAGGGGAAGGAGAAATGCCCTGAGGCCGACGAGGGGAAGGAGACTTCATCTTCAGAAGGCGAGATGCCCTGAGGCTGACGAGGGGAAGGAGAGTTGCCCTGAGGCTGACGAGGGGACGGAGACTTCATCTGCAGAAGGAGAGATGCCCTGAGGCTGACAAGGGGAAGGAGACATCATCTTCAGAAGGAGAGATGCCCTGAGGCTGACGAGGGGAAGGAGAGATGCCCTGAGGCTGACGAGGGGAAGGAGAGATCCCTGAGGCTGACGAGGGGCAGGAGACTTTATCTTCAGAAGGAGAGATGCGCTGAGGCTGACGAGGGGAAGGAGAGATGCCCTGAGGCTGATGAGGGGAAAAGAGAGGTGTCCTGAGCCTGATAAAGGGGAAGGAGAGATGCCCTGAGACTGACGAGGGGCAGGAGACTTTATCTTCAGAAGGAGAGATGAGCTGAGGCTGACGAGGGGAAGGAGAGATGCCCTGAGGCTGATGAGGGGAAAAGAGAGGTGTCCTGAGCCTGACAAGGGGAAGGAGAGATGCCCTGAGACTGATGAGGGGAAGGAGAATTCATCTTCAGAATGAGAGATGCCCTGAAGCTGACGAGGGGAAGGAGAGATGCCCTGAGGCTGACGAGGGGAAGGAGACTTCATCTTCAGAAGGAGAGATGCCCTGAGGCCGACGAGGGGAAGGAGACTTCATCTTCAGAAGGCGAGATGCCCTGAGGCTGACGAGGGGAAGGAGACTTCATCTTCAGAAGGCGAGATGCCCTGAGGCTGACGAGGGGAAGGAGAGATGCCCTGAGGCTGACGAGTGGAAGGAGACTTCATCTTCAGAAGGAGAGATGCCCTGAGGCTGACGAGGGGAAGGAGAGATGCCCTGAGGCTAACCAGGGGAAGGAGACTTCATCTTCAGAAGGAGAGATGCCCTGAGGCCGACAAGGGGAAGGAGACTTCATCTTCAGAAGGCGAGATGCCCTGAGGCTGAGGAGGGGAAGGAGAGATGCCCTGAGGCTGACGAGGGGAAGGAGACTTCATCTGCAGAAGGAGAGATGCCCTGAGGCTGACAAGGGGAAGGAGACTTCATCTTCAGAAGGAGAGATGCCCTGAGGCTGACGAGGGGAAGGAGAGATGCCCTGAGGCTGACGAGGGGAAGGAGAGATGCCCTGAGGCTGACGAGGGGAAGGAGAGATCCCTGAGGCTGACGAGGGGCAGGAGAATTTATCTTCAGAAGGAGAGATGCGCTGAGGCAGACGAGGGGAAGGAGAGATTCCCTGAGGCTGATGAGGTGAAAAGAGAGGTGTCCTGAGCCTGACAAGGGGAAGGAGAGATGCCCTGAGACTGACGAAGGGAAGGAGAGATGCCCTGAGGCTGACGAGGGGAAGGAGACTTCATCTTTAGAAGGAGAGATGTCCTGAGACTGACGAGGGGAAGGAGAGATGCCCTGAGACTGACGAGGGGAAGGAGAGATGGCCTGAGTCCGACGAGGGGAAGGAGAGATGCCCTGAGGCTGACGAGGGGAAGGAGAGATGCCCTGAGGCTGACGAGGGGAAGGAGAGATGCCCTGAGGCCGACGAGGGGAAGGAGAGATGCCCTGAGGCTGACGAGGGGAAGGAGAGATGCCCTGAGGCCGACGAGGGGAAGGAGAAATGCCCTGAGGCCGACGAGGGGAAGGAGAGATGCCTTGAGGCTGACGAAGGGAAGGAGACTTCATCTTCAGAAGGAGAGATGCCCTGAGGCTGACGAGGTGAAGGAGAGATGCCCTGAGGCTGATGAGGGGCAGAAGACTTTATCTTCAGAAGGAGAGATGCGCTGAGGCTGACGAGGGGAAGGAGAGATGCCCTGAGGCTGATGAGGGGAAAAGAGAGGTGTCCTGAGCCTGACAAAGGGAAGGAGAGATGCGCTGAGGCTAACGAGGGGAAGGAGAAATGCCCTGAGGCCGACGAGGGGAAGGAGAAATGCCCTGAGGCCGACGAGGGGAAGGAGACTTCATCTTCAGAAGGCGAGATGCCCTGAGGCTGACGAGGGGAAGGAGAGTTGCCCTGAGGCTGACGAGGGGCAGGAGATTTTATCTTCAGAAGGAGAGATGCGCTGAGGCAGACGAGGGGAAGGAGAGATTCCCTGAGGCTGATGAGGTGAAAAGAGAGGTGTCCTGAGCCTGACAAGGGGAAGGAGAGATGCCCTGAGACTGACGAAGGGAAGGAGAGATGCCCTGAGGCTGACGAGGGGAAGGAGACTTCATCTTTAGAAGGAGAGATGTCCTGAGACTGACGAGGGGAAGGAGAGATGCCCTGAGACTGACGAGGGGAAAAGAGAGGTGTCCTGAGCCTGACAAGGGGAAGGAGAGATGCCCTGAGGCTGATGAGGGGAAAAGAGAGGTGTCCTGAGCCTGACAAAGGGAAGGAGAGATGCGCTGAGGCTAACGAGGGGAAGGAGAGATGCCCTGAGGCTGACGAGGGGAAGGAGACTTCATCTTTAGAAGGAGAGATGTCCTGAGGCTGACGAGGGGAAGGAAAGATGCCCTGAGACTGACGAGGGGAAGGAGAGATGCCCTGAGGCTGATGAGGGGAAGGAGAGATGCCCTGAGGCTGACGAGGGGAAGGAGAGATGCCCTGAGGCTGACGAGGGGAAGGAGAGATGCCCTGAGGCTGACGAGGGGAAGGAGAAATGCCCCGAGGCCGACGAGGGGAAGGAGAAATGCCCTGAGGCCGACGAGGGGAAGGAGACTTCATCTTCAGAAGGCGAGATGCCCTGAGGCTGACGAGGGGAAGGAGAGTTGCCCTGAGGCTGACGAGGGGACGGAGACTTCATCTGCAGAAGGAGAGATGCCCTGAGGCTGACAAGGGGAAGGAGACATCATCTTCAGAAGGAGAGATGCCCTGAGGCTGACGAGGGGAAGGAGAGATGCCCTGAGGCTGACGAGGGGAAGGAGAGATCCCTGAGGCTGACGAGGGGCAGGAGACTTTATCTTCAGAAGGAGAGATGCGCTGAGGCTGACGAGGGGAAGGAGAGATGCCCTGAGGCTGATGAGGGGAAAAGAGAGGTGTCCTGAGCCTGATAAAGGGGAAGGAGAGATGCCCTGAGACTGACGAGGGGCAGGAGACTTTATCTTCAGAAGGAGAGATGCGCTGAGGCTGACGAGGGGAAGGAGAGATGCCCTGAGGCTGATGAGGGGAAAAGAGAGGTGTCCTGAGCCTGACAAGGGGAAGGAGAGATGCCCTGAGACTGATGAGGGGAAGGAGACTTCATCTTCAGAATGAGAGATGCCCTGAAGCTGACGAGGGGAAGGAGAGATGCCCTGAGGCTGACGAGGGGAAGGAGACTTCATCTTCAGAAGGAGAGATGCCCTGAGGCCGACGAGGGGAAGGAGACTTCATCTTCAGAAGGCGAGATGCCCTGAGGCTGACTAGGGGAAGGAGACTTCATCTTCAGAAGGCGAGATGCCCTGAGGCTGACGAGGGGAAGGAGAGATGCCCTGAGGCTGACGAGTGGAAGGAGACTTCATCTTCAGAAGGAGAGATGCCCTGAGGCTGACGAGGGGAAGGAGAGATGCCCTGAGGCTAACCAGGGGAAGGAGACTTCATCTTCAGAAGGAGAGATGCCCTGAGGCCGACAAGGGGAAGGAGACTTCATCTTCAGAAGGCGAGATGCCCTGAGGCTGAGGAGGGGAAGGAGAGATGCCCTGAGGCTGACGAGGGGAAGGAGACTTCATCTGCAGAAGGAGAGATGCCCTGAGGCTGACAAGGGGAAGGAGACTTCATCTTCAGAAGGAGAGATGCCCTGAGGCTGACGAGGGGAAGGAGAGATGCCCTGAGGCTGACGAGGGGAAGGAGAGATCCCTGAGGCTGACGAGGGGCAGGAGACTTTATCTTCAGAAGGAGAGATGCGCTGAGGCAGACGAGGGGAAGGAGAGATTCCCTGAGGCTGATGAGGTGAAAAGAGAGGTGTCCTGAGCCTGACAAGGGGAAGGAGAGATGCCCTGAGACTGACGAAGGGAAGGAGAGATGCCCTGAGGCTGACGAGGGGAAGGAGACTTCATCTTTAGAAGGAGAGATGTCCTGAGACTGACGAGGGGAAGGAGAGATGCCCTGAGACTGACGAGGGGAAGGAGAGATGCCCTGAGTCCGACGAGGGGAAGGAGAGATGCCCTGAGGCTGACGAGGGGAAGGAGAGATGCCCTGAGGCTGACGAGGGGAAGGAGAGATGCCCTGAGGCTGACGAGGGGAAGGAGAGATGCCCTGAGGCTGACGAGGGGAAGGAGAGATGCCCTGAGGCCGACGAGGGGAAGGAGAGATGCCCTGAGGCTGACGAGGGGAAGGAGAGATGCCCTGAGACTGACGAGGGGAAGGAGAGATGCCCTGAGGCTGATGAGGGGAAGGAGAGATGCCCTGAGGCTGACGAGGGGAAGGAGAGATGCCCTGAGGCTGACGAGGGGAAGGAGAAATGCCCTGAGGCCGACGAGGGGAAGGAGAAATGCCCTGAGGCCGACGAGGGGAAGGAGACTTCATCTTCAGAAGGCGAGATGCCCTGAGGCTGACGAGGGGAAGGAGAGTTGCCCTGAGGCTGACGAGGGGACGGAGACTTCATCTGCAGAAGGAGAGATGCCCTGAGGCTGACAAGGGGAAGGAGACATCATCTTCAGAAGGAGAGATGCCCTGAGGCTGACGAGGGGAAGGAGAGATGCCCTGAGGCTGACGAGGGGAAGGAGAGATCCCTGAGGCTGACGAGGGGCAGGAGACTTTATCTTCAGAAGGAGAGATGCGCTGAGGCTGACGAGGGGAAGGAGAGATGCCCTGAGGCTGATGAGGGGAAAAGAGAGGTGTCCTGAGCCTGATAAAGGGGAAGGAGAGATGCCCTGAGACTGACGAGTGGAAGGAGACTTCATCTTCAGAAGGAGAGATGCCCTGAGGCTGACGAGGGGAAGGAGAGATGCCCTGAGGCTGACCAGGGGAAGGAGACTTCATCTTCAGAAGGCGAGATGCCCTGAGGCTGACGAGGGGAAGGAGAGATGCCCTGAGGCTGACGAGTGGAAGGAGACTTCATCTTCAGAAGGAGAGATGCCCTGAGGCTGACGAGGGGAAGGAGAGATGCCCTGAGGCTGACCAGGGGAAGGAGACTTCATCTTCAGAAGGAGAGATGCCCTGAGGCCGACAAGGGGAAGGAGACTTCATCTTCAGAAGGCGAGATGCCCTGAGGCTGAGGAGGGGAAGGAGAGATGCCCTGAGGCTGACGAGGGGAAGGAGACTTCATCTGCAGAAGGAGAGATGCCCTGAGGCTGACAAGGGGAAGGAGACTTCATCTTCAGAAGGAGAGATCCCCTGAGGCTGACGAGGGGAAGGAGAGATGCCCTGAGGCTGACGAGGGGAAGGAGAGATCCCCTGAGGCTGACGAGGGGCAGGAGACTTTATCTTCAGAAAGAGAGAATTGCGCTGAGGCAGACGAGGGGAAGGAGAGATGCCCTGAGGCTGATGAGGGGAAGGAGACTTCATCTGCAGAAGGAGAGATGCCCTGAGGCTGACAAGGGGAAGGAGACTTCATCTGCAGAAGGAGAGATGCCCTGAGGCTGACAAGGGGAAGGAGACTTCATCTTCAGAAGGAGAGATGCCCTGAGGCTGACGAGGGGAAGGAGAGATGCCCTGAGGCTGACGAGGGGAAGGAGAGATCCCCTGAGGCTGACGAGGGGCAGGAGACTTTATCTTCAGAAGGAGAGATGCGCTGAGGCAGACGAGGGGAAGGAGAGATGCCCTGAGGCTGATGAGGGGAAAAGAGAGGTGTCCTGAGCCTGACAAGGGGGAGGAGAGATGCCCTGAGACTGACGAGGGGAAGGAGAGATGCCCTGAGGCTGACGAGGGGAAGGAGACTTCATCTTCAGAAGGAAACAAGCCCTGAGGCTGACGAGGGGAAGGAGACTTCATCTTCAGAAGGAGAGATGCCCTGAGGCCGACGAGGGGAAGGAGACTTCATCTTCAGAAGGAGAGATGCCAAAGGCTGACGAGGGGAAGTAGACTTCATCTTCAGAAGGAGAGATGCCCTGAGACTGACGAGGTGAAGGAGAGATGCCCTGAGGCTGACGAGGGGAAGGAGACTTCATCTTCAGAAGGAGAGATGCCCTGAGACTGACGAGGGGAAGGAGAGATGCCCTGAGGCTGACGAGGGGAAGGAGACTTCATCTTTAGAAGGAGAGATGTCCTGAGGCTGACGAGGGGAAGGAGAGATGCCCTGAGACTGACGAGGGGAAGGAGAGATGCGCTGAGTCCGACGTGGGGAAGGAGAGATGCCCTGAGGCTGACGAGGGGAAGGAGAGATGCCCTGAGGCTGACGAGGGGAAGGAGAGATGCCCTGAGGCCGACGAGGGGAAGGAGAGATGCCCTGAGGCTGACGAGGGGAAGGAGAGATGCCCTGAGGCCGACGAGGGGAAGGAGAGATGCCCTGAGGCTGACGAGGGGAAGGAGAGATGCCCTGAGGCTGACGAGGGGAAGGAGAGATGCCCTGAGGCCGACGAGGGGAAGGAGAGATGCCCTGAGGCTGACGAGGGGAAGGAGAGATGCCCTGAGGCCGACGAGGGGAAGGAGAAATGCCCTGAGGCCGACGAGGGGAAGGAGAGATGCCTTGAGGCTGACGAAGGGAAGGAGACTTCATCTTCAGAAGGAGAGATGCCCTGAGGCTGACGAGGTGAAGGAGACTTCATCTTCAGAAGGAGAGATGTCCTGAGGCTTACGAGGGGAAGGAGAGATGCCCTGAGGCTGATGAGGGGCAGAAGACTTTATCTTCAGAAGGAGAGATGCGCTGAGGCTGACGAGGGGAAGGAGAGATGCCCTGAGGCTGATGAGGGGAAAAGAGAGGTGTCCTGAGCCTGACAAAGGGAAGGAGAGATGCGCTGAGGCTAACGAGGGGAAGGAGAAATGCCCTGAGGCCGACGAGGGGAAGGAGAAATGCCCTGAGGCCGACGAGGGGAAGGAGACTTCATCATCAGAAGGCGAGATGCCCTGAGGCTGACGAGGGGAAGGAGAGTTGCCCTGAGGCTGACGAGGGGCAGGAGACTTTATCTTCAGAAGGAGAGATGCGCTGAGGCTGACGAGGGGAAGGAGAGATGCCCTGAGGCTGATGAGGGGAAAAGAGAGGTGTCCTGAGCCTGACAAGGGGAAGGAGAGATGCCCTGAGGCTGATGAGGGGAAAAGAGAGGTGTCCTGAGCCTGACAAAGGGAAGGAGAGATGCGCTGAGGCTAACGAGGGGAAGGAGAGATGCCCTGAGGCTGACGAGGGGAAGGAGACTTCATCTTTAGAAGGAGAGATGTCCTGAGGCTGACGAGGGGAAGGAGAGATGCCCTGAGACTGACGAGGGGAAGGAGAGATGCCCTGAGGCTGATGAGGGGAAGGAGAGATGCCCTGAGGCTGACGAGGGGAAGGAGAGATGCCCTGAGGCTGACGAGGGGAAGGAGAAATGCCCTGAGGCCGACGAGGGGAAGGAGAAATGCCCTGAGGCCGACGAGGGGAAGGAGACTTCATCTTCAGAAGGCGAGATGCCCTGAGGCTGACGAGGGGAAGGAGAGTTGCCCTGAGGCTGACGAGGGGACGGAGACTTCATCTGCAGAAGGAGAGATGCCCTGAGGCTGACAAGGGGAAGGAGACATCATCTTCAGAAGGAGAGATGCCCTGAGGCTGACGAGGGGAAGGAGAGATGCCCTGAGGCTGACGAGGGGAAGGAGAGATCCCTGAGGCTGACGAGGGGCAGGAGACTTTATCTTCAGAAGGAGAGATGCGCTGAGGCTGACGAGGGGAAGGAGAGATGCCCTGAGGCTGATGAGGGGAAAAGAGAGGTGTCCTGAGCCTGATAAAGGGGAAGGAGAGATGCCCTGAGACTGACGAGGGGCAGGAGACTTTATCTTCAGAAGGAGAGATGAGCTGAGGCTGACGAGGGGAAGGAGAGATGCCCTGAGGCTGACGAGGGGAAGGAGACTTCATCTTTAGAAGGAGAGATGTCCTGAGGCTGACGAGGGGAAGGAGAGATGCCCTGAGACTGACGAGGGGAAGGAGAGATGCCCTGAGGCTGATGAGGGGAAGGAGAGATGCCCTGAGGCTGACGAGGGGAAGGAGAGATGCCCTGAGGCTGACGAGGGGAAGGAGAAATGCCCTGAGGCCGACGAGGGGAAGGAGAAATGCCCTGAGGCCGACGAGGGGAAGGAGACTTCATCTTCAGAAGGCGAGATGCCCTGAGGCTGACGAGGGGAAGGAGAGTTGCCCTGAGGCTGACGAGGGGACGGAGACTTCATCTGCAGAAGGAGAGATGCCCTGAGGCTGACAAGGGGAAGGAGACATCATCTTCAGAAGGAGAGATGCCCTGAGGCTGACGAGGGGAAGGAGAGATGCCCTGAGGCTGACGAGGGGAAGGAGAGATCCCTGAGGCTGACGAGGGGCAGGAGACTTTATCTTCAGAAGGAGAGATGCGCTGAGGCTGACGAGGGGAAGGAGAGATGCCCTGAGGCTGATGAGGGGAAAAGAGAGGTGTCCTGAGCCTGATAAAGGGGAAGGAGAGATGCCCTGAGACTGACGAGGGGCAGGAGACTTTATCTTCAGAAGGAGAGATGAGCTGAGGCTGACGAGGGGAAGGAGAGATGCCCTGAGGCTGATGAGGGGAAAAGAGAGGTGTCCTGAGCCTGACAAGGGGAAGGAGAGATGCCCTGAGACTGATGAGGGGAAGGAGAATTCATCTTCAGAATGAGAGATGCCCTGAAGCTGACGAGGGGAAGGAGAGATGCCCTGAGGCTGACGAGGGGAAGGAGACTTCATCTTCAGAAGGAGAGATGCCCTGAGGCCGACGAGGGGAAGGAGACTTCATCTTCAGAAGGCGAGATGCCCTGAGGCTGACGAGGGGAAGGAGACTTCATCTTCAGAAGGCGAGATGCCCTGAGGCTGACGAGGGGAAGGAGAGATGCCCTGAGGCTGACGAGTGGAAGGAGACTTCATCTTCAGAAGGAGAGATGCCCTGAGGCTGACGAGGGGAAGGAGAGATGCCCTGAGGCTAACCAGGGGAAGGAGACTTCATCTTCAGAAGGAGAGATGCCCTGAGGCCGACAAGGGGAAGGAGACTTCATCTTCAGAAGGCGAGATGCCCTGAGGCTGAGGAGGGGAAGGAGAGATGCCCTGAGGCTGACGAGGGGAAGGAGACTTCATCTGCAGAAGGAGAGATGCCCTGAGGCTGACAAGGGGAAGGAGACTTCATCTTCAGAAGGAGAGATGCCCTGAGGCTGACGAGGGGAAGGAGAGATGCCCTGAGGCTGACGAGGGGAAGGAGAGATGCCCTGAGGCTGACGAGGGGAAGGAGAGATCCCTGAGGCTGACGAGGGGCAGGAGACTTTATCTTCAGAAGGAGAGATGCGCTGAGGCAGACGAGGGGAAGGAGAGATTCCCTGAGGCTGATGAGGTGAAAAGAGAGGTGTCCTGAGCCTGACAAGGGGAAGGAGAGATGCCCTGAGACTGACGAAGGGAAGGAGAGATGCCCTGAGGCTGACGAGGGGAAGGAGACTTCATCTTTAGAAGGAGAGATGTCCTGAGACTGACGAGGGGAAGGAGAGATGCCCTGAGACTGACGAGGGGAAGGAGAGATGGCCTGAGTCCGACGAGGGGAAGGAGAGATGCCCTGAGGCTGACGAGGGGAAGGAGAGATGCCCTGAGGCTGACGAGGGGAAGGAGAGATGCCCTGAGGCCGACGAGGGGAAGGAGAGATGCCCTGAGGCTGACGAGGGGAAGGAGAGATGCCCTGAGGCCGACGAGGGGAAGGAGAAATGCCCTGAGGCCGACGAGGGGAAGGAGAGATGCCTTGAGGCTGACGAAGGGAAGGAGACTTCATCTTCAGAAGGAGAGATGCCCTGAGGCTGACGAGGTGAAGGAGAGATGCCCTGAGGCTGATGAGGGGCAGAAGACTTTATCTTCAGAAGGAGAGATGCGCTGAGGCTGACGAGGGGAAGGAGAGATGCCCTGAGGCTGATGAGGGGAAAAGAGAGGTGTCCTGAGCCTGACAAAGGGAAGGAGAGATGCGCTGAGGCTAACGAGGGGAAGGAGAAATGCCCTGAGGCCGACGAGGGGAAGGAGAAATGCCCTGAGGCCGACGAGGGGAAGGAGACTTCATCTTCAGAAGGCGAGATGCCCTGAGGCTGACGAGGGGAAGGAGAGTTGCCCTGAGGCTGACGAGGGGCAGGAGATTTTATCTTCAGAAGGAGAGATGCGCTGAGGCAGACGAGGGGAAGGAGAGATTCCCTGAGGCTGATGAGGTGAAAAGAGAGGTGTCCTGAGCCTGACAAGGGGAAGGAGAGATGCCCTGAGACTGACGAAGGGAAGGAGAGATGCCCTGAGGCTGACGAGGGGAAGGAGACTTCATCTTTAGAAGGAGAGATGTCCTGAGACTGACGAGGGGAAGGAGAGATGCCCTGAGACTGACGAGGGGAAAAGAGAGGTGTCCTGAGCCTGACAAGGGGAAGGAGAGATGCCCTGAGGCTGATGAGGGGAAAAGAGAGGTGTCCTGAGCCTGACAAAGGGAAGGAGAGATGCGCTGAGGCTAACGAGGGGAAGGAGAGATGCCCTGAGGCTGACGAGGGGAAGGAGACTTCATCTTTAGAAGGAGAGATGTCCTGAGGCTGACGAGGGGAAGGAAAGATGCCCTGAGACTGACGAGGGGAAGGAGAGATGCCCTGAGGCTGATGAGGGGAAGGAGAGATGCCCTGAGGCTGACGAGGGGAAGGAGAGATGCCCTGAGGCTGACGAGGGGAAGGAGAGATGCCCTGAGGCTGACGAGGGGAAGGAGAAATGCCCCGAGGCCGACGAGGGGAAGGAGAAATGCCCTGAGGCCGACGAGGGGAAGGAGACTTCATCTTCAGAAGGCGAGATGCCCTGAGGCTGACGAGGGGAAGGAGAGTTGCCCTGAGGCTGACGAGGGGACGGAGACTTCATCTGCAGAAGGAGAGATGCCCTGAGGCTGACAAGGGGAAGGAGACATCATCTTCAGAAGGAGAGATGCCCTGAGGCTGACGAGGGGAAGGAGAGATGCCCTGAGGCTGACGAGGGGAAGGAGAGATCCCTGAGGCTGACGAGGGGCAGGAGACTTTATCTTCAGAAGGAGAGATGCGCTGAGGCTGACGAGGGGAAGGAGAGATGCCCTGAGGCTGATGAGGGGAAAAGAGAGGTGTCCTGAGCCTGATAAAGGGGAAGGAGAGATGCCCTGAGACTGACGAGGGGCAGGAGACTTTATCTTCAGAAGGAGAGATGCGCTGAGGCTGACGAGGGGAAGGAGAGATGCCCTGAGGCTGATGAGGGGAAAAGAGAGGTGTCCTGAGCCTGACAAGGGGAAGGAGAGATGCCCTGAGACTGATGAGGGGAAGGAGACTTCATCTTCAGAATGAGAGATGCCCTGAAGCTGACGAGGGGAAGGAGAGATGCCCTGAGGCTGACGAGGGGAAGGAGACTTCATCTTCAGAAGGAGAGATGCCCTGAGGCCGACGAGGGGAAGGAGACTTCATCTTCAGAAGGCGAGATGCCCTGAGGCTGACTAGGGGAAGGAGACTTCATCTTCAGAAGGCGAGATGCCCTGAGGCTGACGAGGGGAAGGAGAGATGCCCTGAGGCTGACGAGTGGAAGGAGACTTCATCTTCAGAAGGAGAGATGCCCTGAGGCTGACGAGGGGAAGGAGAGATGCCCTGAGGCTAACCAGGGGAAGGAGACTTCATCTTCAGAAGGAGAGATGCCCTGAGGCCGACAAGGGGAAGGAGACTTCATCTTCAGAAGGCGAGATGCCCTGAGGCTGAGGAGGGGAAGGAGAGATGCCCTGAGGCTGACGAGGGGAAGGAGACTTCATCTGCAGAAGGAGAGATGCCCTGAGGCTGACAAGGGGAAGGAGACTTCATCTTCAGAAGGAGAGATGCCCTGAGGCTGACGAGGGGAAGGAGAGATGCCCTGAGGCTGACGAGGGGAAGGAGAGATCCCTGAGGCTGACGAGGGGCAGGAGACTTTATCTTCAGAAGGAGAGATGCGCTGAGGCAGACGAGGGGAAGGAGAGATTCCCTGAGGCTGATGAGGTGAAAAGAGAGGTGTCCTGAGCCTGACAAGGGGAAGGAGAGATGCCCTGAGACTGACGAAGGGAAGGAGAGATGCCCTGAGGCTGACGAGGGGAAGGAGACTTCATCTTTAGAAGGAGAGATGTCCTGAGACTGACGAGGGGAAGGAGAGATGCCCTGAGACTGACGAGGGGAAGGAGAGATGCCCTGAGTCCGACGAGGGGAAGGAGAGATGCCCTGAGGCTGACGAGGGGAAGGAGAGATGCCCTGAGGCTGACGAGGGGAAGGAGAGATGCCCTGAGGCTGACGAGGGGAAGGAGAGATGCCCTGAGGCTGACGAGGGGAAGGAGAGATGCCCTGAGGCCGACGAGGGGAAGGAGAGATGCCCTGAGGCTGACGAGGGGAAGGAGAGATGCCCTGAGACTGACGAGGGGAAGGAGAGATGCCCTGAGGCTGATGAGGGGAAGGAGAGATGCCCTGAGGCTGACGAGGGGAAGGAGAGATGCCCTGAGGCTGACGAGGGGAAGGAGAAATGCCCTGAGGCCGACGAGGGGAAGGAGAAATGCCCTGAGGCCGACGAGGGGAAGGAGACTTCATCTTCAGAAGGCGAGATGCCCTGAGGCTGACGAGGGGAAGGAGAGTTGCCCTGAGGCTGACGAGGGGACGGAGACTTCATCTGCAGAAGGAGAGATGCCCTGAGGCTGACAAGGGGAAGGAGACATCATCTTCAGAAGGAGAGATGCCCTGAGGCTGACGAGGGGAAGGAGAGATGCCCTGAGGCTGACGAGGGGAAGGAGAGATCCCTGAGGCTGACGAGGGGCAGGAGACTTTATCTTCAGAAGGAGAGATGCGCTGAGGCTGACGAGGGGAAGGAGAGATGCCCTGAGGCTGATGAGGGGAAAAGAGAGGTGTCCTGAGCCTGATAAAGGGGAAGGAGAGATGCCCTGAGACTGACGAGGGGCAGGAGACTTTATCTTCAGAAGGAGAGATGCGCTGAGGCTGACGAGGGGAAGGAGAGATGCCCTGAGGCTGATGAGGGGAAAAGAGAGGTGTCCTGAGCCTGATAAAGGGGAAGGAGAGATGCCCTGAGACTGACGAGGGGCAGGAGACTTCATCTTCAGAAGGAGAGATGCGCTGAGGCTGACGAGGGGAAGGAGAGATGCCCTGAGACTGATGAGGGGAAGGAGACTTCATCTTCAGAATGAGAGATGCCCTGAGGCCGACGAGGGGAAGGAGACTTCATCTTCAGAAGGCGAGATGCCCTGAGGCTGACGAGGGGAAGGAGACTTCATCTTCAGAAGGCGAGATGCCCTGAGGCTGACGAGGGGAAGGAGAGATGCCCTGAGGCTGACGAGTGGAAGGAGACTTCATCTTCAGAAGGAGAGATGCCCTGAGGCTGACGAGGGGAAGGAGAGATGCCCTGAGGCTAACCAGGGGAAGGAGACTTCATCTTCAGAAGGAGAGATGCCCTGAGGCCGACAAGGGGAAGGAGACTTCATCTTCAGAAGGCGAGATGCCCTGAGGCTGAGGAGGGGAAGGAGAGATGCCCTGAGGCTGACGAGGGAAGGAGACTTCATCTGCAGAAGGAGAGATGCCCTGAGGCTGACAAGGGAAGGAGACTTCATCTTCAGAAGGAGAGATGCCCTGAGGCTGACGAGGGGAAGGAGAGATGCCCTGAGGCTGACGAGGGGAAGGAGAGATCCCTGAGGCTGACGAGGGGCAGGAGACTTTATCTTCAGAAGGAGAGATGCGCTGAGGCAGACGAGGGGAAGGAGAGATTCCCTGAGGCTGATGAGGTGAAAAGAGAGGTGTCCTGAGCCTGACAAGGGGAAGGAGAGATGCCCTGAGACTGACGAAGGGAAGGAGAGATGCCCCGAGGCTGACGAGGGGAAGGAGACTTCATCTTTAGAAGGAGAGATGTCCTGAGACTGACGAGGGGAAGGAGAGATGCCCTGAGACTGACGAGGGGAAGGAGAGATGCCCTGAGTCCGACAAGGGGAAGGAGAGATGCCCTGAGGCTGACGAGGGGAAGGAGAGATGCCCTGAGGCTGACGAGGGGAAGGAGAGATGCCCTGAGGCTGACGAGGGGAATGAGAGATGCCCTGAGGCCGACGAGGGGAAGGAGAGATGCCCTGAGGCCGACGAGGGGAAGGAGAGATGCCCTGAGGCTGACGAGGGGAAGGAGAGATGCCCTGAGGCCGACGAGGGGAAGGAGAGATGCCCTGAGGCCGACGAGGGGAAGGAAAGATGCCCTGAGGCTGACGAAGGGAAGGAGACTTCATCTTCAGAAGGAGAGATGCCCTGAGGCTATTGAGGGGCAGAAGACTTTATCTTCAGAAGGAGAGATGCGCTGAGGCTGACGAGGGGAAGGAGAGATGCCCTGAGGCTGATGAGGGGAAAAGAGAGGTGTCCTGAGCCTGACAAGGGGAAGGAGAGATGCGCTGAGGCTAACGAGGGGAAGGAGAGATGCCCTGAGGCTGACGAGGGGAAGGAGACTTCATCTTCAGAAGGCGAGATGCCCTGAGGCTGACGAGGGGAAGGAGAGATGCCCTGAGGCTGACGAGGGGAAGGAGACTTCATCTTCAGAAGGAGAGATGAGGGGCAGAAGACTTTATCTTCAGAAGGAGAGATGCGCTGAGGCTGACGAGGGGAAGGAGAGATGCCCTGAGGCTGATGAGGGGAAAAGAGAGGTGTCCTGAGCCTGACAAGGGGAAGGAGAGATGCGCTGAGGCTAACGAGGGGAAGGAGAGATGCCCTGAGGCTGACGAGGGGAAGGAGACTTCATCTTCAGAAGGCGAGATGCCCTGAGGCTGACGAGGGGAAGGAGAGATGCCCTGAGGCTGACGAGGGGAAGGAGACTTCATCTTCAGAAGGAGAGATGCGCTGAGGCTGACGAGGGGAAGGAGAGATGCCCTGAGGCTGACGGGGGGAAGGAGAGATCCCTGAGGCTGACGAGGGGCAGGAGACTTTATCTTCAGAAGGAGAGATGCGCTGAGGCAGATGAGGGGAAGGAGAGATTCCCTGAGGCTGATGAGGGGAAAAGAGAGGTGTCCTGAGCCTGACAAGGGGAAGGAGAGATGCCCTGAGACTGACGAAGGGAAGGAGAGATGCCCTGAGGCTGACGAGGGGAAGGAGACTTCATCTTTAGAAGGAGAGATGTCCTGAGACTGACGAGGGGAAGGAGAGATGCCCTGAGACTGACGAGGGGAAGGAGAGATGCCCTGAGGCCGACGAGGGGAAGGAGAGATGCCCTGAGGCCGACGAGGGGAAGGAAAGATGCCCTGAGGCTGACGAAGGGAAGGAGACTTCATCTTCAGAAGGAGAGATGCCCTGAGGCTGACGAGGTGAAGGAGACTTCATCTTCAGAAGGAGAGATGTCCTGAGGCTGACGAGGGGAAGGAGAGATGCCCTGAGGCTGATTAGGGGCAGAAGACTTTATCTTCAGAAGGAGAGATGCGCTGAGGCTGACGAGGGGAAGGAGAGATGCCCTGAGGCTGATGAGTGGAAAAGAGAGGTGTCCTGAGCCTGACAAGGGGAAGGAGAGATGCGCTGAGGCTAACGAGGGGAAGGAGAGATGCCCTGAGGCTGACGAGGGGAAGGAGACTTCATCTTCAGAAGGCGAGATGCCCTGAGGCTGACGAGGGGAAGGAGAGATGCCCTGAGGCTGACGAGGGGAAGGAGACTTCATCTTCAGAAGGAGAGATGCACTGAGGCTGACGATTGGAAGGAGACTTCATCTTCAGAAGGCGAGATGCCCTGAGGCTGACGAGGGGAAGGAGAGATGCCCTGAGGCTGACGAGGGGAAGGAGACTTCATCTTCAGAAGGAGAGATGCCCTGAGGCTGACGAGGGGAAGGAGAGATGCCCTGAGACTGACGAGGGGAAGGAGAGATGCCCTGAGTCCGACGAGGGAAAGGAGAGATGCCCTGAGGCTGACGAGGGGAAGGAGAGATGCCCTGAGGCTGACGAGGGGAAGGAGAGATGCCCTGAGGCCGACGAGGGGAAGGAGAGATGCCCTGAGGCTGACGAGGGGAAGGAGAGATAGCCCTGAGGCCGACGAGGGGAAGGAGAGATGCCCTGAGGCCGACGAGGGGAAGGAGAGATGCCCTGAGGCCGACGAGGGGAATGAGAGATGCCCTGAGGTTGAAGAGGGGAAGGAGAGATGCCCTGAGGCTGACGAAGGGAAGGAGACTTCATCTTCAGAAGGCGAGATGCCCTGAGGCTGACGAGGGGAAGGAGAGATGCCCTGAGGCTGACGAGGGGAAGGAGACTTCATCTTCAGAAGGAGAGATGCCCTGAGGCTTACAAGGGGAAGGAGACTTCATCTTCAGAAGGAGAGATGCCCTGAGGCCAACGAGGTGAAGGAGGCTGATGATATCCTAGCTGCCTCCTCTATCTCTACTAACCCAGTTGTTAGATGATAACCTAGCTGCCTCTATCTCTATTAACCCAGTTGTTAGATGATAACCTAGCTGATGATAACCTGGCTGATGATAACCTAGCTGCCTCTATCTCTACTAACCCAGTTGTTAGATGATAACCTAGCTGATGATAACCTAGCTGATGATAACCTAGCTGATGATAACCTAGATGTCTCCTCTAACTCTACTAACCCAGTTGTTAGATGATAACCTAGCTAATGATAACCTAGCTGTCTCCTCTATCTCTACTAACCCAGTTGTTAGATGATAACCTAGCTGATGATAACCTAGCTGCCTCTATGTCTACTAACCCAGTTGTTAGATGATAACCTAGCTGATGATAACCTAGCTGCCTCCTCTATCTCTACTAACCCAGTTGTTAGATGATAACCTAGCTGCCTCTATGTCTACTAACCCAGTTGTTAGATGATAACCTAGCTGATGATAACCTAGCTGCCTCCTCTATCTCTACTAACCCAGTTGTTAGATGATAACCTAGCTGCCTCTATCTCTACTAACCGAGTTGTTAGATGATAACCTAGCTGATGATGACCTGGCTGATGATAACCTTGCTGATGATAACCTAGCTGCCTCTATCTCTACTAACCCAGTTGTTAGATGATAACCTAGCTGCCTCTATCTCTACTAACCCAGTTGTTAGATGATAATCTAGCTGATGATAACCTGGCTGATGATAACCTAGCTGCCTCTATCTCTACTAACCCAGTTGTTAGATGATAACCTAACTGATGATAACCTAGCTGCCTCCTCTATCTCTACTAACCCAGTTGTTAGATGATAACCTAGCTGGTGATAACCTAGCTGCCTCTATCACTACTAACCCAGTTGTTAGATGATAACCTAGCTGCCTCCTCTATCTCTACTAACCCAGTTGTTAGATGATAACCTAGCTGATGATAACCTGGCTGATGATAACCTAGCTGATGATAACCTAGCTGCCTCTATCTCTACTAACCCAGTTGTTAGATGATAACCTAGCTGCCTCTATCTCTACTAACACAGTTGTTAGATGATAACCTAGCTGATGGTAACCTAGCTGATGATAACCTAGCTGCCTTCTCTATCTCTACTAACCCAGTTGTTAGATGATAACCTAGCTGCCTCTATCACTACTAACCAAGTTGTTAGATGATAACCTAGCTGATGATAACCTGGCTGATGATAACCTGGATGATGATAACCTAGCTGCCTCTATCTCTACTAACCCAGTTGTTAGATGATAACCTGGCTGATGATAACCTAGCTGAAGATAACCTGGCTGATGATAACCTAGATGCCTCCTCTATCTCTAATAACCCAGTTGTTAGATGATAACCTAGCTGATGATAACCCAGCTGATGATAACCTAGCTGATGATAACCTAGCTGATGATAACCTAGCTGCCTCCTCTATCTCTACTAACCCAGTTGTTAGATGATAACCTAGCTGATGATAACCTGGCTGATGATAACCTAGCTGCCTCTATCTCTACTAACCCAGTTGATAGATGATAACCTAGCTGATGATAACCTGGCTGATGATAACTTAGCTGATGATAACCTAGCTGCCTCTATCTCTACTAAACCAGTTGTTAGCTGATAACCTAGCTGATGGTAACCTAGCTGATGATAACCTGGCTAATGATAACCTAGCTGATTATAACCTGGCTGATGATAACATAGCTGATGATAACCTAGCTGCCTCCTCTATATCTAGTAACCCAGTTGTTAGATGATAACCTAGCTGATGATAACCTAGCTGCCTCTGTCTCTACTAACCCAGTTGTTAGATGATAACCTGGCTGATGATAACCTGGCTGATGATAACCTAGCTGCCTCCTCTATCTCTACTAACCCAGTTGTTAGATGATAACCTAGCTGCCTCTATCTCTACTAACCCAGTTGTTAGATGATAACCTAGCTGATGGTAACCTAGCTGATGATAACCTGGCTGATGATAACCTAGCTGATGATAACCTAGCTGATGATAACCTAGCTGCCTCCTCTATCTCTACTAACCCAGTTGTTAGATGATAACCTAGCTGCCTCTATCTCTACTAACCCAGTTGTTAGATGATAACCTAGCTGATGATAACCTGGCTGATGATAACCTAGCTGCCTCTATCTCTACTAACCCAGTTGTTAGATGATAACCTAGCTGATGATAACCTGAATGATGATAACCTAGCTGCCTCTATCTCTACTAACCCAGTTGTTAGATGATAACCTAACTGATGATAAACTAGCTGCCTCCTCTATCTCTACTAACCCAGTTGTTAGATGATAACCTAGCTGATGATAACCTAGCTGATGATAACCTAGCTGCCTCCTCTATCTCTACTAACCCAGTTGTTAGATGATAACCTAGCTGGTGATAACCTAGCTGCCTCTATCACTACTAACCCAGTTGTTAGATGATAACCTAGCTGCCTCCTCTATCTCTACTAACCCAGTTGTTAGATGATAACCTAGCTGATGATAACCTGGCTGATGATAACCTAGCTGATGATAACCTAGCTGCCTCTATCTCTACTAACCCAGTTGTTAGATGATAACCTAGCTGCCTCTATCTCTACTAACACAGTTGTTAGATGATAACCTAGCTGATGGTAACCTAGCTGATGATAACCTAGCTGCCTCCTCTATCTCTACTAACCCAGTTGTTAGATGATAACCTAGCTGCCTCTATCACTACTAACCAAGTTGTTAGATGATAACCTAGCTGATGATAACATGGCTGATGATAACCTGGCTGATGATAACCTAGCTGCCTCTATCTCTACTAACCCAGATGTTAGATGATAACCTGGCTGATGATAACCTAGCTGACGATAACCTGGCTGATGATAACCTAGATGCCTCCTCTATCTCTACTAACCCAGTTGTTAGATGATAACCTAGCTGATGATAACCTAGCTGATGATAACCTGGCTGATGATAACCTAGCTGATGATTATCTAGCTGCCTCTATCTCTACTAACCCAGTTGTTAGATGATAACCTAGCTGATGGTAACCCAGCTGATGATAACCTAGCTGATGATAACCTAGCTGATGATAACCTAGCTGCCTCCTCTATCTCTACTAACCCAGTTGTTAGATGATAACCTAGCTGATGATAACCTGGCTGATGATAACCTAGCTGCCTCTATCTCTACTAACCCAGTTGATAGATGATAACCTAGCTGATGATAACCTGGCTGATGATAACCTAGCTGATGATAACCTAGCTGCCTCTATCTCTACTAAACCAGTTGTTAGCTGATAACCTAGCTGATGGTAACCTAGCTGATGATAACCTGGCTAATGATAACCTAGCTGATTATAACCTGGCTGATGATAACATAGCTGATGATAACCTAGCTGCCTCCTCTATATCTAGTAACCCAGTTGTTAGATGATAACCTAGCTGATGATAACCTAGCTGCCTCTGTCTCTACTAACCCAGTTGTTAGATGATAACCTGGCTGATGATAACCTGGCTGATGATAACCTAGCTGCCTCCTCTATCTCTACTAACCCAGTTGTTAGATGATAACCTAGCTGCCTCTATGTCTACTAACCCAGTTGTTAGATGATAACCTAGCTGATGATAACCTAGCTGCCTCCTCTATCTCTACTAACCCAGTTGTTAGATGATAACCTAGCTGCCTCTATCTCTACTAACCGAGTTGTTAGATGATAACCTAGCTGATGATGACCTGGCTGATGATAACCTTGCTGATGATAACCTAGCTGCCTCTATCTCTACTAACCCAGTTGTTAGATGATAACCTAGCTGCCTCTATCTCTACTAACCCAGTTGTTAGATGATAATCTAGCTGATGATAACCTGGCTGATGATAACCTAGCTGCCTCTATCTCTACTAACCCAGTTGTTAGATGATAACCTAACTGATGATAACCTAGCTGCCTCCTCTATCTCTACTAACCCAGTTGTTAGATGATAACCTAGCTGCCTCCTCTATCTCTACTAACCCAGTTGTTAGATGATAACCTAGCTGGTGATAACCTAGCTGCCTCTATCACTACTAACCCAGTTGTTAGATGATAACCTAGCTGCCTCCTCTATCTCTACTAACCCAGTTGTTAGATGATAACCTAGCTGATGATAACCTGGCTGATGATAACCTAGCTGATGATAACCTAGCTGCCTCTATCTCTACTAACCCAGTTGTTAGATGATAACCTAGCTGCCTCTATCTCTACTAACACAGTTGTTAGATGATAACCTAGCTGATGGTAACCTAGCTGATGATAACCTAGCTGCCTCCTCTATCTCTACTAACCCAGTTGTTAGATGATAACCTAGCTGCCTCTATCACTACTAACCAAGTTGTTAGATGATAACCTAGCTGATGATAACATGGCTGATGATAACCTGGCTGATGATAACCTAGCTGCCTCTATCTCTACTAACCCAGATGTTAGATGATACCCTGGCTGATGATAACCTAGCTGACGATAACCTGGCTGATGATAACCTAGATGCCTCCTCTATCTCTACTAACCCAGTTGTTAGATGATAACCTAGCTGATGATAACCTAGCTGATGATAACCTGGCTGATGATAACCTAGCTGATGATTATCTAGCTGCCTCTATCTCTACTAACCCAGTTGTTAGATGATAACCTAGCTGATGGTAACCCAGCTGATGATAACCTAGCTGATGATAACCTAGCTGATGATAACCTAGCTGCCTCCTCTATCTCTACTAACCCAGTTGTTAGATGATAACCTAGCTGATGATAACCTGGCTGATGATAACCTAGCTGCCTCTATCTCTACTAACCCAGTTGATAGATGATAACCTAGCTGATGATAACCTGGCTGATGATAACCTAGCTGATGATAACCTAGCTGCCTCTATCTCTACTAAACCAGTTGTTAGCTGATAACCTAGCTGATGGTAACCTAGCTGATGATAACCTGGCTAATGATAACCTAGCTGATTATAACCTGGCTGATGATAACATAGCTGATGATAACCTAGCTGCCTCCTCTATATCTAGTAACCCAGTTGTTAGATGATAACCTAGCTGATGATAACCTAGCTGCCTCTGTCTCTACTAACCCAGTTGTTAGATGATAACCTGGCTGATGATAACCTGGCTGATGATAACCTAGCTGCCTCCTCTATCTCTACTAACCCAGTTGTTAGATGATAACCTAGCTGCCTCTATGTCTACTAACCCAGTTGTTAGATGATAACCTAGCTGATGATAACCTAGCTGCCTCCTCTATCTCTACTAACCCAGTTGTTAGATGATAACCTAGCTGCCTCTATCTCTACTAACCGAGTTGTTAGATGATAACCTAGCTGATGATGACCTGGCTGATGATAACCTTGCTGATGATAACCTAGCTGCCTCTATCTCTACTAACCCAGTTGTTAGATGATAACCTAGCTGCCTCTATCTCTACTAACCCAGTTGTTAGATGATAATCTAGCTGATGATAACCTGGCTGATGATAACCTAGCTGCCTCTATCTCTACTAACCCAGTTGTTAGATGATAACCTAACTGATGATAACCTAGCTGCCTCCTCTATCTCTACTAACCCAGTTGTTAGATGATAACCTAGCTGCCTCCTCTATCTCTACTAACCCAGTTGTTAGATGATAACCTAGCTGATGATAACCTGGCTGATGATAACCTAGCTGATGATAACCTAGCTGCCTCCTCTATCTCTACTAACCCAGTTGTTAGATGATAACCTCGCTGCCTCTATCACTACTAACCAAGTTGTTAGATGATAACCTAGCTGATGATAACCTGGCTGATGATAACCTGGCTGATGATAACCTAGCTGCCTCTATCTCTACTAACCCAGTTGTTAGATGATAACCTGGCTGATGATAACCTAGCTGACGATAACCTGGCTGATGATAACCTAGATGCCTCCTCTATCTCTACTAACCCAGTTGTTAGATGATAACCTAGCTGATGATAACCTAGCTGATGATAACCTGGCTGATGATAACCTAGCTGATGATTATCTAGCTGCCTCTATCTCTACTAACCCAGTTGTTAGATGATAACCTAGCTGATGGTAACCCAGCTGATGATAACCTAGCTGATGATAACCTAGCTGATGATAACCTAGCTGCCTCCTCTATCTCTACTAACCCAGTTGTTAGATGATAACCTAGCTGATGATAACCTGGCTGATGATAACCTAGCTGCCTCTATCTCTACTAACCCAGTTGATAGATGATAACCTAGCTGATGATAACCTGGCTGATGATAACCTAGCTGATGATAACCTAGCTGCCTCTATCTCTACTAAACCAGTTGTTAGCTGATAACCTAGCTGATGGTAACCTAGCTGATGATAACCTGGCTAATGATAACCTAGCTGATTATAACCTGGCTGATGATAACATAGCTGATGATAACCTAGCTGCCTCCTCTATATCTAGTAACCCAGTAGTTAGATGATAACCTAGCTGATGATAACCTAGCTGATGATAACCTGGCTGATGATAACCTAGCTGATGATTATCTAGCTGCCTCTATCTCTACTAACCCAGTTGTTAGATGATAACCTAGCTGATGGTAACCCAGCTGATGATAACCTAGCTGATGATAACCTAGCTGATGATAACCTAGCTGCCTCCTCTATCTCTACTAACCCAGTTGTTAGATGATAACCTAGCTGATGATAACCTGGCTGATGATAACCTAGCTGCCTCTATCTCTACTAACCCAGTTGATAGATGATAACCTAGCTGATGATAACCTGGCTGATGATAACCTAGCTGATGATAACCTAGCTGCCTCTATCTCTACTAAACCAGTTGTTAGCTGATAACCTAGCTGATGGTAACCTAGCTGATGATAACCTGGCTAATGATAACCTAGCTGATTATAACCTGGCTGATGATAACATAGCTGATGATAACCTAGCTGCCTCCTCTATATCTAGTAACCCAGTAGTTAGATGATAACCTAGCTGATGATAACCTAGCTGATGATAACCTGGCTGATGATAACCTAGCTGATGATTATCTAGCTGCCTCTATCTCTACTAACCCATTTGTTAGATGATAACCTAGCTGATGGTAACCCAGCTGATGATAACCTAGCTGATGATAACCTAGCTGATGATAACCTAGCTGCCTCCTCTATCTCTACTAACCCAGTTGTTAGATGATAACCTAGCTGATGATAACCTGGCTGATGATAACCTAGCTGCCTCTATCTCTACTAACCCAGTTGATAGATGATAACCTAGCTGATGATAACCTGGCTGATGATAACCTAGCTGATGATAACCTAGCTGCCTCTATCTCTACTAAACCAGTTGTTAGCTGATAACCTAGCTGATGGTAACCTAGCTGATGATAACCTGGCTAATGATAACCTAGCTGATTATAACCTGGCTGATGATAACATAGCTGATGATAACCTAGCTGCCTCCTCTATATCTAGTAACCCAGTTGTTAGATGATAACCTAGCTGATGATAACCTAGCTGCCTCTGTCTCTACTAACCCAGTTGTTAGATGATAACCTGGCTGATGATAACCTGGCTGATGATAACCTAGCTGCCTCCTCTATCTCTACTAACCCAGTTGTTAGATGATAACCTAGCTGCCTCTATCTCTACTAACCCAGTTGTTAGATGATAACCTAGCTGATGGTAACCTAGCTGATGATAACCTGGCTGATGATAACCTAGCTGATGATAACCTAGCTGATGATAACCTAGCTGCCTCCTCTATCTCTACTAACCCAGTTGTTAGATGATAACCTAGCTGCCTCTATCTCTACTAACCCAGTTGTTAGATGATAACCTAGCTGATGATAACCTGGCTGATGATAACCTAGCTGCCTCTATCTCTACTAACCCAGTTGTTAGATGATAACCTATCTGATGATAACCTGGCTGATGATAACCTAGCTGCCTCTATCTCTACTAACCCAGTTGTTAGATGATAACCTAACTGATGATAACCTAGCTGCCTCCTCTATCTCTACTAACCCAGTTGTTAGATGATAACCTAGCTGATGATAACCTAGCTGATGATAACCTAGCTGCCTCCTCTATCTCTACTAACCCAGTTGTTAGATGATAACCTAGCTGCCTCTATCTCTACTAACCCAGTTGTTAGATGATAACCTAGCTGATGATAACCTGGCTGATGATAACCTAGCTGCCTCTATCTCTACTAACCCAGTTGTTAGATGATAACCTAGCTGATGATAACCTGGCTGATGATAACCTAGCTGCCTCTATCTCTACTAACCCAGTTGTTAGATGATAACCTAGCTGATGATAACCTAGCTGCCTCCTCTATCTCTACTAACCCAGTTGTTAGATGATAACCTAGCTGCCTCCTCTATCTCTACTAACCCAGTTGTTAGATGATAACCTAGCTGATGATAACCTAGCTGCCTCCTCTATCTCTACTAACCCAGTTGTTAGATGATAACCTAGCTGCCTCCTCTATCTCTACTAACCCAGTTGTTAGATGATAACCTAGCTGATGATAACCTAGCTGCCTCTATCTCTACTAACCCAGTTGTTAGATGATAACCTAGCTGCCTCTATCTCTACTAACCCAGTTGTTAGATGATAACCTAGCTAATGATAACCTAGCTGTCTCCTCTATCTCTACAAACCCAGTTGTTAGATGATAACCTAGCTGATGATAACCTAGCTGCCTCTATGTCTACTAACCCAGTTGTTAGATGATAACCTAGCTGATGATAACCTAGCTGCCTACTCTATCTCTACTAACCCAGTTGTTAGATGATAACCTAGCTTCCTCTATCTCTACTAACCCAGTTGTTAGATGATAACCTAGCTGATGATAACCTGGCTGATGATAACCTAGCTGATGATAACCTAGCTGCCTCCTCTATCTCTACTAACCCAGTTGTTAGATGATAACCTCGCTGCCTCTATCACTACTAACCAAGTTGTTAGATGATAACCTAGCTGATGATAACCTGGCTGATGATAACCTGGCTGATGATAACCTAGCTGCCTCTATCTCTACTAACCCAGTTGTTAGATGATAACCTGGCTGATGATAACCTAGCTGACGATAACCTGGCTGATGATAACCTAGATGCCTCCTCTATCTCTACTAACCCAGTTGTTAGATGATAACCTAGCTGATGATAACCTAGCTGATGATAACCTGGCTGATGATAACCTAGCTGATGATTATCTAGCTGCCTCTATCTCTACTAACCCAGTTGTTAGATGATAACCTAGCTGATGGTAACCCAGCTGATGATAACCTAGCTGATGATAACCTAGCTGATGATAACCTAGCTGCCTCCTCTATCTCTACTAACCCAGTTGTTAGATGATAACCTAGCTGATGATAACCTGGCTGATGATAACCTAGCTGCCTCTATCTCTACTAACCCAGTTGATAGATGATAACCTAGCTGATGATAACCTGGCTGATGTTAACCTAGCTGATGACAACCTAGCTGCCTCTATCTCTACTAAACCAGTTGTTAGCTGATAACCTAGCTGATGGTAACCTAGCTGATGATAACCTGGCTAATGATAACCTAGCTGATTATAACCTGGCTGATGATAACATAGCTGATGATAACCTAGCTGCCTCCTCTATATCTAGTAACCCAGTAGTTAGATGATAACCTAGCTGATGATAACCTAGCTGATGATAACCTGGCTGATGATAACCTAGCTGATGATTATCTAGCTGCCTCTATCTCTACTAACCCAGTTGTTAGATGATAACCTAGCTGATGGTAACCCAGCTGATGATAACCTAGCTGATGATAACCTAGCTGATGATAACCTAGCTGCCTCCTCTATCTCTACTAACCCAGTTGTTAGATGATAACCTAGCTGATGATAACCTGGCTGATGATAACCTAGCTGCCTCTATCTCTACTAACCCAGTTGATAGATGATAACCTAGCTGATGATAACCTGGCTGATGATAACCTAGCTGATGATAACCTAGCTGCCTCTATCTCTACTAAACCAGTTGTTAGCTGACAACCTAGCTAATGGTAACCTAGCTGATGATAACCTGGCTAATGATAACCTAGCTGATTATAACCTGGCTGATGATAACATAGCTGATGATAACCTAGCTGCCTCCTCTATATCTAGTAACCCAGTTGTTAGATGATAACCTAGCTGATGATAACCTAGCTGCCTCTGTCTCTACTAACCCAGTTGTTAGATGATAACCTGGCTGATGATAACCTGGCTGATGATAACCTAGCTGCCTCCTCTATCTCTACTAACCCAGTTGTTAGATGATAACCTAGCTGCCTCTATCTCTACTAACCCAGTTGTTAGATGATAACCTAGCTGATGGTAACCTAGCTGATGATAACCTGGCTGATGATAACCTAGCTGATGATAACCTAGCTGATGATAACCTAGCTGCCTCCTCTATCTCTACTAACCCAGTTGTTAGATGATAACCTGGCTGATGATAACCTGGCTGATGGTAACCTAGCTGCCTCTATCTCTAGTAACCCAGTTGTTAGATGATAACCTAGTTGATGATAACCTAGCTGCCTCTATCTCTACTAACCCAGTTGTTAGATGATAACCTAACTGATGATAACCTAGCTGCCTCCTCTATCTCTACTAACCCAGTTGTTAGATGATAACCTAGCTGATGATAACCTAGCTGATGATAACCTAGCTGCCTCCTCTATCTCTACTAACCCAGTTGTTAGATGATAACCTAGCTGCCTCTATCTCTACTAACCCAGTTGTTAGATGATAACCTAGCTGATGATAACCTGGCTGATGATAACCTAGCTGCCTCTATCTCTACTAACCCAGTTGTTAGATGATAACCTAGCTGATGATAACCTGGCTGATGATAACCTAGCTGCCTCTATCTCTACTAACCCAGTTGTTAGATGATAACCTAGCTGATGATAACCTGGCTGATGATAACCTAGCTGATGATAACCTAGCGGCCTCCTCTATATCTACTAACCCAGTTGTTAGATGATAACCTAGCTGCCTCTATCTCTAGTAACCCAGTTGTTAGATGATAACCTAGCTGATGATAACCTAGCTGCCTCTATCTCTACTAACCCAGTTGTTAGATGATAACCTGGCTGATGATAACCTGGCTGATGATAACCTAGCTGCCTCCTCTATCTCTACTAACCCAGTTGTTAGATGATAACCTAGCTGCCTCTATCTCTACTAACCCAGTTGTTAGATGATAACCTAGCTGATGATAACCTAGCTGATGATAACCTGGCTGATGATAACCTAGCTGATGATTACCTAGCTGCCTCTATCTCTACTAACCCAGTTGTTAGATGATAACCTAGCTGATGGTAACCTAGCTGCCTCTATGTCTACTAACCCAGTTGTTAGATGATAACCTAGCTGATGATAACCTAGCTGCCTCCTCTATCTCTACTAACCCAGTTGTTAGATGATAACCTAGCTGCCTCTATCTCTACTAACCCAGTTGTTAGATGATAACCTAGCTGATGATAACCTGGCTGATGATAACCTAGCTGATGATAACCTAGCTGCCTCTATCTCTACTAACCCAGTTGTTAGATGATAACCTAGCTGCCTCTATCTCTACTAACCCAGTTGTTAGTTGATAATCTAGCTGATGATAACCTGGCTGATGATAACCTAGCTGCCTCTATCTCTACTAACCCAGCTGTTAGATGATAACCTAACTGATGATAACCTAGCTGCCTCCTCTATCTCTACTAACCCAGTTGTTAGATGATAACCTAGCTGATGATAACCTGGCTGATGATAACCTAGCTGCCTCTATCTCTACTAACCCAGTTGTTAGATGATAACCTAGCTGATGATAACCTGGCTGATGATAACCTAGCTGATGATAACCTAGCTGCCTCCTCTATATCTACTAACCCAGTTGTTATATGATAACCTAGCTGCCTCTATCTCTAGTAACCCAGTTGTTAGATGATAACCTAGCTGATGGTAACCTAGCTGCCGCTATGTCTACTAACCCAGTTGTTAGATGATAACCTAGCTGATGATAACCTAGATGCCTCCTCTATCTCTACTAACCCAGTTGTTAGATGATAACCTTGCTGCCTCTATCTCTACTAACCCAGTTGTTAGATGATAACCTAGCTGATGATAACCTGGCTGATGATAACCTAGCTGATGATAACCTAGCTGCCTCTATCTCTACTAACCCAGTTGTTAGATGATAACCTAGCTGCCTCTATCTCTACTGACCCAGCTGTTAGATGATAACCTAACTGATGATAACCTAGCTGCCTCCTCTATCTCTACTAACCCAGTTGTTAGATGATAACCTAGCTGATGATAACCTGGCTGATGATAACCTAGCTGCCTCTATCTCTACTAACCCAGTTGTTAGATGATAACCTAGCTGATGATAACCTGGCTGATGATAACCTAGCTGCCTCTATCTCTAGTAACCCAGTTGTTAGATGATAACCTAGTTGATGATAACCTAGCTGCCTCTATCTCTACTAACCCAGTTGTTAGATGATAACCTGGCTGATGATAACCTGGCTGATGGTAACCTAGCTGCCTCTATGTCTACTAACCCAGTTGTTAGATGATAACCTAGCTGATGTTAACCTAGCTGCCTCCTCTATCTCTACTAACCCAGTTGTTAGATGATAACCTAGCTGCCTCTATCTCTACTAACCCAGTTGTTAGATGATAACCTAGCTGATGATAACATGGCTGATGATAACCTAGCTGATAATAACCTAGCTGATGATAACCTGGCTGATGATAACCTAGCTGATGATAACCTAGCTGATGATAACCTAGCTGCCTCTATCTCTACTAACCCAGTTGTTAGATGATAACCTAGCTGATGATAACCTGGCTGATGATAACCTAGCTGCCTCTATCTCTACTAACTCAGTTGTTAGATGATAACCTAACTGATGATAACCTAGCTGCCTCCTCTATCTCTACTAACCCAGTTGTTAGATGATAACCTAGCTGCCTCTATCTCTACTAGCCCAGTTGTTAGATGATAACCTAGCTGATGATAACCTAGCTGGTTATAACCTAGCTGCCTCCTCTATCTCTACTAACCCAGTTGTTAGATGATAACCTAGCTGATGATAACCTAGCTGCCTCCTCTATCTCTACTAACCCAGTTGTTAGATGATAACCTAGCTGCCTCCTCTATCTCTACTAACCCAGTTGTTAGATGATAACCTAGCTGATGATAACCTAGCTGCCTCCTCTATCTCTACTAACCCAGTTGTTAGATGATAACCTAGCTGCCTCCTCTATCTCTACTAACCCAGTTGTTAGATGATAACCTAGCTGATGATAACCTAGCTGCCTCTATCTCTACTAACCCAGTTGTTAGATGATAACCTAGCTGCCTCTATCTCTACTAACCCAGTTGTTAGATGATAACCTAGCTAATGATAACCTAGCTGTCTCCTCTATCTCTACAAACCCAGTTGTTAGATGATAACCTAGCTGATGATAACCTAGCTGCCTCTATTTCTACTAACCCAGTTGTTAGATGATAACCTAGCTGATGATAACCTAGCTGCCTACTCTATCTCTACTAACCCAGTTGTTAGATGATAACCTAGCTGATGATAACCTGGCTGATGATAACCTAGCTGATGATAACCTAGCTGCCTCTATCTCTACTAACCCAGTTGTTAGATGATAACCTAGCTGCCTCTATCTCTACTAACCCAGTTGTTAGATGATAACCTAGCTGATGATAACCTGGCTGATGATAACCTAGCTGATGATAACCTAGCTGCCTCTATCTCTACTAACCCAGTTGTTAGATGATAACCTAGCTGCCTCTATCTCTACTAACCCAGTTGTTAGATGATAATCTAGCTGATGATAACCTGGCTGATGATAACCTAGCTGCCTCTATCTCTACTAACCCAGCTGTTAGATGATAACCTAACTGATGATAACCTAGCTGCCTCCTCTATCTCTACTAACCCAGTTGTTAGATGATAACCTAGCTGATGATAACCTGGCTGATGATAACCTAGCTGCCTCTATCTCTACTAACCCAGTTGTTAGATGATAACCTAGCTGATGATAACCTGGCTGATGATAACCTAGCTGATGATAACCTAGCTGCCTCCTCTATATCTACTAACCCAGTTGTTATATGATAACCTAGCTGCCTCTATCTCTAGTAACCCAGTTGTTAGATGATAACCTAGCTGATGGTAACCTAGCTGCCGCTATGTCTACTAACCCAGTTGTTAGATGATAACCTAGCTGATGATAACCTAGCTGCCTCCTCTATCTCTACTAACCCAGTTGTTAGATGATAACCTAGCTGCCTCTATCTCTACTAACCCAGTTGTTAGATGATAACCTAGCTGATGATAACCTGGCTGATGATAACCTAGCTGATGATAACCTAGCTGCCTCTATCTCTGCTAACCCAGTTGTTAGATGATAACCTAGCTGCCTCTATCTCTACTGACCCAGCTGTTAGATGATAACCTAACTGATGATAACCTAGCTGCCTCCTCTATCTCTACTAACCCAGTTCTTAGATGATAACCTAGCTGATGATAACCTGGCTGATGATAACCTAGCTGCCTCTATCTCTACTAACCCAGTTGTTAGATGATAACCTAGCTTATGATAACCTGGCTGATGATAACCTAGCTGCCTCTATCTCTAGTAACCCAGTTGTTAGATGATAACCTAGTTGATGATAACCTAGCTGCCTCTATCTCTACTAACCCAGTTGTTAGATGATAACCTGACTGATGATAACCTGGCTGATGATAACCTAGCTGCCTCCTCTATCTCTACTAACCCAGTTGTTAGATGATAACCTAGCTGATGTTAACCTAGCTGCCTCCTCTATCTCTACTAACCCAGTTGTTAGATGATAACCTAGCTGCCTCTATCTCTACTAACCCAGTTGTTAGATGATAACCTAGCTGATGATAACCTGGCTGATGATAACCTAGCTGATGATAACCTAGCTGCCTCCTCTATCTCTACTAACCCAGTTGTTAGATGATAACCTCGCTGCCTCTATCACTACTAACCAAGTTGTTAGATGATAACCTAGCTGATGATAACCTGGCTGATGATAACCTGGCTGATGATAACCTAGCTGCCTCTATCTCTACTAACCCAGTTGTTAGATGATAACCTGGCTGATGATAACCTAGCTGACGATAACCTGGCTGATGATAACCTAGATGCCTCCTCTATCTCTACTAACCCAGTTGTTAGATGATAACCTAGCTGATGATAACCTAGCTGATGATAACCTGGCTGATGATAACCTAGCTGATGATTATCTAGCTGCCTCTATCTCTACTAACCCAGTTGTTAGATGATAACCTAGCTGATGGTAACCCAGCTGATGATAACCTAGCTGATGATAACCTAGCTGATGATAACCTAGCTGCCTCCTCTATCTCTACTAACCCAGTTGTTAGATGATAACCTAGCTGATGATAACCTGGCTGATGATAACCTAGCTGCCTCTATCTCTACTAACCCAGTTGATAGATGATAACCTAGCTGATGATAACCTGGCTGATGTTAACCTAGCTGATGACAACCTAGCTGCCTCTATCTCTACTAAACCAGTTGTTAGCTGATAACCTAGCTGATGGTAACCTAGCTGATGATAACCTGGCTAATGATAACCTAGCTGATTATAACCTGGCTGATGATAACATAGCTGATGATAACCTAGCTGCCTCCTCTATATCTAGTAACCCAGTCGTTAGATGATAACCTAGCTGATGATAACCTAGCTGATGATAACCTGGCTGATGATAACCTAGCTGATGATTATCTAGCTGCCTCTATCTCTACTAACCCAGTTGTTAGATGATAACCTAGCTGATGGTAACCCAGCTGATGATAACCTAGCTGATGATAACCTAGCTGATGATAACCTAGCTGCCTCCTCTATCTCTACTAACCCAGTTGTTAGATGATAACCTAGCTGATGATAACCTGGCTGATGATAACCTAGCTGCCTCTATCTCTACTAACCCAGTTGATAGATGATAACCTAGCTGATGATAACCTGGCTGATGATAACCTAGCTGATGATAACCTAGCTGCCTCTATCTCTACTAAACCAGTTGTTAGCTGATAACCTAGCTAATGGTAACCTAGCTGATGATAACCTGGCTAATGATAACCTAGCTGATTATAACCTGGCCGATGATAACATAGCTGATGATAACCTAGCCCCCTCCTCTATATCTAGTAACCCAGTTGTTAGATGATAACCTAGCTGATGATAACCTAGCTGCCTCTGTCTCTACTAACCCAGTTGTTAGATGATAACCTGGCTGATGATAACCTGGCTGATGATAACCTAGCTGCCTCCTCTATCTCTACTAACCCAGTTGTTAGATGATAACCTAGCTGCCTCTATCTCTACTAACCCAGTTGTTAGATGATAACCTAGCTGATGATAACCTGGCTGATGATAACCTAGCTGCCTCTATCTCTACTAACCCAGTTGTTAGATGATAACCTATCTGATGATAACCTGGCTGATGATAACCTAGCTGCCTCTATCTCTACTAACCCAGTTGTTAGATGATAACCTAACTGATGATAACCTAGCTGCCTCCTCTATCTCTACTAACCCAGTTGTTAGATGATAACCTAGCTGATGATAACCTAGCTGATGATAACCTAGCTGCCTCCTCTATCTCTACTAACCCAGTTGTTAGATGATAACCTAGCTGCCTCTATCTCTACTAACCCAGTTGTTAGATGATAACCTAGCTGATGTTAACCTGGCTGATGATAACCTAGCTGCCTCTATCTCTACTAACCCAGTTGTTAGATGATAACCTAGCTGATGATAACCTGGCTGATGATAACCTAGCTGCCTCTATCTCTACTAACCCAGTTGTTAGATGATAACCTAGCTGATGATAACCTGGCTGATGATAACCTAGCTGATGATAACCTAGCGGCCTCCTCTATATCTACTAACCCAGTTGTTAGATGATAACCTAGCTGCCTCTATCTCTAGTAACCCAGTTGTTAGATGATAACCTAGCTGATGATAACCTAGCTGCCTCTATCTCTACTAACCCAGTTGTTAGATGATAACCTGGCTGATGATAACCTGGCTGATGATAACCTAGCTGCCTCCTCTATCTCTACTAACCCAGTTGTTAGATGATAACCTAGCTGCCTCTATCTCTACTAACCCAGTTGTTAGATGATAACCTAGCTGATGATAACCTAGCTGATGATAACCTGGCTGATGATAACCTAGCTGATGATTACCTAGCTGCCTCTATCTCTACTAACCCAGTTGTTAGATGATAACCTAGCTGATGGTAACCTAGCTGCCTCTATGTCTACTAACCCAGTTGTTAGATGATAACCTAGCTGATGATAACCTAGCTGCCTCCTCTATCTCTACTAACCCAGTTGTTAGATGATAACCTAGCTGCCTCTATCTCTACTAACCCAGTTGTTAGATGATAACCTAGCTGATGATAACCTGGCTGATGATAACCTAGCTGATGATAACCTAGCTGCCTCTATCTCTACTAACCCAGTTGTTAGATGATAACCTAGCTGCCTCTATCTCTACTAACCCAGTTGTTAGTTGATAATCTAGCTGATGATAACCTGGCTGATGATAACCTAGCTGCCTCTATCTCTACTAACCCAGCTGTTAGATGATAACCTAACTGATGATAACCTAGCTGCCTCCTCTATCTCTACTAACCCAGTTGTTAGATGATAACCTAGCTGATGATAACCTGGCTGATGATAACCTAGCTGCCTCTATCTCTACTAACCCAGTTGTTAGATGATAACCTAGCTGATGATAACCTGGCTGATGATAACCTAGCTGATGATAACCTAGCTGCCTCCTCTATATCTACTAACCCAGTTGTTATATGATAACCTAGCTGCCTCTATCTCTAGTAACCCAGTTGTTAGATGATAACCTAGCTGATGGTAACCTAGCTGCCACTATGTCTACTAACCCAGTTGTTAGATGATAACCTAGCTGATGATAACCTAGCTGCCTCCTCTATCTCTACTAACCCAGTTGTTAGATGATAACCTTGCTGCCTCTATCTCTACTAACCCAGTTGTTAGATGATAACCTAGCTGATGATAACCTGGCTGATGATAACCTAGCTGATGATAACCTAGCTGCCTCTATCTCTACTAACCCAGTTGTTAGATTATAACCTAGCTGCCTCTATCTCTACTGACCCAGCTGTTAGATGATAACCTAACTGATGATAACCTAGCTGCCTCCTCTATCTCTACTAACCCAGTTGTTAGATGATAACCTAGCTGATGATAACCTGGCTGATGATAACCTAGCTGCCTCTATCTCTACTAACCCAGTTGTTAGATGATAACCTAGCTGATGATAACCTGGCTGATGATAACCTAGCTGCCTCTATCTCTAGTAACCCAGTTGTTAGATGATAACCTAGTTGATGATAACCTAGCTGCCTCTATCTCTACTAACCCAGTTGTTAGATGATAACCTGGCTGATGATAACCTGGCTGATGGTAACCTAGCTGCCTCTATGTCTACTAACCCAGTTGTTAGATGATAACCTAGCTGATGTTAACCTAGCTGCCTCCTCTATCTCTACTAACCCAGTTGTTAGATGATAACCTAGCTGCCTCTATCTCTACTAACCCAGTTGTTAGATGATAACCTAGCTGATGATAACATGGCTGATGATAACCTAGCTGATAATAACCTAGCTGATGATAACCTGGCTGATGATAACCTAGCTGATGATAACCTAGCTGATGATAACCTAGCTGCCTCTATCTCTACTAACCCAGTTGTTAGATGATAACCTAGCTGATGATAACCTGGCTGATGATAACCTAGCTGCCTCTATCTCTACTAACTCAGTTGTTAGATGATAACCTAACTGATGATAACCTAGCTGCCTCCTCTATCTCTACTAACCCAGTTGTTAGATGATAACCTAGCTGCCTCTATCTCTACTAGCCCAGTTGTTAGATGATAACCTAGCTGATGATAACCTAGCTGGTTATAACCTAGCTGCCTCCTCTATCTCTACTAACCCAGTTGTTAGATGATAACCTAGCTGATGATAACCTAGCTGCCTCCTCTATCTCTACTAACCCAGTTGTTAGATGATAACCTAGCTGCCTCCTCTATCTCTACTAACCCAGTTGTTAGATGATAACCTAGCTGATGATAACCTAGCTGCCTCCTCTATCTCTACTAACCCAGTTGTTAGATGATAACCTAGCTGCCTCCTCTATCTCTACTAACCCAGTTGTTAGATGATAACCTAGCTGATGATAACCTAGCTGCCTCTATCTCTACTAACCCAGTTGTTAGATGATAACCTAGCTGCCTCTATCTCTACTAACCCAGTTGTTAGATGATAACCTAGCTAATGATAACCTAGCTGTCTCCTCTATCTCTACAAACCCAGTTGTTAGATGATAACCTAGCTGATGATAACCTAGCTGCCTCTATTTCTACTAACCCAGTTGTTAGATGATAACCTAGCTGATGATAACCTAGCTGCCTACTCTATCTCTACTAACCCAGTTGTTAGATGATAACCTAGCTGATGATAACCTGGCTGATGATAACCTAGCTGATGATAACCTAGCTGCCTCTATCTCTACTAACCCAGTTGTTAGATGATAACCTAGCTGCCTCTATCTCTACTAACCCAGTTGTTAGATGATAACCTAGCTGATGATAACCTGGCTGATGATAACCTAGCTGATGATAACCTAGCTGCCTCTATCTCTACTAACCCAGTTGTTAGATGATAACCTAGCTGCCTCTATCTCTACTAACCCAGTTGTTAGATGATAATCTAGCTGATGATAACCTGGCTGATGATAACCTAGCTGCCTCTATCTCTACTAACCCAGCTGTTAGATGATAACCTAACTGATGATAACCTAGCTGCCTCCTCTATCTCTACTAACCCAGTTGTTAGATGATAACCTAGCTGATGATAACCTGGCTGATGATAACCTAGCTGCCTCTATCTCTACTAACCCAGTTGTTAGATGATAACCTAGCTGATGATAACCTGGCTGATGATAACCTAGCTGATGATAACCTAGCTGCCTCCTCTATATCTACTAACCCAGTTGTTATATGATAACCTAGCTGCCTCTATCTCTAGTAACCCAGTTGTTAGATGATAACCTAGCTGATGGTAACCTAGCTGCCGCTATGTCTACTAACCCAGTTGTTAGATGATAACCTAGCTGATGATAACCTAGCTGCCTCCTCTATCTCTACTAACCCAGTTGTTAGATGATAACCTAGCTGCCTCTATCTCTACTAACCCAGTTGTTAGATGATAACCTAGCTGATGATAACCTGGCTGATGATAACCTAGCTGATGATAACCTAGCTGCCTCTATCTCTGCTAACCCAGTTGTTAGATGATAACCTAGCTGCCTCTATCTCTACTAACCCAGTTGTTAGATGATAATCTAGCTGATGATAACCTGGCTGATGATAACCTAGCTGCCTCTATCTCTACTAACCCAGCTGTTAGATGATAACCTAACTGATGATAACCTAGCTGCCTCCTCTATCTCTACTAACCCAGTTCTTAGATGATAACCTAGCTGATGATAACCTGGCTGATGATAACCTAGCTGCCTCTATCTCTACTAACCCAGTTGTTAGATGATAACCTAGCTTATGATAACCTGGCTGATGATAACCTAGCTGCCTCTATCTCTAGTAACCCAGTTGTTAGATGATAACCTAGTTGATGATAACCTAGCTGCCTCTATCTCTACTAACCCAGTTGTTAGATGATAACCTGGCTGATGATAACCTGGCTGATGATAACCTAGCTGCCTCCTCTATCTCTACTAACCCAGTTGTTAGATGATAACCTAGCTGATGATAACCTGGCTGATGATAACCTAGCTGATGATTACCTAGCTGCCTCTATCTCTACTAACCCAGTTGTTAGATGATAACCTAGCTGATGGTAACCTAGCTGCCTCTATGTCTACTAACCCAGTTGTTAGATGATAACCTGGCTGATGATAACCTGGCTGATGATAACCTAGCTGCCTCCTCTATCTCTACTAACCCAGTTGTTAGATGATAACCTAGCTGCCTCTATCTCTACTAACCCAGTTGTTAGATGATAACCTAGCTGATGATAACCTGGCTGATGATAACCTAGCTGATGATAACCTAGCTGCCTCTATCTCTACTAACCCAGTTGTTAGATGATAACCTAGCTGCCTCTATCTCTACTAACCCAGTTGTTAGATGATAATCTAGCTGATGATAACCTGGCTGATGATAACCTAGCTGCCTCTATCTCTACTAACCCAGCTGTTAGATGATAACCTAACTGATGATAACCTAGCTGCCTCCTCTATCTCTACTAACCCAGTTGTTAGATGATAACCTAGCTGATGATAACCAGGCTGATGATAACCTAGCTGCCTCTATCTCTACTAACCCAGTTGTTAGATGATAACCTAGCTGATGATAACCTGGCTGATGATAACCTAGCTGATGATAACCTAGCTGCCTCCTCTATATCTACTAACCCAGTTGTTATATGATAACCTAGCTGCCTCTATCTCTAGTAACCCAGTTGTTAGATGATAACCTAGCTGATGGTAACCTAGCTGCCGCTATGTCTACTAACCCAGTTGTTAGATGATAACCTAGCTGATGATAACCTAGCTGCCTCCTCTATCTCTACTAACCCAGTTGTTAGATGATAACCTTGCTGCCTCTATCTCTACTAACCCAGTTGTTAGATGATAACCTAGCTGATGATAACCTGGCTGATGATAACCTAGCTGATGATAACCTAGCTGCCTCTATCTCTACTAACCCAGTTGTTAGATGATAACCTAGCTGCCTCTATCTCTACTAACCCAGCTGTTAGATGATAACCTAACTGATGATAACCTAGCTGCCTCCTCTATCTCTACTAACCCAGTTGTTAGATGATAACCTAGCTGATGATAACCTGGCTGATGATAACCTAGCTGCCTCTATCTCTAGTAACCCAGTTGTTAGATGATAACCTAGCTGATGATAACCTAGCTGCCTCTATCTCTGCTAACCCAGTTGTTAGATGATAACCTAGCTGCCTCTATCTCTACTAACCCAGTTGTTAGATGATAATCTAGCTGATGATAACCTGGCTGATGATAACCTAGCTGCCTCTATCTCTACTAACCCAGCTGTTAGATGATAACCTAACTGATGATAACCTAGCTGCCTCCTCTATCTCTACTAACCCAGTTCTTAGATGATAACCTAGCTGATGATAACCTGGCTGATGATAACCTAGCTGCCTCTATCTCTACTAACCCAGTTGTTAGATGATAACCTAGCTTATGATAACTTGGCTGATGATAACCTAGCTGCCTCTATCTCTAGTAACCCAGTTGTTAGATGATAACCTAGTTGATGATAACCTAGCTGCCTCTATCTCTACTAACCCAGTTGTTAGATGATAACCTGGCTGATGATAACCTGGCTGATGATAACCTAGCTGCCTCCTCTATCTCTACTAACCCAGTTGTTAGATGATAACCTAGCTGATGATAACCTGGCTGATGATAACCTAGCTGATGATTACCTAGCTGCCTCTATCTCTACTAACCCAGTTGTTAGATGATAACCTAGCTGATGGTAACCTAGCTGCCTCTATGTCTACTAACCCAGTTGTTAGATGATAACCTGGCTGATGATAACCTGGCTGATGATAACCTAGCTGCCTCCTCTATCTCTACTAACCCAGTTGTTAGATGATAACCTAGCTGCCTCTATCTCTACTAACCCAGTTGTTAGATGATAACCTAGCTGATGATAACCTGGCTGATGATAACCTAGCTGATGATAACCTAGCTGCCTCTATCTCTACTAACCCAGTTGTTAGATGATAACCTAGCTGCCTCTATCTCTACTAACCCAGTTGTTAGATGATAATCTAGCTGATGATAACCTGGCTGATGATAACCTAGCTGCCTCTATCTCTACTAACCCAGCTGTTAGATGATAACCTAACTGATGATAACCTAGCTGCCTCCTCTATCTCTACTAACCCAGTTGTTAGATGATAACCTAGCTGATGATAACCAGGCTGATGATAACCTAGCTGCCTCTATCTCTACTAACCCAGTTGTTAGATGATAACCTAGCTGATGATAACCTGGCTGATGATAACCTAGCTGATGATAACCTAGCTGCCTCCTCTATATCTACTAACCCAGTTGTTATATGATAACCTAGCTGCCTCTATCTCTAGTAACCCAGTTGTTAGATGATAACCTAGCTGATGGTAACCTAGCTGCCGCTATGTCTACTAACCCAGTTGTTAGATGATAACCTAGCTGATGATAACCTAGCTGCCTCCTCTATCTCTACTAACCCAGTTGTTAGATGATAACCTAGCTGCCTCTATCTCTACTAACCCAGTTGTTAGATGATAACCTAGCTGATGATAACCTGGCTGATGATAACCTAGCTGATGATAACCTAGCTGCCTCTATCTCTGCTAACCCAGTTGTTAGATGATAACCTAGCTGCCTCTATCTCTACTAACCCAGTTGTTAGATGATAATCTAGCTGATGATAACCTGGCTGATGATAACCTAGCTGCCTCTATCTCTACTAACCCAGCTGTTAGATGATAACCTAACTGATGATAACCTAGCTGCCTCCTCTATCTCTACTAACCCAGTTCTTAGATGATAACCTAGCTGATGATAACCTGGCTGATGATAACCTAGCTGCCTCTATCTCTACTAACCCAGTTGTTAGATGATAACCTAGCTTATGATAACCTGGCTGATGATAACCTAGCTGCCTCTATCTCTAGTAACCCAGTTGTTAGATGATAACCTAGTTGATGATAACCTAGCTGCCTCTATCTCTACTAACCCAGTTGTTAGATGATAACCTGGCTGATGATAACCTGGCTGATGATAACCTAGCTGCCTCCTCTATCTCTACTAACCCAGTTGTTAGATGATAACCTAGCTGATGATAACCTGGCTGATGATAACCTAGCTGATGATTACCTAGCTGCCTCTATCTCTACTAACCCAGTTGTTAGATGATAACCTAGCTGATGGTAACCTAGCTGCCTCTATGTCTACTAACCCAGTTGTTAGATGATAACCTGGCTGATGATAACCTGGCTGATGATAACCTAGCTGCCTCCTCTATCTCTACTAACCCAGTTGTTAGATGATAACCTAGCTGCCTCTATCTCTACTAACCCAGTTGTTAGATGATAACCTAGCTGATGATAACCTGGCTGATGATAACCTAGCTGATGATAACCTAGCTGCCTCTATCTCTACTAACCCAGTTGTTAGATGATAACCTAGCTGCCTCTATCTCTACTAACCCAGTTGTTAGATGATAATCTAGCTGATGATAACCTGGCTGATGATAACCTAGCTGCCTCTATCTCTACTAACCCAGCTGTTAGATGATAACCTAACTGATGATAACCTAGCTGCCTCCTCTATCTCTACTAACCCAGTTGTTAGATGATAACCTAGCTGATGATAACCAGGCTGATGATAACCTAGCTGCCTCTATCTCTACTAACCCAGTTGTTAGATGATAACCTAGCTGATGATAACCTGGCTGATGATAACCTAGCTGATGATAACCTAGCTGCCTCCTCTATATCTACTAACCCAGTTGTTATATGATAACCTAGCTGCCTCTATCTCTAGTAACCCAGTTGTTAGATGATAACCTAGCTGATGGTAACCTAGCTGCCGCTATGTCTACTAACCCAGTTGTTAGATGATAACCTAGCTGATGATAACCTAGCTGCCTCCTCTATCTCTACTAACCCAGTTGTTAGATGATAACCTTGCTGCCTCTATCTCTACTAACCCAGTTGTTAGATGATAACCTAGCTGATGATAACCTGGCTGATGATAACCTAGCTGATGATAACCTAGCTGCCTCTATCTCTACTAACCCAGTTGTTAGATGATAACCTAGCTGCCTCTATCTCTACTAACCCAGCTGTTAGATGATAACCTAACTGATGATAACCTAGCTGCCTCCTCTATCTCTACTAACCCAGTTGTTAGATGATAACCTAGCTGATGATAACCTGGCTGATGATAACCTAGCTGCCTCTATCTCTAGTAACCCAGTTGTTAGATGATAACCTAGCTGATGATAACCTGCTGATGATAACCTAGCTGCCTCTATCTCTAGCTAACCCAGTTGTTAGATGATAACCTAGTTGATGATAACCTAGCTGCCTCTATCTCTACTAACCCAGTTGTTAGATGATAACCTGGCTGATGATAACCTGGCTGATGGTAACCTAGCTGCCTCTATGTCTACTAACCCAGTTGTTAGATGATAACCTAGCTGATGTTAACCTAGCTGCCTCCTCTATCTCTACTAACCCAGTTGTTAGATGATAACCTAGCTGCCTCTATCTCTACTAACCCAGTTGTTAGATGATAACCTAGCTGATGATAACATGGCTGATGATAACCTAGCTGATAATAACCTAGCTGATGATAACCTGGCTGATGATAACCTAGCTGATGATAACCTAGCTGATGATAACCTAGCTGCCTCTATCTCTACTAACCCAGTTGTTAGATGATAACCTAGCTGATGATAACCTGGCTGATGATAACCTAGCTGCCTCTATCTCTACTAACCCAGTTGTTAGATGATAACCTAACTGATGATAACCTAGCTGCCTCCTCTATCTCTACTAACCCAGTTGTTAGATGATAACCTAGCTGCCTCTATCTCT
The DNA here is from genome assembly GCF_965601325.2 of Salmo salar. NCBI lineage: Eukaryota > Metazoa > Chordata > Actinopteri > Salmoniformes > Salmonidae > Salmo > Salmo salar. Next base: position 923,608 of record NC_138302.1, on the reverse strand, counting down.
ACTAGCCCAGTTGTTAGATGATAACCTAGCTGATGATAACCTAGCTGGTTATAACCTAGCTGCCTCCTCTATCTCTACTAACCCAGTTGTTAGATGATAACCTAGCTGATGATAACCTAGCTGCCTCCTCTATCTCTACTAACCCAGTTGTTAGATGATAACCTAGCTGCCTCCTCTATCTCTACTAACCCAGTTGTTAGATGATAACCTAGCTGATGATAACCTAGCTGCCTCCTCTATCTCTACTAACCCAGTTGTTAGATGATAACCTAGCTGCCTCCTCTATCTCTACTAACCCAGTTGTTAGATGATAACCTAGCTGATGATAACCTAGCTGCCTCTATCTCTACTAACCCAGTTGTTAGATGATAACCTAGCTGCCTCTATCTCTACTAACCCAGTTGTTAGATGATAACCTAGCTAATGATAACCTAGCTGTCTCCTCTATCTCTACAAACCCAGTTGTTAGATGATAACCTAGCTGATGATAACCTAGCTGCCTCTATGTCTACTAACCCAGTTGTTAGATGATAACCTAGCTGATGATAACCTAGCTGCCTACTCTATCTCTACTAACCCAGTTGTTAGATGATAACCTAGCTTCCTCTATCTCTACTAACCCAGTTGTTAGATGATAACCTAGCTGATGATAACCTGGCTGATGATAACCTAACTGATGATAACCTAGCTGCCTCCTCTATCTCTACTAACCCAGTTCTTAGATGATAACCTAGCTGATGATAACCTGGCTGATGATAACCTAGCTGCCTCTATCTCTACTAACCCAGTTGTTAGATGATAACCTAGCTGATGATAACCTGGCTGATGATAACCTAGCTGCCTCTATCTCTAGTAACCCAGTTGTTAGATGATAACCTAGTTGATGATAACCTAGCTGCCTCTATCTCTACTAACCCAGTTGTTAGATGATAACCTGGCTGATGATAACCTGGCTGATGATAACCTAGCTGCCTCCTCTATCTCTACTAACCCAGTTGTTAGATGATAACCTAGCTGATGATAACCTGGCTGATGATAACCTAGCTGATGATTACCTAGCTGCCTCTATCTCTACTAACCCAGTTGTTAGATGATAACCTAGCTGATGGTAACCTAGCTGCCTCTATGTCTACTAACCCAGTTGTTAGATGATAACCTGGCTGATGATAACCTGGCTGATGATAACCTAGCTGCCTCCTCTATCTCTACTAACCCAGTTGTTAGATGATAACCTAGCTGCCTCTATCTCTACTAACCCAGTTGTTAGATGATAACCTAGCTGATGATAACCTGGCTGATGATAACCTAGCTGATGATAACCTAGCTGCCTCTATCTCTACTAACCCAGTTGTTAGATGATAACCTAGCTGCCTCTATCTCTACTAACCCAGTTGTTAGATGATAATCTAGCTGATGATAACCTGGCTGATGATAACCTAGCTGCCTCTATCTCTACTAACCCAGCTGTTAGATGATAACCTAACTGATGATAACCTAGCTGCCTCCTCTATCTCTACTAACCCAGTTGTTAGATGATAACCTAGCTGATGATAACCAGGCTGATGATAACCTAGCTGCCTCTATCTCTACTAACCCAGTTGTTAGATGATAACCTAGCTGATGATAACCTGGCTGATGATAACCTAGCTGATGATAACCTAGCTGCCTCCTCTATATCTACTAACCCAGTTGTTATATGATAACCTAGCTGCCTCTATCTCTAGTAACCCAGTTGTTAGATGATAACCTAGCTGATGGTAACCTAGCTGCCGCTATGTCTACTAACCCAGTTGTTAGATGATAACCTAGCTGATGATAACCTAGCTGCCTCCTCTATCTCTACTAACCCAGTTGTTAGATGATAACCTTGCTGCCTCTATCTCTACTAACCCAGTTGTTAGATGATAACCTAGCTGATGATAACCTGGCTGATGATAACCTAGCTGATGATAACCTAGCTGCCTCTATCTCTACTAACCCAGTTGTTAGATGATAACCTAGCTGCCTCTATCTCTACTAACCCAGCTGTTAGATGATAACCTAACTGATGATAACCTAGCTGCCTCCTCTATCTCTACTAACCCAGTTGTTAGATGATAACCTAGCTGATGATAACCTGGCTGATGATAACCTAGCTGCCTCTATCTCTACTAACCCAGTTGTTAGATGATAACCTAGCTGATGATAACCTGGCTGATGATAACCTAGCTGCCTCTATCTCTAGTAACCCAGTTGTTAGATGATAACCTAGTTGATGATAACCTAGCTGCCTCTATCTCTACTAACCCAGTTGTTAGATGATAACCTAGCTGCCTCTATCTCTACTAACCCAGCTGTTAGATGATAACCTAACTGATGATAACCTAGCTGCCTCCTCTATCTCTACTAACCCAGTTGTTAGATGATAACCTAGCTGATGATAACCTGGCTGATGATAACCTAGCTGCCTCTATCTCTACTAACCCAGTTGTTAGATGATAACCTAGCTGATGATAACCTGGCTGATGATAACCTAGCTGCCTCTATCTCTAGTAACCCAGTTGTTAGATGATAACCTAGTTGATGATAACCTAGCTGCCTCTATCTCTACTAACCCAGTTGTTAGATGATAACCTGGCTGATGATAACCTGGCTGATGGTAACCTAGCTGCCTCTATGTCTACTAACCCAGTTGTTAGATGATAACCTAGCTGATGTTAACCTAGCTGCCTCCTCTATCTCTACTAACCCAGTTGTTAGATGATAACCTAGCTGCCTCTATCTCTACTAACCCAGTTGTTAGATGATAACCTAGCTGATGATAACATGGCTGATGATAACCTAGCTGCCTCTATCTCTAGTAACCCAGTTGTTAGATGATAACCTAGTTGATGATAACCTAGCTGCCTCTATCTCTACTAACCCAGTTGTTAGATGATAACCTGGCTGATGATAACCTGGCTGATGATAACCTAGCTGCCTCCTCTATCTCTACTAACCCAGTTGTTAGATGATAACCTAGCTGATGATAACCTGGCTGATGATAACCTAGCTGATGATTACCTAGCTGCCTCTATCTCTACTAACCCAGTTGTTAGATGATAACCTAGCTGATGGTAACCTAGCTGCCTCTATGTCTACTAACCCAGTTGTTAGATGATAACCTGGCTGATGATAACCTGGCTGATGATAACCTAGCTGCCTCCTCTATCTCTACTAACCCAGTTGTTAGATGATAACCTAGCTGCCTCTATCTCTACTAACCCAGTTGTTAGATGATAACCTAGCTGATGATAACCTGGCTGATGATAACCTAGCTGATGATAACCTAGCTGCCTCTATCTCTACTAACCCAGTTGTTAGATGATAACCTAGCTGCCTCTATCTCTACTAGCCCAGTTGTTAGATGATAACCTAGCTGATGATAACCTAGCTGGTTATAACCTAGCTGCCTCCTCTATCTCTACTAACCCAGTTGTTAGATGATAACCTAGCTGATGATAACCTAGCTGCCTCCTCTATCTCTACTAACCCAGTTGTTAGATGATAACCTAGCTGCCTCCTCTATCTCTACTAACCCAGTTGTTAGATGATAACCTAGCTGATGATAACCTAGCTGCCTCCTCTATCTCTACTAACCCAGTTGTTAGATGATAACCTAGCTGCCTCCTCTATCTCTACTAACCCAGTTGTTAGATGATAACCTAGCTGATGATAACCTAGCTGCCTCTATCTCTACTAACCCAGTTGTTAGATGATAACCTAGCTGCCTCTATCTCTACTAACCCAGTTGTTAGATGATAACCTAGCTAATGATAACCTAGCTGTCTCCTCTATCTCTACTAACCCAGTTGTTAGATGATAACCTAGCTGATGATAACCTAGCTGCCTCTATGTCTACTAACCCAGTTGTTAGATGATAACCTAGCTGATGATAACCTAGCTGCCTACTCTATCTCTACTAACCCAGTTGTTAGATGATAACCTAGCTTCCTCTATCTCTACTAACCCAGTTGTTAGATGATAACCTAGCTGATGATAACCTGGCTGATGATAACCTAGCTGATGATAACCTAGCTGCCTCTATCTCTGCTAACCCAGTTGTTAGATGATAACCTAGCTGCCTCTATCTCTACTAACCCAGTTGTTAGATGATAATCTAGCTGATGATAACCTGGCTGATGATAACCTAGCTGCCTCTATCTCTACTAACCCAGCTGTTAGATGATAACCTAACTGATGATAACCTAGCTGCCTCCTCTATCTCTACTAACCCAGTTCTTAGATGATAACCTAGCTGATGATAACCTGGCTGATGATAACCTAGCTGCCTCTATCTCTACTAACCCAGTTGTTAGATGATAACCTAGCTTATGATAACCTGGCTGATGATAACCTAGCTGCCTCTATCTCTAGTAACCCAGTTGTTAGATGATAACCTAGTTGATGATAACCTAGCTGCCTCTATCTCTACTAACCCAGTTGTTAGATGATAACCTGGCTGATGATAACCTGGCTGATGATAACCTAGCTGCCTCCTCTATCTCTACTAACCCAGTTGTTAGATGATAACCTAGCTGATGATAACCTGGCTGATGATAACCTAGCTGATGATTACCTAGCTGCCTCTATCTCTACTAACCCAGTTGTTAGATGATAACCTAGCTGATGGTAACCTAGCTGCCTCTATGTCTACTAACCCAGTTGTTAGATGATAACCTGGCTGATGATAACCTGGCTGATGATAACCTAGCTGCCTCCTCTATCTCTACTAACCCAGTTGTTAGATGATAACCTAGCTGCCTCTATCTCTACTAACCCAGTTGTTAGATGATAACCTAGCTGATGATAACCTGGCTGATGATAACCTAGCTGATGATAACCTAGCTGCCTCTATCTCTACTAACCCAGTTGTTAGATGATAACCTAGCTGCCTCTATCTCTACTAACCCAGTTGTTAGATGATAATCTAGCTGATGATAACCTGGCTGATGATAACCTAGCTGCCTCTATCTCTACTAACCCAGCTGTTAGATGATAACCTAACTGATGATAACCTAGCTGCCTCCTCTATCTCTACTAACCCAGTTGTTAGATGATAACCTAGCTGATGATAACCAGGCTGATGATAACCTAGCTGCCTCTATCTCTACTAACCCAGTTGTTAGATGATAACCTAGCTGATGATAACCTGGCTGATGATAACCTAGCTGATGATAACCTAGCTGCCTCCTCTATATCTACTAACCCAGTTGTTATATGATAACCTAGCTGCCTCTATCTCTAGTAACCCAGTTGTTAGATGATAACCTAGCTGATGGTAACCTAGCTGCCGCTATGTCTACTAACCCAGTTGTTAGATGATAACCTAGCTGATGATAACCTAGCTGCCTCCTCTATCTCTACTAACCCAGTTGTTAGATGATAACCTTGCTGCCTCTATCTCTACTAACCCAGTTGTTAGATGATAACCTAGCTGATGATAACCTGGCTGATGATAACCTAGCTGATGATAACCTAGCTGCCTCTATCTCTACTAACCCAGTTGTTAGATGATAACCTAGCTGCCTCTATCTCTACTGACCCAGCTGTTAGATGATAACCTAACTGATGATAACCTAGCTGCCTCCTCTATCTCTACTAACCCAGTTGTTAGATGATAACCTAGCTGATGATAACCTGGCTGATGATAACCTAGCTGCCTCTATCTCTACTAACCCAGTTGTTAGATGATAACCTAGCTGATGATAACCTGGCTGATGATAACCTAGCTGCCTCTATCTCTAGTAACCCAGTTGTTAGATGATAACCTAGTTGATGATAACCTAGCTGCCTCTATCTCTACTAACCCAGTTGTTAGATGATAACCTGGCTGATGATAACCTGGCTGATGGTAACCTAGCTGCCTCTATGTCTACTAACCCAGTTGTTAGATGATAACCTAGCTGATGTTAACCTAGCTGCCTCCTCTATCTCTACTAACCCAGTTGTTAGATGATAACCTAGCTGCCTCTATCTCTACTAACCCAGTTGTTAGATGATAACCTAGCTGATGATAACATGGCTGATGATAACCTAGCTGATAATAACCTAGCTGATGATAACCTGGCTGATGATAACCTAGCTGATGATAACCTAGCTGATGATAACCTAGCTGCCTCTATCTCTACTAACCCAGTTGTTAGATGATAACCTAGCTGATGATAACCTGGCTGATGATAACCTAGCTGCCTCTATCTCTACTAACTCAGTTGTTAGATGATAACCTAACTGATGATAACCTAGCTGCCTCCTCTATCTCTACTAACCCAGTTGTTAGATGATAACCTAGCTGCCTCTATCTCTACTAGCCCAGTTGTTAGATGATAACCTAGCTGATGATAACCTAGCTGGTTATAACCTAGCTGCCTCCTCTATCTCTACTAACCCAGTTGTTAGATGATAACCTAGCTGATGATAACCTAGCTGCCTCCTCTATCTCTACTAACCCAGTTGTTAGATGATAACCTAGCTGCCTCCTCTATCTCTACTAACCCAGTTGTTAGATGATAACCTAGCTGATGATAACCTAGCTGCCTCCTCTATCTCTACTAACCCAGTTGTTAGATGATAACCTAGCTGCCTCCTCTATCTCTACTAACCCAGTTGTTAGATGATAACCTAGCTGATGATAACCTAGCTGCCTCTATCTCTACTAACCCAGTTGTTAGATGATAACCTAGCTGCCTCTATCTCTACTAACCCAGTTGTTAGATGATAACCTAGCTAATGATAACCTAGCTGTCTCCTCTATCTCTACAAACCCAGTTGTTAGATGATAACCTAGCTGATGATAACCTAGCTGCCTCTATGTCTACTAACCCAGTTGTTAGATGATAACCTAGCTGATGATAACCTAGCTGCCTACTCTATCTCTACTAACCCAGTTGTTAGATGATAACCTAGCTTCCTCTATCTCTACTAACCCAGTTGTTAGATGATAACCTAGCTGATGATAACCTGGCTGATGATAACCTAACTGATGATAACCTAGCTGCCTCCTCTATCTCTACTAACCCAGTTCTTAGATGATAACCTAGCTGATGATAACCTGGCTGATGATAACCTAGCTGCCTCTATCTCTACTAACCCAGTTGTTAGATGATAACCTAGCTGATGATAACCTGGCTGATGATAACCTAGCTGCCTCTATCTCTAGTAACCCAGTTGTTAGATGATAACCTAGTTGATGATAACCTAGCTGCCTCTATCTCTACTAACCCAGTTGTTAGATGATAACCTGGCTGATGATAACCTGGCTGATGATAACCTAGCTGCCTCCTCTATCTCTACTAACCCAGTTGTTAGATGATAACCTAGCTGATGATAACCTGGCTGATGATAACCTAGCTGATGATTACCTAGCTGCCTCTATCTCTACTAACCCAGTTGTTAGATGATAACCTAGCTGATGGTAACCTAGCTGCCTCTATGTCTACTAACCCAGTTGTTAGATGATAACCTGGCTGATGATAACCTGGCTGATGATAACCTAGCTGCCTCCTCTATCTCTACTAACCCAGTTGTTAGATGATAACCTAGCTGCCTCTATCTCTACTAACCCAGTTGTTAGATGATAACCTAGCTGATGATAACCTGGCTGATGATAACCTAGCTGATGATAACCTAGCTGCCTCTATCTCTACTAACCCAGTTGTTAGATGATAACCTAGCTGCCTCTATCTCTACTAACCCAGTTGTTAGATGATAATCTAGCTGATGATAACCTGGCTGATGATAACCTAGCTGCCTCTATCTCTACTAACCCAGCTGTTAGATGATAACCTAACTGATGATAACCTAGCTGCCTCCTCTATCTCTACTAACCCAGTTGTTAGATGATAACCTAGCTGATGATAACCAGGCTGATGATAACCTAGCTGCCTCTATCTCTACTAACCCAGTTGTTAGATGATAACCTAGCTGATGATAACCTGGCTGATGATAACCTAGCTGATGATAACCTAGCTGCCTCCTCTATATCTACTAACCCAGTTGTTATATGATAACCTAGCTGCCTCTATCTCTAGTAACCCAGTTGTTAGATGATAACCTAGCTGATGGTAACCTAGCTGCCGCTATGTCTACTAACCCAGTTGTTAGATGATAACCTAGCTGATGATAACCTAGCTGCCTCCTCTATCTCTACTAACCCAGTTGTTAGATGATAACCTTGCTGCCTCTATCTCTACTAACCCAGTTGTTAGATGATAACCTAGCTGATGATAACCTGGCTGATGATAACCTAGCTGATGATAACCTAGCTGCCTCTATCTCTACTAACCCAGTTGTTAGATGATAACCTAGCTGCCTCTATCTCTACTAACCCAGCTGTTAGATGATAACCTAACTGATGATAACCTAGCTGCCTCCTCTATCTCTACTAACCCAGTTGTTAGATGATAACCTAGCTGATGATAACCTGGCTTATGATAACCTAGCTGCCTCTATCTCTACTAACCCAGTTGTTAGATGATAACCTAGCTGATGATAACCTGGCTGATGATAACCTAGCTGCCTCTATCTCTAGTAACCCAGTTGTTAGATGATAACCTAGTTGATGATAACCTAGCTGCCTCTATCTCTACTAACCCAGTTGTTAGATGATAACCTGGCTGATGATAACCTGGCTGATGGTAACCTAGCTGCCTCTATGTCTACTAACCCAGTTGTTAGATGATAACCTAGCTGATGTTAACCTAGCTGCCTCCTCTATCTCTACTATCCCAGTTGTTAGATGATAACCTAGCTGCCTCTATCTCTACTAACCCAGTTGTTAGATGATAACCTAGCTGATGATAACATGGCTGATGATAACCTAGCTGATAATAACCTAGCTGATGATAACCTGGCTGATGATAACCTAGCTGATTATAACCTAGCTGATGATAACCTAGCTGCCTCTATCTCTACTAACCCAGTTGTTAGATGATAACCTAGCTGATGATAACCTTGCTGATGATAACCTAGCTGCCTCTATCTCTACTAACCCAGTTGTTAGATGATAACCTAGCTGCCTCCTCTATCTCTACTAACCCAGTTGTTAGATGATAACCTAGCTGATGATAACCTAGCTGCCTCCTCTATCTCTACTAACCCAGTTGTTAGATGATAACCTAGCTGCCTCCTCTATCTCTACTAACCCAGTTGTTAGATGATAACCTAGCTGATGATAACCTAGCTGCCTCTATCTCTACTAACCCAGTTGTTAGATGATAACCTAGCTGCCTCTATCTCTACTAACCCAGTTGTTAGATGATAACCTAGCTAATGATAACCTAGCTGTCTCCTCTATCTCTACAAACCCAGTTGTTAGATGATAACCTAGCTGATGATAACCTAGCTGCCTCTATGTCTACTAACCCAGTTGTTAGATGATAACCTAGCTGATGATAACCTAGCTGCCTACTCTATCTCTACTAACCCAGTTGTTAGATGATAACCTAGCTTCCTCTATCTCTACTAACCCAGTTGTTAGATGATAACCTAGCTGATGATAACCTGGCTGATGATAACCTAGCTGATGATAACCTAGCTGCCTCCTCTATCTCTACTAACCCAGTTGTTAGATGATAACCTCGCTGCCTCTATCACTACTAACCAAGTTGTTAGATGATAACCTAGCTGATGATAACCTGGCTGATGATAACCTGGCTGATGATAACCTAGCTGCCTCTATCTCTACTAACCCAGTTGTTAGATGATAACCTGGCTGATGATAACCTAGCTGACGATAACCTGGCTGATGATAACCTAGATGCCTCCTCTATCTCTACTAACCCAGTTGTTAGATGATAACCTAGCTGATGATAACCTAGCTGATGATAACCTGGCTGATGATAACCTAGCTGATGATTATCTAGCTGCCTCTATCTCTACTAACCCAGTTGTTAGATGATAACCTAGCTGATGGTAACCCAGCTGATGATAACCTAGCTGATGATAACCTAGCTGATGATAACCTAGCTGCCTCCTCTATCTCTACTAACCCAGTTGTTAGATGATAACCTAGCTGATGATAACCTGGCTGATGATAACCTAGCTGCCTCTATCTCTACTAACCCAGTTGATAGATGATAACCTAGCTGATGATAACCTGGCTGATGTTAACCTAGCTGATGACAACCTAGCTGCCTCTATCTCTACTAAACCAGTTGTTAGCTGATAACCTAGCTGATGGTAACCTAGCTGATGATAACCTGGCTAATGATAACCTAGCTGATTATAACCTGGCTGATGATAACATAGCTGATGATAACCTAGCTGCCTCCTCTATATCTAGTAACCCAGTAGTTAGATGATAACCTAGCTGATGATAACCTAGCTGATGATAACCTGGCTGATGATAACCTAGCTGATGATTATCTAGCTGCCTCTATCTCTACTAACCCAGTTGTTAGATGATAACCTAGCTGATGGTAACCCAGCTGATGATAACCTAGCTGATGATAACCTAGCTGATGATAACCTAGCTGCCTCCTCTATCTCTACTAACCCAGTTGTTAGATGATAACCTAGCTGATGATAACCTGGCTGATGATAACCTAGCTGCCTCTATCTCTACTAACCCAGTTGATAGATGATAACCTAGCTGATGATAACCTGGCTGATGATAACCTAGCTGATGATAACCTAGCTGCCTCTATCTCTACTAAACCAGTTGTTAGCTGACAACCTAGCTAATGGTAACCTAGCTGATGATAACCTGGCTAATGATAACCTAGCTGATTATAACCTGGCTGATGATAACATAGCTGATGATAACCTAGCTGCCTCCTCTATATCTAGTAACCCAGTTGTTAGATGATAACCTAGCTGATGATAACCTAGCTGCCTCTGTCTCTACTAACCCAGTTGTTAGATGATAACCTGGCTGATGATAACCTGGCTGATGATAACCTAGCTGCCTCCTCTATCTCTACTAACCCAGTTGTTAGATGATAACCTAGCTGCCTCTATCTCTACTAACCCAGTTGTTAGATGATAACCTAGCTGATGGTAACCTAGCTGATGATAACCTGGCTGATGATAACCTAGCTGATGATAACCTAGCTGATGATAACCTAGCTGCCTCCTCTATCTCTACTAACCCAGTTGTTAGATGATAACCTGGCTGATGATAACCTGGCTGATGGTAACCTAGCTGCCTCTATCTCTAGTAACCCAGTTGTTAGATGATAACCTAGTTGATGATAACCTAGCTGCCTCTATCTCTACTAACCCAGTTGTTAGATGATAACCTAACTGATGATAACCTAGCTGCCTCCTCTATCTCTACTAACCCAGTTGTTAGATGATAACCTAGCTGATGATAACCTAGCTGATGATAACCTAGCTGCCTCCTCTATCTCTACTAACCCAGTTGTTAGATGATAACCTAGCTGCCTCTATCTCTACTAACCCAGTTGTTAGATGATAACCTAGCTGATGATAACCTGGCTGATGATAACCTAGCTGCCTCTATCTCTACTAACCCAGTTGTTAGATGATAACCTAGCTGATGATAACCTGGCTGATGATAACCTAGCTGCCTCTATCTCTACTAACCCAGTTGTTAGATGATAACCTAGCTGATGATAACCTGGCTGATGATAACCTAGCTGATGATAACCTAGCGGCCTCCTCTATATCTACTAACCCAGTTGTTAGATGATAACCTAGCTGCCTCTATCTCTAGTAACCCAGTTGTTAGATGATAACCTAGCTGATGATAACCTAGCTGCCTCTATCTCTACTAACCCAGTTGTTAGATGATAACCTGGCTGATGATAACCTGGCTGATGATAACCTAGCTGCCTCCTCTATCTCTACTAACCCAGTTGTTAGATGATAACCTAGCTGCCTCTATCTCTACTAACCCAGTTGTTAGATGATAACCTAGCTGATGATAACCTAGCTGATGATAACCTGGCTGATGATAACCTAGCTGATGATTACCTAGCTGCCTCTATCTCTACTAACCCAGTTGTTAGATGATAACCTAGCTGATGGTAACCTAGCTGCCTCTATGTCTACTAACCCAGTTGTTAGATGATAACCTAGCTGATGATAACCTAGCTGCCTCCTCTATCTCTACTAACCCAGTTGTTAGATGATAACCTAGCTGCCTCTATCTCTACTAACCCAGTTGTTAGATGATAACCTAGCTGATGATAACCTGGCTGATGATAACCTAGCTGATGATAACCTAGCTGCCTCTATCTCTACTAACCCAGTTGTTAGATGATAACCTAGCTGCCTCTATCTCTACTAACCCAGTTGTTAGTTGATAATCTAGCTGATGATAACCTGGCTGATGATAACCTAGCTGCCTCTATCTCTACTAACCCAGCTGTTAGATGATAACCTAACTGATGATAACCTAGCTGCCTCCTCTATCTCTACTAACCCAGTTGTTAGATGATAACCTAGCTGATGATAACCTGGCTGATGATAACCTAGCTGCCTCTATCTCTACTAACCCAGTTGTTAGATGATAACCTAGCTGATGATAACCTGGCTGATGATAACCTAGCTGATGATAACCTAGCTGCCTCCTCTATATCTACTAACCCAGTTGTTATATGATAACCTAGCTGCCTCTATCTCTAGTAACCCAGTTGTTAGATGATAACCTAGCTGATGGTAACCTAGCTGCCGCTATGTCTACTAACCCAGTTGTTAGATGATAACCTAGCTGATGATAACCTAGATGCCTCCTCTATCTCTACTAACCCAGTTGTTAGATGATAACCTTGCTGCCTCTATCTCTACTAACCCAGTTGTTAGATGATAACCTAGCTGATGATAACCTGGCTGATGATAACCTAGCTGATGATAACCTAGCTGCCTCTATCTCTACTAACCCAGTTGTTAGATGATAACCTAGCTGCCTCTATCTCTACTGACCCAGCTGTTAGATGATAACCTAACTGATGATAACCTAGCTGCCTCCTCTATCTCTACTAACCCAGTTGTTAGATGATAACCTAGCTGATGATAACCTGGCTGATGATAACCTAGCTGCCTCTATCTCTACTAACCCAGTTGTTAGATGATAACCTAGCTGATGATAACCTGGCTGATGATAACCTAGCTGCCTCTATCTCTAGTAACCCAGTTGTTAGATGATAACCTAGTTGATGATAACCTAGCTGCCTCTATCTCTACTAACCCAGTTGTTAGATGATAACCTGGCTGATGATAACCTGGCTGATGATAACCTAGCTGATAATAACCTAGCTGATGATAACCTGGCTGATGATAACCTAGCTGATGATAACCTAGCTGATGATAACCTAGCTGCCTCTATCTCTACTAACCCAGTTGTTAGATGATAACCTAGCTGATGATAACCTGGCTGATGATAACCTAGCTGCCTCTATCTCTACTAACTCAGTTGTTAGATGATAACCTAACTGATGATAACCTAGCTGCCTCCTCTATCTCTACTAACCCAGTTGTTAGATGATAACCTAGCTGCCTCTATCTCTACTAGCCCAGTTGTTAGATGATAACCTAGCTGATGATAACCTAGCTGGTTATAACCTAGCTGCCTCCTCTATCTCTACTAACCCAGTTGTTAGATGATAACCTAGCTGATGATAACCTAGCTGCCTCCTCTATCTCTACTAACCCAGTTGTTAGATGATAACCTAGCTGCCTCCTCTATCTCTACTAACCCAGTTGTTAGATGATAACCTAGCTGATGATAACCTAGCTGCCTCCTCTATCTCTACTAACCCAGTTGTTAGATGATAACCTAGCTGCCTCCTCTATCTCTACTAACCCAGTTGTTAGATGATAACCTAGCTGATGATAACCTAGCTGCCTCTATCTCTACTAACCCAGTTGTTAGATGATAACCTAGCTGCCTCTATCTCTACTAACCCAGTTGTTAGATGATAACCTAGCTAATGATAACCTAGCTGTCTCCTCTATCTCTACAAACCCAGTTGTTAGATGATAACCTAGCTGATGATAACCTAGCTGCCTCTATTTCTACTAACCCAGTTGTTAGATGATAACCTAGCTGATGATAACCTAGCTGCCTACTCTATCTCTACTAACCCAGTTGTTAGATGATAACCTAGCTGATGATAACCTGGCTGATGATAACCTAGCTGATGATAACCTAGCTGCCTCTATCTCTACTAACCCAGTTGTTAGATGATAACCTAGCTGCCTCTATCTCTACTAACCCAGTTGTTAGATGATAACCTAGCTGATGATAACCTGGCTGATGATAACCTAGCTGATGATAACCTAGCTGCCTCTATCTCTACTAACCCAGTTGTTAGATGATAACCTAGCTGCCTCTATCTCTACTAACCCAGTTGTTAGATGATAATCTAGCTGATGATAACCTGGCTGATGATAACCTAGCTGCCTCTATCTCTACTAACCCAGCTGTTAGATGATAACCTAACTGATGATAACCTAGCTGCCTCCTCTATCTCTACTAACCCAGTTGTTAGATGATAACCTAGCTGATGATAACCTGGCTGATGATAACCTAGCTGCCTCTATCTCTACTAACCCAGTTGTTAGATGATAACCTAGCTGATGATAACCTGGCTGATGATAACCTAGCTGATGATAACCTAGCTGCCTCCTCTATATCTACTAACCCAGTTGTTATATGATAACCTAGCTGCCTCTATCTCTAGTAACCCAGTTGTTAGATGATAACCTAGCTGATGGTAACCTAGCTGCCGCTATGTCTACTAACCCAGTTGTTAGATGATAACCTAGCTGATGATAACCTAGCTGCCTCCTCTATCTCTACTAACCCAGTTGTTAGATGATAACCTAGCTGCATCTATCTCTACTAACCCAGTTGTTAGATGATAACCTAGCTGATGATAACCTGGCTGATGATAACCTAGCTGATGATAACCTAGCTGCCTCTATCTCTGCTAACCCAGTTGTTAGATGATAACCTAGCTGCCTCTATCTCTACTAACCCAGTTGTTAGATGATAATCTAGCTGATGATAACCTGGCTGATGATAACCTAGCTGCCTCTATCTCTACTAACCCAGCTGTTAGATGATAACCTAACTGATGATAACCTAGCTGCCTCCTCTATCTCTACTAACCCAGTTCTTAGATGATAACCTAGCTGATGATAACCTGGCTGATGATAACCTAGCTGCCTCTATCTCTACTAACCCAGTTGTTAGATGATAACCTAGCTTATGATAACCTGGCTGATGATAACCTAGCTGCCTCTATCTCTAGTAACCCAGTTGTTAGATGATAACCTAGTTGATGATAACCTAGCTGCCTCTATCTCTACTAACCCAGTTGTTAGATGATAACCTGACTGATGATAACCTGGCTGATGATAACCTAGCTGCCTCCTCTATCTCTACTAACCCAGTTGTTAGATGATAACCTAGCTGATGATAACCTGGCTGATGATAACCTAGCTGATGATTACCTAGCTGCCTCTATCTCTACTAACCCAGTTGTTAGATGATAACCTAGCTGATGGTAACCTAGCTGCCTCTATGTCTACTAACCCAGTTGTTAGATGATAACCTGGCTGATGATAACCTGGCTGATGATAACCTAGCTGCCTCCTCTATCTCTACTAACCCAGTTGTTAGATGATAACCTAGCTGCCTCTATCTCTACTAACCCAGTTGTTAGATGATAACCTAGCTGATGATAACCTGGCTGATGATAACCTAGCTGATGATAACCTAGCTGCCTCTATCTCTACTAACCCAGTTGTTAGATGATAACCTAGCTGCCTCTATCTCTACTAACCCAGTTGTTAGATGATAATCTAGCTGATGATAACCTGGCTGATGATAACCTAGCTGCCTCTATCTCTACTAACCCAGCTGTTAGATGATAACCTAACTGATGATAACCTAGCTGCCTCCTCTATCTCTACTAACCCAGTTGTTAGATGATAACCTAGCTGATGATAACCAGGCTGATGATAACCTAGCTGCCTCTATCTCTACTAACCCAGTTGTTAGATGAAAACCTAGCTGATGATAACCTGGCTGATGATAACCTAGCTGATGATAACCTAGCTGCCTCCTCTATATCTACTAACCCAGTTGTTATATGATAACCTAGCTGCCTCTATCTCTAGTAACCCAGTTGTTAGATGATAACCTAGCTGATGGTAACCTAGCTGCCGCTATGTCTACTAACCCAGTTGTTAGATGATAACCTAGCTGATGATAACCTAGCTGCCTCCTCTATCTCTACTAACCCAGTTGTTAGATGATAACCTTGCTGCCTCTATCTCTACTAACCCAGTTGTTAGATGATAACCTAGCTGATGATAACCTGGCTGATGATAACCTAGCTGATGATAACCTAGCTGCCTCTATCTCTACTAACCCAGTTGTTAGATGATAACCTAGCTGCCTCTATCTCTACTGACCCAGCTGTTAGATGATAACCTAACTGATGATAACCTAGCTGCCTCCTCTATCTCTACTAACCCAGTTGTTAGATGATAACCTAGCTGATGATAACCTGGCTGATGATAACCTAGCTGCCTCTATCTCTACTAACCCAGTTGTTAGATGATAACCTAGCTGATGATAACCTGGCTGATGATAACCTAGCTGCCTCTATCTCTAGTAACCCAGTTGTTAGATGATAACCTAGTTGATGATAACCTAGCTGCCTCTATCTCTACTAACCCAGTTGTTAGATGATAACCTGGCTGATGATAACCTGGCTGATGGTAACCTAGCTGCCTCTATGTCTACTAACCCAGTTGTTAGATGATAACCTAGCTGATGTTAACCTAGCTGCCTCCTCTATCTCTACTAACCCAGTTGTTAGATGATAACCTAGCTGCCTCTATCTCTACTAACCCAGTTGTTAGATGATAACCTAGCTGATGATAACATGGCTGATGATAACCTAGCTGATAATAACCTAGCTGATGATAACCTGGCTGATGATAACCTAGCTGATGATAACCTAGCTGATGATAACCTAGCTGCCTCTATCTCTACTAACCCAGTTGTTAGATGATAACCTAGCTGATGATAACCTGGCTGATGATAACCTAGCTGCCTCTATCTCTACTAACTCAGTTGTTAGATGATAACCTAACTGATGATAACCTAGCTGCCTCCTCTATCTCTACTAACCCAGTTGTTAGATGATAACCTAGCTGCCTCTATCTCTACTAGCCCAGTTGTTAGATGATAACCTAGCTGATGATAACCTAGCTGGTTATAACCTAGCTGCCTCCTCTATCTCTACTAACCCAGTTGTTAGATGATAACCTAGCTGATGATAACCTAGCTGCCTCCTCTATCTCTACTAACCCAGTTGTTAGATGATAACCTAGCTGCCTCCTCTATCTCTACTAACCCAGTTGTTAGATGATAACCTAGCTGATGATAACCTAGCTGCCTCCTCTATCTCTACTAACCCAGTTGTTAGATGATAACCTAGCTGATGATAACCTAGCTGCCTCTATCTCTACTAACCCAGTTGTTAGATGATAACCTAGCTGCCTCTATCTCTACTAACCCAGTTGTTAGATGATAACCTAGCTAATGATAACCTAGCTGTCTCCTCTATCTCTACAAACCCAGTTGTTAGATGATAACCTAGCTGATGATAACCTAGCTGCCTCTATTTCTACTAACCCAGTTGTTAGATGATAATCTAGCTGATGATAACCTAGCTGCCTACTCTATCTCTACTAACCCAGTTGTTAGATGATAACCTAGCTGATGATAACCTGGCTGATGATAACCTAGCTGATGATAACCTAGCTGCCTCTATCTCTACTAACCCAGTTGTTAGATGATAACCTAGCTGCCTCTATCTCTACTAACCCAGTTGTTAGATGATAACCTAGCTGATGATAACCTGGCTGATGATAACCTAGCTGATGATAACCTAGCTGCCTCTATCTCTACTAACCCAGTTGTTAGATGATAACCTAGCTGCCTCTATCTCTACTAACCCAGTTGTTAGATGATAATCTAGCTGATGATAACCTGGCTGATGATAACCTAGCTGCCTCTATCTCTACTAACCCAGCTGTTAGATGATAACCTAACTGATGGTAACCTAGCTGCCGCTATGTCTACTAACCCAGTTGTTAGATGATAACCTAGCTGATGATAACCTAGCTGCCTCCTCTATCTCTACTAACCCAGTTGTTAGATGATAACCTAGCTGCCTCTATCTCTACTAACCCAGTTGTTAGATGATAACCTAGCTGATGATAACCTGGCTGATGATAACCTAGCTGATGATAACCTAGCTGCCTCTATCTCTGCTAACCCAGTTGTTAGATGATAACCTAGCTGCCTCTATCTCTACTAACCCAGTTGTTAGATGATAATCTAGCTGATGATAACCTGGCTGATGATAACCTAGCTGCCTCTATCTCTACTAACCCAGCTGTTAGATGATAACCTAACTGATGATAACCTAGCTGCCTCCTCTATCTCTACTAACCCAGTTCTTAGATGATAACCTAGCTGATGATAACCTGGCTGATGATAACCTAGCTGCCTCTATCTCTACTAACCCAGTTGTTAGATGATAACCTAGCTTATGATAACCTGGCTGATGATAACCTAGCTGCCTCTATCTCTAGTAACCCAGTTGTTAGATGATAACCTAGTTGATGATAACCTAGCTGCCTCTATCTCTACTAACCCAGTTGTTAGATGATAACCTGACTGATGATAACCTGGCTGATGATAACCTAGCTGCCTCCTCTATCTCTACTAACCCAGTTGTTAGATGATAACCTAGCTGCCTCTATCTCTACTAACCCAGTTGTTAGATGATAACCTAGCTGATGATAACCTGGCTGATGATAACCTAGCTGATGATAACCTAGCTGCCTCTATCTCTACTAACCCAGTTGTTAGATGATAACCTAGCTGCCTCTATCTCTACTAACCCAGTTGTTAGATGATAATCTAGCTGATGATAACCTGGCTGATGATAACCTAGCTGCCTCTATCTCTACTAACCCAGTTGTTATATGATAACCTAGCTGCCTCTATCTCTAGTAACCCAGTTGTTAGATGATAACCTAGCTGATGGTAACCTAGCTGCCGCTATGTCTACTAACCCAGTTGTTAGATGATAACCTAGCTGATGATAACCTAGCTGCCTCCTCTATCTCTACTGACCCAGTTGTTAGATGATAACCTTGCTGCCTCTATCTCTACTAACCCAGTTGTTAGATGATAACCTAGCTGATGATAACCTGGCTGATGATAACCTAGCTGATGATAACCTAGCTGCCTCTATCTCTACTAACCCAGTTGTTAGATGATAACCTAGCTGCCTCTATCTCTACTGACCCAGCTGTTAGATGATAACCTAACTGATGATAACCTAGCTGCCTCCTCTATCTCTACTAACCCAGTTGTTAGATGATAACCTAGCTGATGATAACCTGGCTGATGATAACCTAGCTGCCTCTATCTCTACTAACCCAGTTGTTAGATGATAACCTAGCTGATGATAACCTGGCTGATGATAACCTAGCTGCCTCTATCTCTAGTAACCCAGTTGTTAGATGATAACCTAGTTGATGATAACCTAGCTGCCTCTATCTCTACTAACCCAGTTGTTAGATGATAACCTGGCTGATGATAACCTGGCTGATGGTAACCTAGCTGCCTCTATGTCTACTAACCCAGTTGTTAGATGATAACCTAGCTGATGTTAACCTAGCTGCCTCCTCTATCTCTACTAACCCAGTTGTTAGATGATAACCTAGCTGCCTCTATCTCTACTAACCCAGTTGTTAGATGATAACCTAGCTGATGATAACATGGCTGATGATAACCTAGCTGATAATAACCTAGCTGATGATAACCTGGCTGATGATAACCTAGCTGATGATAACCTAGCTGATGATAACCTAGCTGCCTCTATCTCTACTAACCCAGTTGTTAGATGATAACCTAGCTGATGATAACCTGGCTGATGATAACCTAGCTGCCTCTATCTCTACTAACTCAGTTGTTAGATGATAACCTAACTGATGATAACCTAGCTGCCTCCTCTATCTCTACTAACCCAGTTGTTAGATGATAACCTAGCTGCCTCTATCTCTACTAGCCCAGTTGTTAGATGATAACCTAGCTGATGATAACCTAGCTGGTTATAACCTAGCTGCCTCCTCTATCTCTACTAACCCAGTTGTTAGATGATAACCTAGCTGATGATAACCTAGCTGCCTCCTCTATCTCTACTAACCCAGTTGTTAGATGATAACCTAGCTGCCTCCTCTATCTCTACTAACCCAGTTGTTAGATGATAACCTAGCTGATGATAACCTAGCTGCCTCCTCTATCTCTACTAACCCAGTTGTTAGATGATAACCTAGCTGCCTCCTCTATCTCTACTAACCCAGTTGTTAGATGATAACCTAGCTGATGATAACCTAGCTGCCTCTATCTCTACTAACCCAGTTGTTAGATGATAACCTAGCTGCCTCTATCTCTACTAACCCAGTTGTTAGATGATAACCTAGCTAATGATAACCTAGCTGTCTCCTCTATCTCTACAAACCCAGTTGTTAGATGATAACCTAGCTGATGATAACCTAGCTGCCTCTATTTCTACTAACCCAGTTGTTAGATGATAATCTAGCTGATGATAACCTAGCTGCCTACTCTATCTCTACTAACCCAGTTGTTAGATGATAACCTAGCTGATGATAACCTGGCTGATGATAACCTAGCTGATGATAACCTAGCTGCCTCTATCTCTACTAACCCAGTTGTTAGATGATAACCTAGCTGCCTCTATCTCTACTAACCCAGTTGTTAGATGATAACCTAGCTGATGATAACCTGGCTGATGATAACCTAGCTGATGATAACCTAGCTGCCTCTATCTCTACTAACCCAGTTGTTAGATGATAACCTAGCTGCCTCTATCTCTACTAACCCAGTTGTTAGATGATAATCTAGCTGATGATAACCTGGCTGATGATAACCTAGCTGCCTCTATCTCTACTAACCCAGCTGTTAGATGATAACCTAACTGATGATAACCTAGCTGCCTCCTCTATCTCTACTAACCCAGTTGTTAGATGATAACCTAGCTGATGATAACCTGGCTGATGATAACCTAGCTGCCTCTATCTCTACTAACCCAGTTGTTAGATGATAACCTAGCTGATGATAACCTGGCTGATGATAACCTAGCTGATGATAACCTAGCTGCCTCCTCTATATCTACTAACCCAGTTGTTATATGATAACCTAGCTGCCTCTATCTCTAGTAACCCAGTTGTTAGATGATAACCTAGCTGATGATAACCTGGCTGATGATAACCTAGCTGATGATAACCTAGCTGCCTCTATCTCTGCTAACCCAGTTGTTAGATGATAACCTAGCTGCCTCTATCTCTACTAACCCAGTTGTTAGATGATAATCTAGCTGATGATAACCTGGCTGATGATAACCTAGCTGCCTCTATCTCTACTAACCCAGCTGTTAGATGATAACCTAACTGATGATAACCTAGCTGCCTCCTCTATCTCTACTAACCCAGTTCTTAGATGATAACCTAGCTGATGATAACCTGGCTGATGATAACCTAGCTGCCTCTATCTCTACTAACCCAGTTGTTAGATGATAACCTAGCTTATGATAACCTGGCTGATGATAACCTAGCTGCCTCTATCTCTAGTAACCCAGTTGTTAGATGATAACCTAGTTGATGATAACCTAGCTGCCTCTATCTCTACTAACCCAGTTGTTAGATGATAACCTGGCTGATGATAACCTGGCTGATGATAACCTAGCTGCCTCCTCTATCTCTACTAACCCAGTTGTTAGATGATAACCTAGCTGATGATAACCTGGCTGATGATAACCTAGCTGATGATTACCTAGCTGCCTCTATCTCTACTAACCCAGTTGTTAGATGATAACCTAGCTGATGGTAACCTAGCTGCCTCTATGTCTACTAACCCAGTTGTTAGATGATAACCTGGCTGATGATAACCTGGCTGATGATAACCTAGCTGCCTCCTCTATCTCTACTAACCCAGTTGTTAGATGATAACCTAGCTGCCTCTATCTCTACTAACCCAGCTGTTAGATGATAACCTAGCTGATGATAACCTGGCTGATGATAACCTAGCTGATGATAACCTAGCTGCCTCTATCTCTACTAACCCAGTTGTTAGATGATAACCTAGCTGCCTCTATCTCTACTAACCCAGTTGTTAGATGATAATCTAGCTGATGATAACCTGGCTGATGATAACCTAGCTGCCTCTATCTCTACTAACCCAGCTGTTAGATGATAACCTAACTGATGATAACCTAGCTGCCTCCTCTATCTCTACTAACCCAGTTGTTAGATGATAACCTAGCTGATGATAACCAGGCTGATGATAACCTAGCTGCCTCTATCTCTACTAACCCAGTTGTTAGATGATAACCTAGCTGATGATAACCTGGCTGATGATAACCTAGCTGATGATAACCTAGCTGCCTCCTCTATATCTACTAACCCAGTTGTTATATGATAACCTAGCTGCCTCTATCTCTAGTAACCCAGTTGTTAGATGATAACCTAGCTGATGGTAACCTAGCTGCCGCTATGTCTACTAACCCAGTTGTTAGATGATAACCTAGCTGATGATAACCTAGCTGCCTCCTCTATCTCTACTAACCCAGTTGTTAGATGATAACCTTGCTGCCTCTATCTCTACTAACCCAGTTGTTAGATGATAACCTAGCTGATGATAACCTGGCTGATGATAACCTAGCTGATGATAACCTAGCTGCCTCTATCTCTACTAACCCAGTTGTTAGATGATAACCTAGCTGCCTCTATCTCTACTGACCCAGCTGTTAGATGATAACCTAACTGATGATAACCTAGCTGCCTCCTCTATCTCTACTAACCCAGTTGTTAGATGATAACCTAGCTGATGATAACCTGGCTGATGATAACCTAGCTGCCTCTATCTCTACTAACCCAGTTGTTAGATGATAACCTAGCTGATGATAACCTGGCTGATGATAACCTAGCTGCCTCTATCTCTAGTAACCCAGTTGTTAGATGATAACCTAGTTGATGATAACCTAGCTGCCTCTATCTCTACTAACCCAGTTGTTAGATGATAACCTGGCTGATGATAACCTGGCTGATGGTAACCTAGCTGCCTCTATGTCTACTAACCCAGTTGTTAGATGATAACCTAGCTGATGTTAACCTAGCTGCCTCCTCTATCTCTACTAACCCAGTTGTTAGATGATAACCTAGCTGCCTCTATCTCTACTAACCCAGTTGTTAGATGATAACCTAGCTGATGATAACATGGCTGATGATAACCTAGCTGATAATAACCTAGCTGATGATAACCTGGCTGATGATAACCTAGCTGATGATAACCTAGCTGATGATAACCTAGCTGCCTCTATCTCTACTAACCCAGTTGTTAGATGATAACCTAGCTGATGATAACCTGGCTGATGATAACCTAGCTGCCTCTATCTCTACTAACTCAGTTGTTAGATGATAACCTAACTGATGATAACCTAGCTGCCTCCTCTATCTCTACTAACCCAGTTGTTAGATGATAACCTAGCTGCCTCTATCTCTACTAGCCCAGTTGTTAGATGATAACCTAGCTGATGATAACCTAGCTGGTTATAACCTAGCTGCCTCCTCTATCTCTACTAACCCAGTTGTTAGATGATAACCTAGCTGATGATAACCTAGCTGCCTCCTCTATCTCTACTAACCCAGTTGTTAGATGATAACCTAGCTGCCTCCTCTATCTCTACTAACCCAGTTGTTAGATGATAACCTAGCTGATGATAACCTAGCTGCCTCCTCTATCTCTACTAACCCAGTTGTTAGATGATAACCTAGCTGCCTCCTCTATCTCTACTAACCCAGTTGTTAGATGATAACCTAGCTGATGATAACCTAGCTGCCTCTATCTCTACTAACCCAGTTGTTAGATGATAACCTAGCTGCCTCTATCTCTACTAACCCAGTTGTTAGATGATAACCTAGCTAATGATAACCTAGCTGTCTCCTCTATCTCTACAAACCCAGTTGTTAGATGATAACCTAGCTGATGATAACCTAGCTGCCTCTATGTCTACTAACCCAGTTGTTAGATGATAACCTAGCTGATGATAACCTAGCTGCCTACTCTATCTCTACTAACCCAGTTGTTAGATGATAACCTAGCTTCCTCTATCTCTACTAACCCAGTTGTTAGATGATAACCTAGCTGATGATAACCTGGCTGATGATAACCTAACTGATGATAACCTAGCTGCCTCCTCTATCTCTACTAACCCAGTTCTTAGATGATAACCTAGCTGATGATAACCTGGCTGATGATAACCTAGCTGCCTCTATCTCTACTAACCCAGTTGTTAGATGATAACCTAGCTGATGATAACCTGGCTGATGATAACCTAGCTGCCTCTATCTCTAGTAACCCAGTTGTTAGATGATAACCTAGTTGATGATAACCTAGCTGCCTCTATCTCTACTAACCCAGTTGTTAGATGATAACCTGGCTGATGATAACCTGGCTGATGATAACCTAGCTGCCTCCTTTATCTCTACTAACCCAGTTGTTAGATGATAACCTAGCTGATGATAACCTGGCTGATGATAACCTAGCTGATGATTACCTAGCTGCCTCTATCTCTACTAACCCAGTTGTTAGATGATAACCTAGCTGATGGTAACCTAGCTGCCTCTATGTCTACTAACCCAGTTGTTAGATGATAACCTGGCTGATGATAACCTGGCTGATGATAACCTAGCTGCCTCCTCTATCTCTACTAACCCAGTTGTTAGATGATAACCTAGCTGCCTCTATCTCTACTAACCCAGTTGTTAGATGATAACCTAGCTGATGATAACCTGGCTGATGATAACCTAGCTGATGATAACCTAGCTGCCTCTATCTCTACTAACCCAGTTGTTAGATGATAACCTAGCTGCCTCTATCTCTACTAACCCAGTTGTTAGATGATAATCTAGCTGATGATAACCTGGCTGATGATAACCTAGCTGCCTCTATCTCTACTAACCCAGCTGTTAGATGATAACCTAACTGATGATAACCTAGCTGCCTCCTCTATCTCTACTAACCCAGTTGTTAGATGATAACCTAGCTGATGATAACCAGGCTGATGATAACCTAGCTGCCTCTATCTCTACTAACCCAGTTGTTAGATGATAACCTAGCTGATGATAACCTGGCTGATGATAACCTAGCTGATGATAACCTAGCTGCCTCCTCTATATCTACTAACCCAGTTGTTATATGATAACCTAGCTGCCTCTATCTCTAGTAACCCAGTTGTTAGATGATAACCTAGCTGATGGTAACCTAGCTGCCGCTATGTCTACTAACCCAGTTGTTAGATGATAACCTAGCTGATGATAACCTAGCTGCCTCCTCTATCTCTACTAACCCAGTTGTTAGATGATAACCTTGCTGCCTCTATCTCTACTAACCCAGTTGTTAGATGATAACCTAGCTGATGATAACCTGGCTGATGATAACCTAGCTGATGATAACCTAGCTGCCTCTATCTCTACTAACCCAGTTGTTAGATGATAACCTAGCTGCCTCTATCTCTACTAACCCAGCTGTTAGATGATAACCTAACTGATGATAACCTAGCTGCCTCCTCTATCTCTACTAACCCAGTTGTTAGATGATAACCTAGCTGATGATAACCTGGCTTATGATAACCTAGCTGCCTCTATCTCTACTAACCCAGTTGTTAGATGATAACCTAGCTGATGATAACCTGGCTGATGATAACCTAGCTGCCTCTATCTCTAGTAACCCAGTTGTTAGATGATAACCTAGTTGATGATAACCTAGCTGCCTCTATCTCTACTAACCCAGTTGTTAGATGATAACCTGGCTGATGATAACCTGGCTGATGGTAACCTAGCTGCCTCTATGTCTACTAACCCAGTTGTTAGATGATAACCTAGCTGATGTTAACCTAGCTGCCTCCTCTATCTCTACTATCCCAGTTGTTAGATGATAACCTAGCTGCCTCTATCTCTACTAACCCAGTTGTTAGATGATAACCTAGCTGATGATAACATGGCTGATGATAACCTAGCTGATAATAACCTAGCTGATGATAACCTGGCTGATGATAACCTAGCTGATTATAACCTAGCTGATGATAACCTAGCTGCCTCTATCTCTACTAACCCAGTTGTTAGATGATAACCTAGCTGATGATAACCTTGCTGATGATAACCTAGCTGCCTCTATCTCTACTAACTCAGTTGTTAGATGATAACCTAACTGATGATAACCTAGCTGCCTCCTCTATCTCTACTAACCCAGTTGTTAGATGATAACCTAGCTGCCTCTATCTCTACTAGCCCAGTTGTTAGATGATAACCTAGCTGATGATAACCTAGCTGGTTATAACCTAGCTGCCTCCTCTATCTCTACTAACCCAGTTGTTAGATGATAACCTAGCTGATGATAACCTAGCTGCCTCCTCTATCTCTACTAACCCAGTTGTTAGATGATAACCTAGCTGCCTCCTCTATCTCTACTAACCCAGTTGTTAGATGATAACCTAGCTGATGATAACCTAGCTGCCTCCTCTATCTCTACTAACCCAGTTGTTAGATGATAACCTAGCTGCCTCCTCTATCTCTACTAACCCAGTTGTTAGATGATAACCTAGCTGATGATAACCTAGCTGCCTCTATCTCTACTAACCCAGTTGTTAGATGATAACCTAGCTGCCTCTATCTCTACTAACCCAGTTGTTAGATGATAACCTAGCTAATGATAACCTAGCTGTCTCCTCTATCTCTACTAACCCAGTTGTTAGATGATAACCTAGCTGATGATAACCTAGCTGCCTCTATGTCTACTAACCCAGTTGTTAGATGATAACCTAGCTGATGATAACCTAGCTGCCTACTCTATCTCTACTAACCCAGTTGTTAGATGATAACCTAGCTTCCTCTATCTCTACTAACCCAGTTGTTAGATGATAACCTAGCTGATGATAACCTGGCTGATGATAACCTAGCTGATGATAACCTAGCTGCCTCTATCTCTGCTAACCCAGTTGTTAGATGATAACCTAGCTGCCTCTATCTCTACTAACCCAGTTGTTAGATGATAATCTAGCTGATGATAACCTGGCTGATGATAACCTAGCTGCCTCTATCTCTACTAACCCAGCTGTTAGATGATAACCTAACTGATGATAACCTAGCTGCCTCCTCTATCTCTACTAACCCAGTTCTTAGATGATAACCTAGCTGATGATAACCTGGCTGATGATAACCTAGCTGCCTCTATCTCTACTAACCCAGTTGTTAGATGATAACCTAGCTTATGATAACCTGGCTGATGATAACCTAGCTGCCTCTATCTCTAGTAACCCAGTTGTTAGATGATAACCTAGTTGATGATAACCTAGCTGCCTCTATCTCTACTAACCCAGTTGTTAGATGATAACCTGGCTGATGATAACCTGGCTGATGATAACCTAGCTGCCTCCTCTATCTCTACTAACCCAGTTGTTAGATGATAACCTAGCTGATGATAACCTGGCTGATGATAACCTAGCTGATGATTACCTAGCTGCCTCTATCTCTACTAACCCAGTTGTTAGATGATAACCTAGCTGATGGTAACCTAGCTGCCTCTATGTCTACTAACCCAGTTGTTAGATGATAACCTGGCTGATGATAACCTGGCTGATGATAACCTAGCTGCCTCCTCTATCTCTACTAACCCAGTTGTTAGATGATAACCTAGCTGCCTCTATCTCTACTAACCCAGTTGTTAGATGATAACCTAGCTGATGATAACCTGGCTGATGATAACCTAGCTGATGATAACCTAGCTGCCTCTATCTCTACTAACCCAGTTGTTAGATGATAACCTAGCTGCCTCTATCTCTACTAGCCCAGTTGTTAGATGATAACCTAGCTGATGATAACCTAGCTGGTTATAACCTAGCTGCCTCCTCTATCTCTACTAACCCAGTTGTTAGATGATAACCTAGCTGATGATAACCTAGCTGCCTCCTCTATCTCTACTAACCCAGTTGTTAGATGATAACCTAGCTGCCTCCTCTATCTCTACTAACCCAGTTGTTAGATGATAACCTAGCTGATGATAACCTAGCTGCCTCCTCTATCTCTACTAACCCAGTTGTTAGATGATAACCTAGCTGCCTCCTCTATCTCTACTAACCCAGTTGTTAGATGATAACCTAGCTGATGATAACCTAGCTGCCTCTATCTCTACTAACCCAGTTGTTAGATGATAACCTAGCTGCCTCTATCTCTACTAACCCAGTTGTTAGATGATAACCTAGCTAATGATAACCTAGCTGTCTCCTCTATCTCTACTAACCCAGTTGTTAGATGATAACCTAGCTGATGATAACCTAGCTGCCTCTATGTCTACTAACCCAGTTGTTAGATGATAACCTAGCTGATGATAACCTAGCTGCCTACTCTATCTCTACTAACCCAGTTGTTAGATGATAACCTAGCTTCCTCTATCTCTACTAACCCAGTTGTTAGATGATAACCTAGCTGATGATAACCTGGCTGATGATAACCTAGCTGATGATAACCTAGCTGCCTCTATCTCTGCTAACCCAGTTGTTAGATGATAACCTAGCTGCCTCTATCTCTACTAACCCAGTTGTTAGATGATAATCTAGCTGATGATAACCTGGCTGATGATAACCTAGCTGCCTCTATCTCTACTAACCCAGCTGTTAGATGATAACCTAACTGATGATAACCTAGCTGCCTCCTCTATCTCTACTAACCCAGTTCTTAGATGATAACCTAGCTGATGATAACCTGGCTGATGATAACCTAGCTGCCTCTATCTCTACTAACCCAGTTGTTAGATGATAACCTAGCTTATGATAACCTGGCTGATGATAACCTAGCTGCCTCTATCTCTAGTAACCCAGTTGTTAGATGATAACCTAGTTGATGATAACCTAGCTGCCTCTATCTCTACTAACCCAGTTGTTAGATGATAACCTGGCTGATGATAACCTGGCTGATGATAACCTAGCTGCCTCCTCTATCTCTACTAACCCAGTTGTTAGATGATAACCTAGCTGATGATAACCTGGCTGATGATAACCTAGCTGATGATTACCTAGCTGCCTCTATCTCTACTAACCCAGTTGTTAGATGATAACCTAGCTGATGGTAACCTAGCTGCCTCTATGTCTACTAACCCAGTTGTTAGATGATAACCTGGCTGATGATAACCTGGCTGATGATAACCTAGCTGCCTCCTCTATCTCTACTAACCCAGTTGTTAGATGATAACCTAGCTGCCTCTATCTCTACTAACCCAGTTGTTAGATGATAACCTAGCTGATGATAACCTGGCTGATGATAACCTAGCTGATGATAACCTAGCTGCCTCTATCTCTACTAACCCAGTTGTTAGATGATAACCTAGCTGCCTCTATCTCTACTAACCCAGTTGTTAGATGATAATCTAGCTGATGATAACCTGGCTGATGATAACCTAGCTGCCTCTATCTCTACTAACCCAGCTGTTAGATGATAACCTAACTGATGATAACCTAGCTGCCTCCTCTATCTCTACTAACCCAGTTGTTAGATGATAACCTAGCTGATGATAACCAGGCTGATGATAACCTAGCTGCCTCTATCTCTACTAACCCAGTTGTTAGATGATAACCTAGCTGATGATAACCTGGCTGATGATAACCTAGCTGATGATAACCTAGCTGCCTCCTCTATATCTACTAACCCAGTTGTTATATGATAACCTAGCTGCCTCTATCTCTAGTAACCCAGTTGTTAGATGATAACCTAGCTGATGGTAACCTAGCTGCCGCTATGTCTACTAACCCAGTTGTTAGATGATAACCTAGCTGATGATAACCTAGCTGCCTCCTCTATCTCTACTAACCCAGTTGTTAGATGATAACCTTGCTGCCTCTATCTCTACTAACCCAGTTGTTAGATGATAACCTAGCTGATGATAACCTGGCTGATGATAACCTAGCTGATGATAACCTAGCTGCCTCTATCTCTACTAACCCAGTTGTTAGATGATAACCTAGCTGCCTCTATCTCTACTGACCCAGCTGTTAGATGATAACCTAACTGATGATAACCTAGCTGCCTCCTCTATCTCTACTAACCCAGTTGTTAGATGATAACCTAGCTGATGATAACCTGGCTGATGATAACCTAGCTGCCTCTATCTCTACTAACCCAGTTGTTAGATGATAACCTAGCTGATGATAACCTGGCTGATGATAACCTAGCTGCCTCTATCTCTAGTAACCCAGTTGTTTGATGATAACCTAGTTGATGATAACCTAGCTGCCTCTATCTCTACTAACCCAGTTGTTAGATGATAACCTGGCTGATGATAACCTGGCTGATGGTAACCTAGCTGCCTCTATGTCTACTAACCCAGTTGTTAGATGATAACCTAGCTGATGTTAACCTAGCTGCCTCCTCTATCTCTACTAACCCAGTTGTTAGATGATAACCTAGCTGCCTCTATCTCTACTAACCCAGTTGTTAGATGATAACCTAGCTGATGATAACATGGCTGATGATAACCTAGCTGATAATAACCTAGCTGATGATAACCTGGCTGATGATAACCTAGCTGATGATAACCTAGCTGATGATAACCTAGCTGCCTCTATCTCTACTAACCCAGTTGTTAGATGATAACCTAGCTGATGATAACCTGGCTGATGATAACCTAGCTGCCTCTATCTCTACTAACTCAGTTGTTAGATGATAACCTAACTGATGATAACCTAGCTGCCTCCTCTATCTCTACTAACCCAGTTGTTAGATGATAACCTAGCTGCCTCTATCTCTACTAGCCCAGTTGTTAGATGATAACCTAGCTGATGATAACCTAGCTGGTTATAACCTAGCTGCCTCCTCTATCTCTACTAACCCAGTTGTTAGATGATAACCTAGCTGATGATAACCTAGCTGCCTCCTCTATCTCTACTAACCCAGTTGTTAGATGATAACCTAGCTGCCTCCTCTATCTCTACTAACCCAGTTGTTAGATGATAACCTAGCTGATGATAACCTAGCTGCCTCCTCTATCTCTACTAACCCAGTTGTTAGATGATAACCTAGCTGCCTCCTCTATCTCTACTAACCCAGTTGTTAGATGATAACCTAGCTGATGATAACCTAGCTGCCTCTATCTCTACTAACCCAGTTGTTAGATGATAACCTAGCTGCCTCTATCTCTACTAACCCAGTTGTTAGATGATAACCTAGCTAATGATAACCTAGCTGTCTCCTCTATCTCTACAAACCCAGTTGTTAGATGATAACCTAGCTGATGATAACCTAGCTGCCTCTATGTCTACTAACCCAGTTGTTAGATGATAACCTAGCTGATGATAACCTAGCTGCCTACTCTATCTCTACTAACCCAGTTGTTAGATGATAACCTAGCTTCCTCTATCTCTACTAACCCAGTTGTTAGATGATAACCTAGCTGATGATAACCTGGCTGATGATAACCTAACTGATGATAACCTAGCTGCCTCCTCTATCTCTACTAACCCAGTTCTTAGATGATAACCTAGCTGATGATAACCTGGCTGATGATAACCTAGCTGCCTCTATCTCTACTAACCCAGTTGTTAGATGATAACCTAGCTGATGATAACCTGGCTGATGATAACCTAGCTGCCTCTATCTCTAGTAACCCAGTTGTTAGATGATAACCTAGTTGATGATAACCTAGCTGCCTCTATCTCTACTAACCCAGTTGTTAGATGATAACCTGGCTGATGATAACCTGGCTGATGATAACCTAGCTGCCTCCTCTATCTCTACTAACCCAGTTGTTAGATGATAACCTAGCTGATGATAACCTGGCTGATGATAACCTAGCTGATGATTACCTAGCTGCCTCTATCTCTACTAACCCAGTTGTTAGATGATAACCTAGCTGATGGTAACCTAGCTGCCTCTATGTCTACTAACCCAGTTGTTAGATGATAACCTGGCTGATGATAACCTGGCTGATGATAACCTAGCTGCCTCCTCTATCTCTACTAACCCAGTTGTTAGATGATAACCTAGCTGCCTCTATCTCTACTAACCCAGTTGTTAGATGATAACCTAGCTGATGATAACCTGGCTGATGATAACCTAGCTGATGATAACCTAGCTGCCTCTATCTCTACTAACCCAGTTGTTAGATGATAACCTAGCTGCCTCTATCTCTACTAACCCAGTTGTTAGATGATAATCTAGCTGATGATAACCTGGCTGATGATAACCTAGCTGCCTCTATCTCTACTAACCCAGCTGTTAGATGATAACCTAACTGATGATAACCTAGCTGCCTCCTCTATCTCTACTAACCCAGTTGTTAGATGATAACCTAGCTGATGATAACCAGGCTGATGATAACCTAGCTGCCTCTATCTCTACTAACCCAGTTGTTAGATGATAACCTAGCTGATGATAACCTGGCTGATGATAACCTAGCTGATGATAACCTAGCTGCCTCCTCTATATCTACTAACCCAGTTGTTATATGATAACCTAGCTGCCTCTATCTCTAGTAACCCAGTTGTTAGATGATAACCTAGCTGATGGTAACCTAGCTGCCGCTATGTCTACTAACCCAGTTGTTAGATGATAACCTAGCTGATGATAACCTAGCTGCCTCCTCTATCTCTACTAACCCAGTTGTTAGATGATAACCTTGCTGCCTCTATCTCTACTAACCCAGTTGTTAGATGATAACCTAGCTGATGATAACCTGGCTGATGATAACCTAGCTGATGATAACCTAGCTGCCTCTATCTCTACTAACCCAGTTGTTAGATGATAACCTAGCTGCCTCTATCTCTACTAACCCAGCTGTTAGATGATAACCTAACTGATGATAACCTAGCTGCCTCCTCTATCTCTACTAACCCAGTTGTTAGATGATAACCTAGCTGATGATAACCTGGCTTATGATAACCTAGCTGCCTCTATCTCTACTAACCCAGTTGTTAGATGATAACCTAGCTGATGATAACCTGGCTGATGATAACCTAGCTGCCTCTATCTCTAGTAACCCAGTTGTTAGATGATAACCTAGTTGATGATAACCTAGCTGCCTCTATCTCTACTAACCCAGTTGTTAGATGATAACCTGGCTGATGATAACCTGGCTGATGGTAACCTAGCTGCCTCTATGTCTACTAACCCAGTTGTTAGATGATAACCTAGCTGATGTTAACCTAGCTGCCTCCTCTATCTCTACTATCCCAGTTGTTAGATGATAACCTAGCTGCCTCTATCTCTACTAACCCAGTTGTTAGATGATAACCTAGCTGATGATAACATGGCTGATGATAACCTAGCTGATAATAACCTAGCTGATGATAACCTGGCTGATGATAACCTAGCTGATTATAACCTAGCTGATGATAACCTAGCTGCCTCTATCTCTACTAACCCAGTTGTTAGATGATAACCTAGCTGATGATAACCTTGCTGATGATAACCTAGCTGCCTCTATCTCTACTAACTCAGTTGTTAGATGATAACCTAACTGATGATAACCTAGCTGCCTCCTCTATCTCTACTAACCCAGTTGTTAGATGATAACCTAGCTGCCTCTATCTCTACTAGCCCAGTTGTTAGATGATAACCTAGCTGATGATAACCTAGCTGGTTATAACCTAGCTGCCTCCTCTATCTCTACTAACCCAGTTGTTAGATGATAACCTAGCTGATGATAACCTAGCTGCCTCCTCTATCTCTACTAACCCAGTTGTTAGATGATAACCTAGCTGCCTCCTCTATCTCTACTAACCCAGTTGTTAGATGATAACCTAGCTGATGATAACCTAGCTGCCTCCTCTATCTCTACTAACCCAGTTGTTAGATGATAACCTAGCTGCCTCCTCTATCTCTACTAACCCAGTTGTTAGATGATAACCTAGCTGATGATAACCTAGCTGCCTCTATCTCTACTAACCCAGTTGTTAGATGATAACCTAGCTGCCTCTATCTCTACTAACCCAGTTGTTAGATGATAACCTAGCTAATGATAACCTAGCTGTCTCCTCTATCTCTACTAACCCAGTTGTTAGATGATAACCTAGCTGATGATAACCTAGCTGCCTCTATGTCTACTAACCCAGTTGTTAGATGATAACCTAGCTGATGATAACCTAGCTGCCTACTCTATCTCTACTAACCCAGTTGTTAGATGATAACCTAGCTTCCTCTATCTCTACTAACCCAGTTGTTAGATGATAACCTAGCTGATGATAACCTGGCTGATGATAACCTAGCTGATGATAACCTAGCTGCCTCTATCTCTACTAACCCAGTTGTTAGATGATAACCTAGCTGCCTCTATCTCTACTAACCCAGTTGTTAGATGATAACCTAGCTGATGATAACCTGGCTGATGATAACCTAGCTGATGATAACCTAGCTGCCTCTATCTCTACTAACCCAGTTGTTAGATGATAACCTAGCTGCCTCTATCTCTACTAACCCAGCTGTTAGATGATAACCTAACTGATGATAACCTAGCTGCCTCCTCTATCTCTACTAACCCAGTTGTTAGATGATAACCTAGCTGATGATAACCAGGCTGATGATAACCTAGCTGCCTCTATCTCTACTAACCCAGTTGTTAGATGATAACCTAGCTGATGATAACCTGGCTGATGATAACCTAGCTGATGATAACCTAGCTGCCTCCTCTATATCTACTAACCCAGTTGTTATATGATAACCTAGCTGCCTCTATCTCTAGTAACCCAGTTGTTAGATGATAACCTAGCTGATGGTAACCTAGCTGCCGCTATGTCTACTAACCCAGTTGTTAGATGATAACCTAGCTGATGATAACCTAGCTGCCTCCTCTATCTCTACTAACCCGGTTGTTAGATGATAACCTTGCTGCCTCTATCTCTACTAACCCAGTTGTTAGATGATAACCTAGCTGATGATAACCTGGCTGATGATAACCTAGCTGATGATAACCTAGCTGCCTCTATCTCTACTAACCCAGTTGTTAGATGATAACCTAGCTGCCTCTATCTCTACTAACCCAGCTGTTAGATGATAACCTAACTGATGATAACCTAGCTGCCTCCTCTATCTCTACTAACCCAGTTGTTAGATGATAACCTAGCTGATGATAACCTGGCTTATGATAACCTAGCTGCCTCTATCTCTACTAACCCAGTTGTTAGATGATAACCTAGCTGATGATAACCTGGCTGATGATAACCTAGCTGCCTCTATCTCTAGTAACCCAGTTGTTAGATGATAACCTAGTTGATGATAACCTAGCTGCCTCTATCTCTACTAACCCAGTTGTTAGATGATAACCTGGCTGATGATAACCTGGCTGATGGTAACCTAGCTGCCTCTATGTCTACTAACCCAGTTGTTAGATGATAACCTAGCTGATGTTAACCTAGCTGCCTCCTCTATCTCTACTATCCCAGTTGTTAGATGATAACCTAGCTGCCTCTATCTCTACTAACCCAGTTGTTAGATGATAACCTAGCTGATGATAACATGGCTGATGATAACCTAGCTGATAATAACCTAGCTGATGATAACCTGGCTGATGATAACCTAGCTGATTATAACCTAGCTGATGATAACCTAGCTGCCTCTATCTCTACTAACCCAGTTGTTAGATGATAACCTAGCTGATGATAACCTTGCTGATGATAACCTAGCTGCCTCTATCTCTACTAACTCAGTTGTTAGATGATAACCTAACTGATGATAACCTAGCTGCCTCCTCTATCTCTACTAACCCAGTTGTTAGATGATAACCTAGCTGCCTCTATCTCTACTAACCCAGTTGTTAGATGATAACCTAGCTGATGATAACCTAGCTGCCTCCTCTATCTCTACTAACCCAGTTGTTAGATGATAACCTAGCTGCCTCCTCTATCTCTACTAACCCAGTTGTTAGATGATAACCTAGCTGATGATAACCTAGCTGCCTCTATCTCTACTAACCCAGTTGTTAGATGATAACCTAGCTGCCTCTATCTCTACTAACCCAGTTGTTAGATGATAACCTAGCTAATGATAACCTAGCTGTCTCCTCTATCTCTACTAACCCAGTTGTTAGATGATAACCTAGCTGATGATAACCTAGCTGCCTCTATGTCTACTAACCCAGTTGTTAGATGATAACCTAGCTGATGATAACCTAGCTGCCTACTCTATCTCTACTAACCCAGTTGTTAGATGATAACCTAGCTTCCTCTATCTCTACTAACCCAGTTGTTAGATGATAACCTAGCTGATGATAACCTGGCTGATGATAACCTAGCTGATGATAACCTAGCTGCCTCTATCTCTACTAACCCAGTTGTTAGATGATAACCTAGCTGCCTCTATCTCTACTAACCCAGTTGTTAGATGATAACCTAGCTGATGATAACCTGGCTGATGATAACCTAGCTGATGATAACCTAGCTGCCTCTATCTCTACTAACCCAGTTGTTAGATGATAACCTAGCTGCCTCTATCTCTACTAACCCAGCTGTTAGATGATAACCTAACTGATGATAACCTAGCTGCCTCCTCTATCTCTACTAACCCAGTTGTTAGATGATAACCTAGCTGATGATAACCAGGCTGATGATAACCTAGCTGCCTCTATCTCTACTAACCCAGTTGTTAGATGATAACCTAGCTGATGATAACCTGGCTGATGATAACCTAGCTGATGATAACCTAGCTGCCTCCTCTATATCTACTAACCCAGTTGTTATATGATAACCTAGCTGCCTCTATCTCTAGTAACCCAGTTGTTAGATGATAACCTAGCTGATGGTAACCTAGCTGCCGCTATGTCTACTAACCCAGTTGTTAGATGATAACCTAGCTGATGATAACCTAGCTGCCTCCTCTATCTCTACTAACCCGGTTGTTAGATGATAACCTTGCTGCCTCTATCTCTACTAACCCAGTTGTTAGATGATAACCTAGCTGATGATAACCTGGCTGATGATAACCTAGCTGATGATAACCTAGCTGCCTCTATCTCTACTAACCCAGTTGTTAGATGATAACCTAGCTGCCTCTATCTCTACTAACCCAGCTGTTAGATGATAACCTAACTGATGATAACCTAGCTGCCTCCTCTATCTCTACTAACCCAGTTGTTAGATGATAACCTAGCTGATGATAACCTGGCTTATGATAACCTAGCTGCCTCTATCTCTACTAACCCAGTTGTTAGATGATAACCTAGCTGATGATAACCTGGCTGATGATAACCTAGCTGCCTCTATCTCTAGTAACCCAGTTGTTAGATGATAACCTAGTTGATGATAACCTAGCTGCCTCTATCTCTACTAACCCAGTTGTTAGATGATAACCTGGCTGATGATAACCTGGCTGATGGTAACCTAGCTGCCTCTATGTCTACTAACCCAGTTGTTAGATGATAACCTAGCTGATGTTAACCTAGCTGCCTCCTCTATCTCTACTATCCCAGTTGTTAGATGATAACCTAGCTGCCTCTATCTCTACTAACCCAGTTGTTAGATGATAACCTAGCTGATGATAACATGGCTGATGATAACCTAGCTGATAATAACCTAGCTGATGATAACCTGGCTGATGAT
Organism: Salmo salar; assembly: GCF_965601325.2. Taxonomy (NCBI): domain Eukaryota; kingdom Metazoa; phylum Chordata; class Actinopteri; order Salmoniformes; family Salmonidae; genus Salmo; species Salmo salar. The sequence continues at coordinate 885,935 of NC_138302.1, read as the reverse complement.
AACCTAGCTGATTATAACCTAGCTGATGATAACCTAGCTGCCTCTATCTCTACTAACCCAGTTGTTAGATGATAACCTAGCTGATGATAACCTTGCTGATGATAACCTAGCTGCCTCTATCTCTACTAACTCAGTTGTTAGATGATAACCTAACTGATGATAACCTAGCTGCCTCCTCTATCTCTACTAACCCAGTTGTTAGATGATAACCTAGCTGCCTCTATCTCTACTAGCCCAGTTGTTAGATGATAACCTAGCTGATGATAACCTAGCTGGTTATAACCTAGCTGCCTCCTCTATCTCTACTAACCCAGTTGTTAGATGATAACCTAGCTGATGATAACCTAGCTGCCTCCTCTATCTCTACTAACCCAGTTGTTAGATGATAACCTAGCTGCCTCCTCTATCTCTACTAACCCAGTTGTTAGATGATAACCTAGCTGATGATAACCTAGCTGCCTCCTCTATCTCTACTAACCCAGTTGTTAGATGATAACCTAGCTGCCTCCTCTATCTCTACTAACCCAGTTGTTAGATGATAACCTAGCTGATGATAACCTAGCTGCCTCTATCTCTACTAACCCAGTTGTTAGATGATAACCTAGCTGCCTCTATCTCTACTAACCCAGTTGTTAGATGATAACCTAGCTAATGATAACCTAGCTGTCTCCTCTATCTCTACTAACCCAGTTGTTAGATGATAACCTAGCTGATGATAACCTAGCTGCCTCTATGTCTACTAACCCAGTTGTTAGATGATAACCTAGCTGATGATAACCTAGCTGCCTACTCTATCTCTACTAACCCAGTTGTTAGATGATAACCTAGCTTCCTCTATCTCTACTAACCCAGTTGTTAGATGATAACCTAGCTGATGATAACCTGGCTGATGATAACCTAGCTGATGATAACCTAGCTGCCTCTATCTCTACTAACCCAGTTGTTAGATGATAACCTAGCTGCCTCTATCTCTACTAACCCAGTTGTTAGATGATAACCTAGCTGATGATAACCTGGCTGATGATAACCTAGCTGATGATAACCTAGCTGCCTCTATCTCTACTAACCCAGTTGTTAGATGATAACCTAGCTGCCTCTATCTCTACTAACCCAGTTGTTAGATGATAATCTAGCTGATGATAACCTGGCTGATGATAACCTAGCTGCCTCTATCTCTACTAACCCAGCTGTTAGATGATAACCTAACTGATGATAACCTAGCTGCCTCCTCTATCTCTACTAACCCAGTTGTTAGATGATAACCTAGCTGATGATAACCTGGCTGATGATAACCTAGCTGCCTCTATCTCTACTAACCCAGTTGTTAGATGATAACCTAGCTGATGATAACCTGGCTGATGATAACCTAGCTTATGATAACCTAGCTGCCTCCTCTATATCTACTAACCCAGTTGTTATATGATAACCTAGCTGCCTCTATCTCTAGTAACCCAGTTGTTAGATGATAACCTAGCTGATGGTAACCTAGCTGCCGCTATGTCTACTAACCCAGTTGTTAGATGATAACCTAGCTGATGATAACCTAGCTGCCTCCTCTATCTCTACTAACCCAGTTGTTAGATGATAACCTAGCTGCCTCTATCTCTACTAACCCAGTTGTTAGATGATAACCTAGCTGATGATAACCTGGCTGATGATAACCTAGCTGATGATAACCTAGCTGCCTCTATCTCTACTAACCCAGTTGTTAGATGATAACCTAGCTGCCTCTATCTCTACTAACCCAGTTGTTAGATGATAATCTAGCTGATGATAACCTGGCTGATGATAACCTAGCTGCCTCTATCTCTACTAACCCAGCTGTTAGATGATAACCTAACTGATGATAACCTAGCTGCCTCCTCTATCTCTACTAACCCAGTTCTTAGATGATAACCTAGCTGATGATAACCTGGCTGATGATAACCTAACTGCCTCTATCTCTACTAACCCAGTTGTTAGATGATAACCTAGCTGATGATAACCTGGCTGATGATAACCTAGCTGCCTCTATCTCTAGTAACCCAGTTGTTAGATGATAACCTAGTTGATGATAACCTAGCTGCCTCTATCTCTACTAACCCAGTTGTTAGATGATAACCTGGCTGATGATAACCTGGTTGATGATAACCTAGCTGCCTCCTCTATCTCTACTAACCCAGTTGTTAGATGATAACCTAGCTGCCTCTATCTCTACTAACCCAGTTGTTAGATGATAACCTAGCTGATGATAACCTGGCTGATGATAACCTAGCTGATGATTACCTAGCTGCCTCTATCTCTACTAACCCAGTTGTTAGATGATAACCTAGCTGATGGTAACCTAGCTGCCTATATGTCTACTAACCCAGTTGTTAGATGATAACCTAGCTGATGTTAACCTAGCTGCCTCCTCAATCTCTACTAACCCAGTTGTTAGATGATAACCTAGCTGCCTCTATCTCTACTAACCCAGTTGTTAGATGATAACCTAGCTGATGATAACATGGCTGATGATAACCTAGCTGATAATAACCTAGCTGATGATAACCTGGCTGATGATAACCTAGCTGATGATAACCTAGCTGATGATAACCTAGCTGCCTCTATCTCTACTAACCCAGTTGTTAGATGATAACCTAGCTGATGATAACCTGGCTGATGATAACCTAGCTGATGATAACCTAGCTGCCTCTATCTCTACTAACCCAGTTGTTAGATGATAACCTAGCTGCCTCTATCTCTACTAACCCAGTTGTTAGATGATAATCTAGCTGATGATAACCTGGCTGATGATAACCTAGCTGCCTCTATCTCTACTAACCCAGCTGTTAGATGATAACCTAACTGATGATAACCTAGCTGCCTCCTCTATCTCTACTAACCCAGTTGTTAGATGATAACCTAGCTGATGATAACCAGGCTGATGATAACCTAGCTGCCTCTATCTCTACTAACCCAGTTGTTAGATGATAACCTAACTGATGATAACCTAGCTGCCTCCTCTATCTCTACTAACCCAGTTCTTAGATGATAACCTAGCTGATGATAACCTGGCTGATGATAACCTAGCTGCCTCTATCTCTACTAACCCAGTTGTTAGATGATAACCTAGCTGATGATAACCTGGCTGATGATAACCTAGCTGCCTCTATCTCTAGTAACCCAGTTGTTAGATGATAACCTAGTTGATGATAACCTAGCTGCCTCTATCTCTACTAACCCAGTTGTTAGATGATAACCTGGCTGATGATAACCTGGTTGATGATAACCTAGCTGCCTCCTCTATCTCTACTAACCCAGTTGTTAGATGATAACCTAGCTGCCTCTATCTCTACTAACCCAGTTGTTAGATGATAACCTAGCTGATGATAACCTGGCTGATGATAACCTAGCTGATGATTACCTAGCTGCCTCTATCTCTACTAACCCAGTTGTTAGATGATAACCTAGCTGATGGTAACCTAGCTGCCTATATGTCTACTAACCCAGTTGTTAGATGATAACCTAGCTGATGTTAACCTAGCTGCCTCCTCAATCTCTACTAACCCAGTTGTTAGATGATAACCTAGCTGCCTCTATCTCTACTAACCCAGTTGTTAGATGATAACCTAGCTGATGATAACATGGCTGATGATAACCTAGCTGATAATAACCTAGCTGATGATAACCTGGCTGATGATAACCTAGCTGATGATAACCTAGCTGATGATAACCTAGCTGCCTCTATCTCTACTAACCCAGTTGTTAGATGATAACCTAGCTGATGATAACCTGGCTGATGATAACCTAGCTGATGATAACCTAGCTGCCTCTATCTCTACTAACCCAGTTGTTAGATGATAACCTAGCTGCCTCTATCTCTACTAACCCAGTTGTTAGATGATAATCTAGCTGATGATAACCTGGCTGATGATAACCTAGCTGCCTCTATCTCTACTAACCCAGCTGTTAGATGATAACCTAACTGATGATAACCTAGCTGCCTCCTCTATCTCTACTAACCCAGTTGTTAGATGATAACCTAGCTGATGATAACAAGGCTGATGATAACCTAGCTGCCTCTATCTCTACTAACCCAGTTGTTAGATGATAACCTAGCTGATGATAACCTGGCTGATGATAACCTAGCTGATGATAACCTAGCTGCCTCCTCTATATCTACTAACCCAGTTGTTATATGATAACCTAGCTGCCTCTATCTCTAGTAACCCAGTTGTTAGATGATAACCTAGCTGATGGTAACCTAGCTGCCGCTATGTCTACTAACCCAGTTGTTAGATGATAACCTAGCTGATGATAACCTAGCTGCCTCCTCTATCTCTACTAACCCAGTTGTTAGATGATAACCTTGCTGCCTCTATCTCTACTAACCCAGTTGTTAGATGATAACCTAGCTGATGATAACCTGGCTGATGATAACCTAGCTGATGATAACCTAGCTGCCTCTATCTCTACTAACCCAGTTGTTAGATGATAACCTAGCTGCCTCTATCTCTACTAACCCAGCTGTTAGATGATAACCTAACTGATGATAACCTAGCTGCCTCCTCTATCTCTACTAACCCAGTTGTTAGATGATAACCTAGCTGATGATAACCTGGCTTATGATAACCTAGCTGCCTCTATCTCTACTAACCCAGTTGTTAGATGATAACATAGCTGATGATAACCTGGCTGATGATAACCTAGCTGCCTCTATCTCTAGTAACCCAGTTGTTAGATGATAACCTAGTTGATGATAACCTAGCTGCCTCTATCTCTACTAACCCAGTTGTTAGATGATAACCTGGCTGATGATAACCTGGCTGATGGTAACCTAGCTGCCTCTATGTCTACTAACCCAGTTGTTAGATGATAACCTAGCTGATGTTAACCTAGCTGCCTCCTCTATCTCTACTATCCCAGTTGTTAGATGATAACCTAGCTGCCTCTATCTCTACTAACCCAGTTGTTAGATGATAACCTAGCTGATGATAACATGGCTGATGATAACCTAGCTGATAATAACCTAGCTGATGATAACCTGGCTGATGATAACCTAGCTGATTATAACCTAGCTGATGATAACCTAGCTGCCTCTATCTCTACTAACCCAGTTGTTAGATGATAACCTAGCTGATGATAACCTTGCTGATGATAACCTAGCTGCCTCTATCTCTACTAACTCAGTTGTTAGATGATAACCTAACTGATGATAACCTAGCTGCCTCCTCTATCTCTACTAACCCAGTTGTTAGATGATAACCTAGCTGCCTCTATCTCTACTAGCCCAGTTGTTAGATGATAACCTAGCTGATGATAACCTAGCTGGTTATAACCTAGCTGCCTCCTCTATCTCTACTAACCCAGTTGTTAGATGATAACCTAGCTGATGATAACCTAGCTGCCTCCTCTATCTCTACTAACCCAGTTGTTAGATGATAACCTAGCTGCCTCCTCTATCTCTACTAACCCAGTTGTTAGATGATAACCTAGCTGATGATAACCTAGCTGCCTCCTCTATCTCTACTAACCCAGTTGTTAGATGATAACCTAGCTGCCTCCTCTATCTCTACTAACCCAGTTGTTAGATGATAACCTAGCTGATGATAACCTAGCTGCCTCTATCTCTACTAACCCAGTTGTTAGATGATAACCTAGCTGCCTCTATCTCTACTAACCCAGTTGTTAGATGATAACCTAGCTAATGATAACCTAGCTGTCTCCTCTATCTCTACTAACCCAGTTGTTAGATGATAACCTAGCTGATGATAACCTAGCTGCCTCTATGTCTACTAACCCAGTTGTTAGATGATAACCTAGCTGATGATAACCTAGCTGCCTACTCTATCTCTACTAACCCAGTTGTTAGATGATAACCTAGCTTCCTCTATCTCTATTAACCCAGTTGTTAGATGATAACCTAGCTGATGATAACCTGGCTGATGATAACCTAGCTGATGATAACCTAGCTGCCTCTATCTCTACTAACCCAGTTGTTAGATGATAACCTAGCTGCCTCTATCTCTACTAACCCAGTTTTTAGATGATAACCTAGCTGATGATAACCTGGCTGATGATAACCTAGCTGATGATAACCTAGCTGCCTCTATCTCTACTAACCCAGTTGTTAGATGATAACCTAGCTGCCTCTATCTCTACTAACCCAGTTGTTAGATGATAATCTAGCTGATGATAACCTGGCTGATGATAACCTAGCTGCCTCTATCTCTACTAACCCAGCTGTTAGATGATAACCTAACTGATGATAACCTAGCTGCCTCCTCTATCTCTACTAACCCAGTTGTTAGATGATAACCTAGCTGATGATAACCTGGCTGATGATAACCTAGCTGCCTCTATCTCTACTAACCCAGTTGTTAGATGATAACCTAGCTGATGATAACCTGGCTGATGATAACCTAGCTTATGATAACCTAGCTGCCTCCTCTATATCTACTAACCCAGTTGTTATATGATAACCTAGCTGCCTCTATCTCTAGTAACCCAGTTGTTAGATGATAACCTAGCTGATGGTAACCTAGCTGCCGCTATGTCTACTAACCCAGTTGTTAGATGATAACCTAGCTGATGATAACCTAGCTGCCTCCTCTATCTCTACTAACCCAGTTGTTAGATGATAACCTAGCTGCCTCTATCTCTACTAACCCAGTTGTTAGATGATAACCTAGCTGATGATAACCTGGCTGATGATAACCTAGCTGATGATAACCTAGCTGCCTCTATCTCTACTAACCCAGTTGTTAGATGATAACCTAGCTGCCTCTATCTCTACTAACCCAGTTGTTAGATGATAATCTAGCTGATGATAACCTGGCTGATGATAACCTAGCTGCCTCTATCTCTACTAACCCAGCTGTTAGATGATAACCTAACTGATGATAACCTAGCTGCCTCCTCTATCTCTACTAACCCAGTTCTTAGATGATAACCTAGCTGATGATAACCTGGCTGATGATAACCTAGCTGCCTCTATCTCTACTAACCCAGTTGTTAGATGATAACCTAGCTGATGATAACCTGGCTGATGATAACCTAGCTGCCTCTATCTCTAGTAACCCAGTTGTTAGATGATAACCTAGTTGATGATAACCTAGCTGCCTCTATCTCTACTAACCCAGTTGTTAGATGATAACCTGGCTGATGATAACCTGGTTGATGATAACCTAGCTGCCTCCTCTATCTCTACTAACCCAGTTGTTAGATGATAACCTAGCTGCCTCTATCTCTACTAACCCAGTTGTTAGATGATAACCTAGCTGATGATAACCTGGCTGATGATAACCTAGCTGATGATTACCTAGCTGCCTCTATCTCTACTAACCCAGTTGTTAGATGATAACCTAGCTGATGGTAACCTAGCTGCCTATATGTCTACTAACCCAGTTGTTAGATGATAACCTAGCTGATGTTAACCTAGCTGCCTCCTCAATCTCTACTAACCCAGTTGTTAGATGATAACCTAGCTGCCTCTATCTCTACTAACCCAGTTGTTAGATGATAACCTAGCTGATGATAACATGGCTGATGATAACCTAGCTGATAATAACCTAGCTGATGATAACCTGGCTGATGATAACCTAGCTGATGATAACCTAGCTGATGATAACCTAGCTGCCTCTATCTCTACTAACCCAGTTGTTAGATGATAACCTAGCTGATGATAACCTGGCTGATGATAACCTAGCTGCCTCTATCTCTACTAACTCAGTTGTTAGATGATAACCTAACTGATGATAACCTAGCTGCCTCCTCTATCTCTACTAACCCAGTTGTTAGATGATAACCTAGCTGCCTCTATCTCTACTAGCCCAGTTGTTAGATGATAACCTAGCTGATGATAACCTAGCTGGTTATAACCTAGCTGCCTCCTCTATCTCTACTAACCCAGTTGTTAGATGATAACCTAGCTGCCTCCTCTATCTCTACTAACCCAGTTGTTAGATGATAACCTAGCTGCCTCCTCTATCTCTACTAACCCAGTTGTTAGATGATAACCTAGCTGATGATAACCTAGCTGCCTCCTCTATCTCTACTAACCCAGTTGTTAGATGATACCCTAGCTGCCTCCTCTATCTCTACTAACCCAGTTGTTAGATGATAACCTAGCTGATGATAACCTAGCTGCCTCTATCTCTACTAACCCAGTTGTTAGATGATAACCTAGCTGCCTCTATCTCTACTAACCCAGTTGTTAGATGATAACCTAGCTAATGATAACCTAGCTGTCTCCTCTATCTCTACTAACCCAGTTGTTAGATGATAACCTAGCTGATGATAACCTAGCTGCCTCTATGTCTACTAACCCAGTTGTTAGATGATAACCTAGCTGATGATAACCTAGCTGCCTACTCTATCTCTACTAACCCAGTTGTTAGATAATAACCTAGCTTCCTCTATCTCTACTAACCCAGTTGTTAGATGATAACCTAGCTGATGATAACCTGGCTGATGATAACCTAGCTGATGATAACCTAGCTGCCTCTATCTCTACTAACCCAGTTGTTAGATGATAACCTAGCTGCCTCTATCTCTACTAACCCAGTTGTTAGATGATAACCTAACTGATGATAACCTAGCTGCCTCCTCTATCTCTACTAACCCAGTTGTTAGATGATAACCTAGCTGATTATAACCTAGCTGGTGATAACCTAGCTGCCTCTATCTCTACTAACCCAGTTGTTAGATGATAACCTAGATGCCTCTATCTCTACTAGCCCAGTTGTTAGATGATAACCTAGCTGATGATAACCTAGCTGGTTATAACCTAGCTGCCTCCTCTATCTCTACTACCCCAGTTGTTAGATGATAACCTAGCTGATGATAACCTGGCTGATGATAACCTAGCTGATGATAACCTGGCTGATGATAACCTAGCTGCCTCTATCTCTACTAACCCAGTTGTTAGATGATAACCTAGCTGATGATAACCTGGCTGATGATAACCTAGCTGCCTCTATCTCTACTAACCCAGTTGTTAGATGATAACCTAACTGATGATAACCTAGCTGCCTCCTCTATCTCTACTAACCCAGTTGTTAGATTATAACCTAGCTGATGATAACCTGGCTGATGATAACCTAGCTGCCTCTATCTCTACTAACCCAGTTGTTAGATGATAACCTAACTGATGATAACCTAGCTGCCTCCTCTATCTCTACTAACCCAGTTGTTAGATGATAACATAGCTGATGATAACCTAGCTGATGATAACCTAGCTGCCTCCTCTATCTCTACTAACCCAGTTGTTAGATGATAACCTAGCTGCCTCTATCTCTACTAACCCAGTTGTTAGATGATAACCTAGCTGATGATAACCTGGCTGATGATAACCTAGCTGCCTCTATCTCTACTAATCCAGTTGTTAGATGATAACCTAGCTGATGATAACCTGGCTGATGATAACCTAGCTGCCTCTATCTCTACTAACCCAGTTGTTAGATGATAACCTAGCTGATGATAACCTGGCTGATGATAACCTAGCTGATGATAACCTAGCTGCCTCCTCTATATCTACTAACCCAGTTGTTAGATGATAACCTAGCTGCCTCTATGTCTAGTAACCCAGTTGTTAGATGATAACCTAGCTGATGATAACCTAGCTGCCTCTATCTCTACTAACCCAGTTGTTAGATGATAACCTAGCTGATGATAACCTGGCTGATGATAACCTAGCTGCCTCTATCTCTACTAACCCAGTTGTTAGATGATAACCTAACTGATGATAACCTAGCTGCCTCCTCAATCTCTACTAACCCAGTTGTTAGATGATAACCTAGCTGCCTCTATCTCTACTAACCCAGTTGTTAGATGATAACCTAGCTGATGATAACCTGGCTGATGATAACCTAGCTGATGATAACCTAGCTGCCTCCTCTATCTCTACTAACCCAGTTGTTAGATGATAACCTAGCTGATGATAACCTGGCTGATGATAACCTAACTGATGATAACCTAGCTGCCTCCTCTATCTCTACTAACCCAGTTGTTAGATGATAACCTAGCTGATGATAACCTGGCTGATGATAACCTAGCTGCCTCTATCTCCACTAAACCAGTTGTTAGATGATAACCTAGCTGATGATAACCTGGCTGATGATAACCTAGCTGATGATAACCTAGCTGCCTCTATCTCTACTAACCCAGTTGTTAGATGATAACCTAGCTGCCTCTATCTCTACTAACCCAGTTGTTAGATGATAATCTAGCTGATGATAACCTGGCTGATGATAACCTAGCTGCCTCTATCTCTACTAACCCAGCTGTTAGATGATAACCTAACTGATGATAACCTAGCTGCCTCCTCTATCTCTACTAACCCAGTTGTTAGATGATAACCTAGCTGATGATAACCTGGCTGATGATAACCTAGCTGCCTCAATCTCTACTAACCAAGTTGTTAGATGATAACCTAGCTGATGATAACCTGGCTGATGATAACCTAGCTGATGATAACCTAGCTGCCTCCTCTATATCTACTAACCCAGTTTTTAGATGATAACCTAGCTGCCTCTATCTCTAGTAACCCAGTTGTTAGATGATAACCTAGCTGATGATAACCTAGCTGCCTCTATCTCTACTAACCCAGTTGTTAGATGATAACCTGGCTGATGATAACCTGGCTGATGATAACCTAGCTGCCTCCTCTATCTCTACTAACCCAGTTGTTAGATGATAACCTAGCTGCCTCTATCTCTACTAACCCAGTTGTTAGATGATAACCTAGCTGATGATAACCTAGCTGATGATAACCTAGCTGATGATTACCTAGCTGCCTCTATCTCTACTAACCCAGTTGTTAGATGATAACCTAGTTGATGGTAACCTAGCTGCCTCTATGTCTACTAACCCAGTTGTTAGATGATAACCTAGCTGATGATAACCTAGCTGCCTCCTCTATCTCTACTAACCCAGTTGTTAGATGATAACCTAGCTGCCTCTATCTCTACTAACCCAGTTGTTAGATGATAACCTAGCTGATGATAACCAAGCTGATGATAACCTAGCTGATGATAACCTAGCTGCCTCTATCTCTACTAACCCAGTTGTTAGATGATAACCTAGCTGATGATAACCTAGCTGCCTCCTCCTCTATCTCTACTAACCCAGTTGTTAGATGATAACCTAGCTGATGATAACCTGGCTGATGATAACCTAGCTGCCTCCTCTATCTCTACTAACCCAGTTGTTAGATGATAACCTAGCTGCCTCTATCTCTACTAACCCAGTTGTTAGATGATAACCTAGCTGATGATAACCTGGCTGATGATAACCTAGCTGCCTCCTCTATCTCTACTAACCCAGTTGTTAGATGATAACCTAGCTGCCTCTATCTCTACTAACCCAGTTGTTAGATGATAACCTAGCTGACGGTAACCTAGCTGATGATAACCTGGCTGATGATAACCTAGCTGATGATAACCTAGCTGATGATAACCTAGCTGCCTCCTCTATCTCTACTAACCCAGTTGTTAGATGATAACCTAGCTGCCTCTATCTCTACTAACCCAGTTGTTAGATGATAACCTAGCTGATGATAACCTGGCTGATGATAACCTAGCTGCCTCTATCTCTACTAACCCAGTTGTTAGATGATAACCTAGCTGATGATAACCAAGCTGATGATAACCTAGCTGATGTTAACCTAGCTGCCTCTATCTCTACTAACCCAGTTGTTAGATGATAACCTAGCTGATGATAACCTAGCTGCCTCCTCCTCTATCTCTACTAACCCAGTTGTTAGATGATAACCTAGCTGATGATAACCTGGCTGATGATAACCTAGCTGCCTCCTCTATCTCTACTAACCCAGTTGTTAGATGATAACCTAGCTGCCTCTATCTCTACTAACCCAGTTGTTAGATGATAACCTAGCTGACGGTAACCTAGCTGATGATAACCTGGCTGATGATAACCTAGCTGATGATAACCTAGCTGATGATAACCTAGCTGCCTCCTCTATCTCTACTAACCCAGTTGTTAGATGATAACCTAGCTGCCTCTATCTCTACTAACCCAGTTGTTAGATGATAACCTAGCTGATGATAACCTGGCTGATGATAACCTAGCTGCCTCTATCTCTACTAACCCAGTTGTTAGATGATAACCTAGCTGATGATAACCTGGCTGATGATAACCTAGCTGCCTCTATCTCTACTAACCCAGTTGTTAGATGATAACCTAACTGATGATAACCTAGCTGCCTCCTCTATCTCTACTAACCCAGTTGTTAGATGATAACCTAGCTGATGATAACCTGGCTGATGATAACCTAGCTGCCTCCTCTATCTCTACTAACCCAGTTGTTAGATGATAACCTAGCTGCCTCTATCTCTACTAACCCAGTTGTTAGATGATAACCTAGCTGATGATAACCTGGCTGATGATAACCTAGCTGCCTCTATCTCTACTAACCCAGTTGTTAGATGATAACCTGGCTGATGATAACCTAGCTGATGATAACCTAGCTGCCTCCTCTATATCTACTAACCCAGTTGTTAGATGATAACCTAGCTGCCTCTATCTCTAGTAACCCAGTTGTTAGATGATAAGCTAGCTGATGATAACCTAGCTGCCTCTATCTCTACTAACCCAGTTGTTAGATGATAACCTGGCTGATGATAACCTGGCTGATGATAACCTAGCTGCCTCCTCTATCTCTACTAACCCAGTTGTTAGATGATAACCTAGCTGCCTCTATCTCTACTAACCCAGTTGTTAGATGATAACCTAGCTGATGATAACCTAGCTGATGATAACCTGGCTGATGATAACCTAGCAGATGATTACCTAGCTGCCTCTATCTCTACTAACCCAGTTGTTAGATGATAACCTAGCTGGTGATAACCTAGCTGCCTCTATCTCTACTAACCCAGTTGTTAGATGATAACCTAGCTGCCTCCTCTATCTCTACTAACCCAGTTGTTAGATGATAACCTAGCTTATGATAACCTGGCTGATGATAACCTGGCTGATGATAACCTAGCTGCCTCTATCTCTACTAACCCAGTTGTTAGATGATAACCTGGCTGATGATAACCTAGCTGACGATAACCTGGCTGATGATAACCTAGATGCCTCCTCTATCTCTACTAACCCAGTTGTTAGATTATAACCTAGCTGATGATAACCTAGCTGATGATAACCTGGCTGATGATAACCTAGCTGATGATTATCTAGCTGCCTCTATCTCTACTAACCCAGTTGTTAGATGATAACCTAGCTGATGGTAACCCAGCTGATGATAACCTAGCTGATGATAACCTAGCTGATGATAACCTAGCTGCCTCCTCTATCTCTACTAACCCAGTTGTTAGATGATAACCTAGCTGATGATAACCTGGCTGATGATAACCTAGCTGCCTCTATCTCTACTAACCCAGTTGATAGATGATAACCTAGCTGATGATAACCTGGCTGATGATAACCTAGCTGATGATAACCTAGCTGCCTCTATCTCTACTAAACCAGTTGTTAGCTGATAACCTAGCTGATGGTAACCTAGCTGATGATAACCTGGCTAATGATAACCTAGCTGATTATAACCTGGCTGATGATAACATAGCTGATGATAACCTAGCTGCCTCCTCTATATCTAGTAACCCAGTTGTTAGATGATAACCTAGCTGATGATAACCTAGCTGCCTCTATCTCTACTAACCCAGTTGTTAGATGATAACCTGGCTGATGATAACCTAGCTGCCTCCTCTATCTCTACTAACCCAGTTGTTAGATGATAACCTAGCTGCCTCTATCTCTACTAACCCAGTTGTTAGATGATAACCTAGCTGACGGTAACCTAGCTGATGATAACCTGGCTGATGATAACCTAGCTGATGATAACCTAGCTGATGATAACCTAGCTGCCTCCTCTATCTCTACTAACCCAGTTGTTAGATGATAACCTAGCTGCCTCTATCTCTACTAACCCAGTTGTTAGATGATAACCTAGCTGATGATAACCTGGCTGATGATAACCTAGCTGCCTCTATCTCTACTAACCCAGTTGTTAGATGATAACCTAGCTGATGATAACCTGGCTGATGATAACCTAGCTGCCTCTATCTCTACTAACCCAGTTGTTAGATGATAACCTAGCTGATGATAACCTAGCTGCCTCCTCCTCTATCTCTACTAACCCAGTTGTTAGATGATAACCTAGCTGATGATAACCTGGCTGATGATAACCTAGCTGCCTCCTCTATCTCTACTAACCCAGTTGTTAGATGATAACCTAGCTGCCTCCTCTATCTCTACTAACCCAGTTGTTAGATGATAACCTAGCTGCCTCTATCTCTACTAACCCAGTTGTTAGATGATAACCTAGCTGATGATAACCTGGCTGATGATAACCTAGCTGCCTCTATCTCTACTAACCCAGTTGTTAGATGATAACCTGGCTGATGATAACCTAGCTGATGATAACCTAGCTGCCTCCTCTATATCTACTAACCCAGTTGTTAGATGATAACCTAGCTGCCTCTATCTCTAGTAACCCAGTTGTTAGATGATAAGCTAGCTGATGATAACCTAGCTGCCTCTATCTCTACTAACCCAGTTGTTAGATGATAACCTGGCTGATGATAACCTGGCTGATGATAACCTAGCTGCCTCCTCTATCTCTACTAACCCAGTTGTTAGATGATAACCTAGCTGCCTCTATCTCTACTAACCCAGTTGTTAGATGATAACCTAGCTGATGATAACCTAGCTGATGATAACCTGGCTGATGATAACCTAGCAGATGATTACCTAGCTGCCTCTATCTCTACTAACCCAGTTGTTAGATGATAACCTAGCTGATGGTAACCTAGCTGCCTCTATGTCTACTAACCCAGTTGTTAGATGATAACCTAGCTGATGATAACCTGGCTGATGATAACCTAGCTGATGATAACCTAGCTGCCTCTATCTCTACTAACCCAGTTGTTAGATGATAACCTAGCTGCCTCTATCTCTACTAACCCAGTTGTTAGATGATAACCTAGCTGATGATAACCTAGCTGATGATAACCTAGCTGATGATTACCTAGCTGCCTCTATCTCTACTAACCCAGTTGTTAGATGATAACCTAGCTGATGGTAACCTAGCTGCCTCTATGTCTACTAACCCAGTTGTTAGATGATAACCTAGCTGATGATAACCTAGCTGCCTCCTCTATCTCTACTAACCCAGTTGTTAGATGATAACCTAGCTGCCTCTATCTCTACTAACCCAGTTGTTAGATGATAACCTAGCTGATGATAACCTGGCTGATGATAACCTAGCTGATGATAACCTAGCTGCCTCTATCTCTACTAACCCAGTTGTTAGATGATAACCTAGCTGCCTCTATCTCTACTAACCCAGTTGTTAGATAATAACCTAGCTGATGACAACCTGGCTGATGATAACCTAGCTGATGATAACCTAGCTGCCTCTATCTCTACTAACCCAGTTGTTAGATGATAACCTAGCTGCCTCTATCTCTACTAACCCAGTTGTTAGATGATAACCGTGCTGATGATAACCTAGCTGATGATAACCTAGCTGCCTCCTCTATCTCTACTAATCCAGTTGTTAGATGATAACCTAGCTGATGATAACCTGGCTGATGATAACCTAGCTGATGATAAACTAGCTGCCTCTATCTGTACTAACCCAGTTGTTAGATGATAACCTAGCTGCCTCTATCTCTACTAACCCAGTTGTTAGATGATAACCGTGCTGATGATAACCTAGCTGATGATAACCTAGCTGCCTCCTCCTCTATCTCTACTAACCCAGTTGTTAGATGATAACCTAGCTGATGATAACCTGGCTGATGATAACCTAGCTGCCTCCTCTATCTCTACTAACCCAGTTGTTAGATGATAACCTAGCTGCCTCTATCTCTACTAACCCAGTTGTTAGATGATAACCTAGCTGACGGTAACCTAGCTGATGATAACCTGGCTGATGATAACCTAGCTGATGATAACCTAGCTGATGATAACCTAGCTGCCTCCTCTATCTCTACTAACCCAGTTGTTAGATGATAACCTAGCTGCCTCTATCTCTACTAACCCAGTTGTTAGATGATAACCTAGCTGATGATAACCTGGCTGATGATAACCTAGCTGCCTCTATCTCTACTAACCCAGTTGTTAGATGATAACCTAGCTGATGATAACCTGGCTGATGATAACCTAGCTGCCTCTATCTCTACTAACCCAGTTGTTAGATGATAACCTAACTGATGATAACCTAGCTGCCTCCTCTATCTCTACTAACCCAGTTGTTAGATGATAACCTAGCTGATGATAACCTGGCTGATGATAACCTAGCTGCCTCCTCTATCTCTACTAACCCAGTTGTTAGATGATAACCTAGCTGCCTCTATCTCTACTAACCCAGTTGTTAGATGATAACCTAGCTGATGATAACCTGGCTGATGATAACCTAGCTGCCTCTATCTCTACTAACCCAGTTGTTAGATGATAACCTGGCTGATGATAACCTAGCTGATGATAACCTAGCTGCCTCCTCTATATCTACTAACCCAGTTGTTAGATGATAACCTAGCTGCCTCTATCTCTAGTAACCCAGTTGTTAGATGATAAGCTAGCTGATGATAACCTAGCTGCCTCTATCTCTACTAACCCAGTTGTTAGATGATAACCTGGCTGATGATAACCTGGCTGATGATAACCTAGCTGCCTCCTCTATCTCTACTAACCCAGTTGTTAGATGATAACCTAGCTGCCTCTATCTCTACTAACCCAGTTGTTAGATGATAACCTAGCTGATGATAACCTGGCTGATGATAACCTAGCAGATGATTACCTAGCTGCCTCTATCTCTACTAACCCAGTTGTTAGATGATAACCTAGCTGGTGATAACCTAGCTGCCTCTATCTCTACTAACCCAGTTGTTAGATGATAACCTAGCTGCCTCCTCTATCTCTACTAACCCAGTTGTTAGATGATAACCTAGCTTATGATAACCTGGCTGATGATAACCTGGCTGATGATAACCTAGCTGCCTCTATCTCTACTAACCCAGTTGTTAGATGATAACCTGGCTGATGATAACCTAGCTGACGATAACCTGGCTGATGATAACCTAGATGCCTCCTCTATCTCTACTAACCCAGTTGTTAGATTATAACCTAGCTGATGATAACCTAGCTGATGATAACCTGGCTGATGATAACCTAGCTGATGATTATCTAGCTGCCTCTATCTCTACTAACCCAGTTGTTAGATGATAACCTAGCTGATGGTAACCCAGCTGATGATAACCTAGCTGATGATAACCTAGCTGATGATAACCTAGCTGCCTCCTCTATCTCTACTAACCCAGTTGTTAGATGATAACCTAGCTGATGATAACCTGGCTGATGATAACCTAGCTGCCTCTATCTCTACTAACCCAGTTGATAGATGATAACCTAGCTGATGATAACCTGGCTGATGATAACCTAGCTGATGATAACCTAGCTGCCTCTATCTCTACTAAACCAGTTGTTAGCTGATAACCTAGCTGATGGTAACCTAGCTGATGATAACCTGGCTAATGATAACCTAGCTGATTATAACCTGGCTGATGATAACATAGCTGATGATAACCTAGCTGCCTCCTCTATATCTAGTAACCCAGTTGTTAGATGATAACCTAGCTGATGATAACCTAGCTGCCTCTATCTCTACTAACCCAGTTGTTAGATGATAACCTGGCTGATGATAACCTAGCTGCCTCCTCTATCTCTACTAACCCAGTTGTTAGATGATAACCTAGCTGCCTCTATCTCTACTAACCCAGTTGTTAGATGATAACCTAGCTGACGGTAACCTAGCTGATGATAACCTGGCTGATGATAACCTAGCTGATGATAACCTAGCTGATGATAACCTAGCTGCCTCCTCTATCTCTACTAACCCAGTTGTTAGATGATAACCTAGCTGCCTCTATCTCTACTAACCCAGTTGTTAGATGATAACCTAGCTGATGATAACCTGGCTGATGATAACCTAGCTGCCTCTATCTCTACTAACCCAGTTGTTAGATGATAACCTAGCTGATGATAACCTGGCTGATGATAACCTAGCTGCCTCTATCTCTACTAACCCAGTTGTTAGATGATAACCTAGCTGATGATAACCTAGCTGCCTCCTCCTCTATCTCTACTAACCCAGTTGTTAGATGATAACCTAGCTGATGATAACCTGGCTGATGATAACCTAGCTGCCTCCTCTATCTCTACTAACCCAGTTGTTAGATGATAACCTAGCTGCCTCCTCTATCTCTACTAACCCAGTTGTTAGATGATAACCTAGCTGCCTCTATCTCTACTAACCCAGTTGTTAGATGATAACCTAGCTGATGATAACCTGGCTGATGATAACCTAGCTGCCTCTATCTCTACTAACCCAGTTGTTAGATGATAACCTGGCTGATGATAACCTAGCTGATGATAACCTAGCTGCCTCCTCTATATCTACTAACCCAGTTGTTAGATGATAACCTAGCTGCCTCTATCTCTAGTAACCCAGTTGTTAGATGATAAGCTAGCTGATGATAACCTAGCTGCCTCTATCTCTACTAACCCAGTTGTTAGATGATAACCTGGCTGATGATAACCTGGCTGATGATAACCTAGCTGCCTCCTCTATCTCTACTAACCCAGTTGTTAGATGATAACCTAGCTGCCTCTATCTCTACTAACCCAGTTGTTAGATGATAACCTAGCTGATGATAACCTAGCTGATGATAACCTGGCTGATGATAACCTAGCAGATGATTACCTAGCTGCCTCTATCTCTACTAACCCAGTTGTTAGATGATAACCTAGCTGATGGTAACCTAGCTGCCTCTATGTCTACTAACCCAGTTGTTAGATGATAACCTAGCTGATGATAACCTGGCTGATGATAACCTAGCTGATGATAACCTAGCTGCCTCTATCTCTACTAACCCAGTTGTTAGATGATAACCTAGCTGCCTCTATCTCTACTAACCCAGTTGTTAGATGATAACCTAGCTGATGATAACCTAGCTGATGATAACCTAGCTGATGATTACCTAGCTGCCTCTATCTCTACTAACCCAGTTGTTAGATGATAACCTAGCTGATGGTAACCTAGCTGCCTCTATGTCTACTAACCCAGTTGTTAGATGATAACCTAGCTGATGATAACCTAGCTGCCTCCTCTATCTCTACTAACCCAGTTGTTAGATGATAACCTAGCTGCCTCTATCTCTACTAACCCAGTTGTTAGATGATAACCTAGCTGATGATAACCTGGCTGATGATAACCTAGCTGATGATAACCTAGCTGCCTCTATCTCTACTAACCCAGTTGTTAGATGATAACCTAGCTGCCTCTATCTATACTAACCCAGTTGTTAGATAATAACCTAGCTGATGACAACCTGGCTGATGATAACCTAGCTGATGATAACCTAGCTGCCTCTATCTCTACTAACCCAGTTGTTAGATGATAACCTAGCTGCCTCTATCTCTACTAACCCAGTTGTTAGATGATAACCGTGCTGATGATAACCTAGCTGATGATAACCTAGCTGCCTCCTCTATCTCTACTAATCCAGTTGTTAGATGATAACCTAGCTGATGATAACCTGGCTGATGATAACCTAGCTGATGATAAACTAGCTGCCTCTATCTGTACTAACCCAGTTGTTAGATGATAACCTAGCTGATGATAACCTGGCAGATGATAACCTAGCTGATGATAACCAAGCTGATGATAACCTGGCTGATATAACCTAGATGATAATAACCTGGCTGATGATAACCTGGCTGATAATAACCAAGCTGATGATAACCTAGCTGATGATAACCTAGCTGATGATAACCTAGCTGATCATAACCTAGCTGCCTCTATCTCTACTAACCCTAGATATATAAAGATGATGATAACCTAGCTGATGATAACCAAGCTGATGATAACCTGGCTGATGATAACCTAGCTGATGATAACCAAGCTGATGATAACCTGGCTGATGATAACCTGGCTGATGGTAACCAAGCGGATGATAACCTAGCTGATCATAATCTAGCTGCCTCTATCTCTACTAACCCTAGATATATAAAGCTGATGATAACCTAGCTGATGATAACCTAGCTGATGATAACCTGGCTGATGATAACCTGGCTGATGATAACCAAGCTGATGATAACCTAGCTGATGATAACCTAGCTGATGATAACCTGGCTGATGATAACCTAGCTGATGATAACCTAGCTGATGATATCCTAGCTGTCTCCTCTAGCTCTACTAACCCAGTTGTTAGATGATAACCTAGCTGGTGATAACCTAGCTGATGATAACCTAGCTGATGATAACCTAGCTGATGATAACCTAGCTGTCTCCTCTAACTCTACTAACCCAGTTGTTAGATGATAACCTAGCTGTCTCTATCTCTACTAACCCAGTTGTTAGATGATAACCTAGCTGATGATAACCTAGATGTCTCCTCTAACTCTACTAACCCAGTTGTTAGATGATAACCTAGCTAATGATAACCTAGCTGTCTCCTCTATCTCTACTAACCCAGTTGTTAGATGATAACCTAGCTGATGATAACCTAGCTGCCTCTATGTCTACTAACCCAGTTGTTAGATGATAACCAAGCTGATGATAACCTAGCTGCCTCCTCTATCTCTACTAACCCAGTTGTTAGATGATAACCTAGCTGCCTCTATGTCTACTAACCCAGTTGTTAGATGATAACCTAGCTGATGATAACCTAGCTGCCTCCTCTATCTCTACTAACCCAGTTGTTAGATGATAACCTAGCTGCCTCTATCTCTACTAACCCAGTTGTTAGATGATAACCTAGCTGATGATGACCTGGCTGATGATAACCTTGCTGATGATAACCTAGCTGCCTCTATCTCTACTAACCCAGTTGTTAGATGATAACCTAGCTGCCTCTATCTCTACTAACCCAGTTGTTAGATGATAATCTAGCTGATGATAACCTGGCTGATGATAACCTAGCTGCCTCTATCTCTACTAACCCAGTTGTTAGATGATAACCTAACTGATGATAACCTAGCTGCCTCCTCTATCTCTACTAACCCAGTTGTTAGATGATAACCTAGCTGCCTCCTCTATCTCTACTAACCCAGTTGTTAGATGATAACCTAGCTGATGATAACCTGGCTGATGATAACCTAGCTGATGATAACCTAGCTGCCTCTATCTCTACTAACCCAGTTGTTAGATGATAACCTAGCTGCCTCTATCTCTACTAACACAGTTGTTAGATGATAACAAAGCTGATTGTAACCTAGCTGATGATAACCTAGCTGCCTCCTCTATCTCTACTAACCCAGTTGTTAGATGATAACCTAGCTGCCTCTATCACTACTAACCAAGTTGTTAGATGATAACCTAGCTGATGATAACCTAGCTGCCTCTATCTCTACTAACCCAGTTGTTAGATGATAACCTAGCTGCCTCTATCTCTACTAACCCAGTTGTTAGATGATAATCTAGCTGATGATAACCTGGCTGATGATAACCTAGCTGCCTCTATCTCTACTAACCCAGTTGTTAGATGATAACCTAACTGATGATAACCTAGCTGCCTCCTCTATCTCTACTAACCCAGTTGTTAGATGATAACCTAGCTGCCTCCTCTATCTCTACTAACCCAGTTGTTAGATGATAACCTAGCTGATGATAACCTGGCTGATGATAACCTAGCTGATGATAACCTAGCTGCCTCTATCTCTACTAACCCAGTTGTTAGATGATAACCTAGCTGCCTCTATCTCTACTAACACAGTTGTTAGATGATAACAAAGCTGATGGTAACCTAGCTGATGATAACCTAGCTGCCTCCTCTATCTCTACTAACCCAGTTGTTAGATGATAACCTAGCTGCCTCTATCACTACTAACCAAGTTGTTAGATGATAACCTAGCTGATGATAACCTGGCTGATGATAACCTGGCTGATGATAACCTAGCTGCCTCTATCTCTACTAACCCAGTTGTTAGATGATAACCTGGCTGATGATAACCTAGCTGACGATAACCTGGCTGATGATAACCTAGATGCCTCCTCTATCTCTACTAACCCAGTTGTTAGATTATAACCTAGCTGATGATAACCTAGCTGATGATAACCTGGCTGATGATAACCTAGCTGATGATTATCTAGCTGCCTCTATCTCTACTAACCCAGTTGTTAGATGATAACCTAGCTGATGGTAACCCAGCTGATGATAACCTAGCTGATGATAACCTAGCTGATGATAACCTAGCTGCCTCCTCTATCTCTACTAACCCAGTTGTTAGATGATAACCTAGCTGATGATAACCTGGCTGATGATAACCTAGCTGCCTCTATCTCTACTAACCCAGTTGATAGATGATAACCTAGCTGATGATAACCTGGCTGATGATAACCTAGCTGATGATAACCTAGCTGCCTCTATCTCTACTAAACCAGTTGTTAGCTGATAACCTAGCTGATGGTAACCTAGCTGATGATAACCTGGCTAATGATAACCTAGCTGATTATAACCTGGCTGATGATAACATAGCTGATGATAACCTAGCTGCCTCCTCTATATCTAGTAACCCAGTTGTTAGATGATAACCTAGCTGATGATAACCTAGCTGCCTCTATCTCTACTAACCCAGTTGTTAGATGATAACCTGGCTGATGATAACCTAGCTGCCTCCTCTATCTCTACTAACCCAGTTGTTAGATGATAACCTAGCTGCCTCTATCTCTACTAACCCAGTTGTTAGATGATAACCTAGCTGACGGTAACCTAGCTGATGATAACCTGGCTGATGATAACCTAGCTGATGATAACCTAGCTGATGATAACCTAGCTGCCTCCTCTATCTCTACTAACCCAGTTGTTAGATGATAACCTAGCTGCCTCTATCTCTACTAACCCAGTTGTTAGATGATAACCTAGCTGATGATAACCTGGCTGATGATAACCTAGCTGCCTCTATCTCTACTAACCCAGTTGTTAGATGATAACCTAGCTGATGATAACCTGGCTGATGATAACCTAGCTGCCTCTATCTCTACTAACCCAGTTGTTAGATGATAACCTAGCTGATGATAACCTAGCTGCCTCCTCCTCTATCTCTACTAACCCAGTTGTTAGATGATAACCTAGCTGATGATAACCTGGCTGATGATAACCTAGCTGCCTCCTCTATCTCTACTAACCCAGTTGTTAGATGATAACCTAGCTGCCTCCTCTATCTCTACTAACCCAGTTGTTAGATGATAACCTAGCTGCCTCTATCTCTACTAACCCAGTTGTTAGATGATAACCTAGCTGATGATAACCTGGCTGATGATAACCTAGCTGCCTCTATCTCTACTAACCCAGTTGTTAGATGATAACCTGGCTGATGATAACCTAGCTGATGATAACCTAGCTGCCTCCTCTATATCTACTAACCCAGTTGTTAGATGATAACCTAGCTGCCTCTATCTCTAGTAACCCAGTTGTTAGATGATAAGCTAGCTGATGATAACCTAGCTGCCTCTATCTCTACTAACCCAGTTGTTAGATGATAACCTGGCTGATGATAACCTGGCTGATGATAACCTAGCTGCCTCCTCTATCTCTACTAACCCAGTTGTTAGATGATAACCTAGCTGCCTCTATCTCTACTAACCCAGTTGTTAGATGATAACCTAGCTGATGATAACCTAGCTGATGATAACCTGGCTGATGATAACCTAGCAGATGATTACCTAGCTGCCTCTATCTCTACTAACCCAGTTGTTAGATGATAACCTAGCTGATGGTAACCTAGCTGCCTCTATCTCTACTAACCCAGTTGTTAGATGATAACCTAGCTGATGATAACCTGGCTGATGATAACCTAGCTGATGATAACCTAGCTGCCTCTATCTCTACTAACCCAGTTGTTAGATGATAACCTAGCTGCCTCTATCTCTACTAACACAGTTGTTAGATGATAACCTAGCTGATGGTAACCTAGCTGATGATAACCTAGCTGATGATAACCTCGCTGATGATAACCTAGCTGCCTCCTCTATCTCTACTAACCCAGTTGTTAGATGATAACCTAGCTGCCTCTATCACTACTAACCAAGTTGTTAGATGATAACCTAGCTGATGATAACCTGGCTGATGATAACCTGGCTGATGATAACCTAGCTGCCTCTATCTCTACTAACCCAGTTGTTAGATGATAACCTGGCTGATGATAACCTAGCTGACGATAACCTGGCTGATGATAACCTAGATGCCTCCTCTATCTCTACTAACCCAGTTGTTAGATGATAACCTAGCTGATGATAACCTAGCTGATGATAACCTGGCTTATGATAACCTAGCTGATGATTATCTAGCTGCCTCTATCTCTACTAACCCAGTTGTTAGATGATAACCTAGCTGATGGTAACCCAGCTGATGATAACCTAGCTGATGATAACCTAGCTGATGATTACCTAGCTGCCTCTATCTCTACTAACCCAGTTGTTAGATGATAACCTAGCTGATGGTAACCTAGCTGCCTCTATGTCTACTAACCCAGTTGTTAGATGATAACCTAGCTGATGATAACCTAGCTGCCTCCTCTATCTCTACTAACCCAGTTGTTAGATGATAACCTAGCTGCCTCTATCTCTACTAACCCAGTTGTTAGATGATAACCTAGCTGATGATAACCTGGCTGATGATAACCTAGCTGATGATAACCTAGCTGCCTCTATCTCTACTAACCCAGTTGTTAGATGATAACCTAGCTGATGATAACCTAGCTGAGCCTGCGCCTCCTCTATCTCTACTAACCCAGTTGTTAGATGATAACCTAGCTGATGATAACCTGGCTGATGATAACCTAGCTGCCTCTATCTCTACTAACCCAGTTGTTAGATGATAACCTAGCTGCCTCCTCATATCTAGTAACCCAGTTGTTAGATGATAACCTAGCTGATGATAACCTAGCTGCCTCTATCTCTGACTAACCCAGGTGATGATAACCTGGCTGATGATAACCTAGCTGCCTCCTCTATCTCTACTAACCCAGTTGTTAGATGATAACCTAGCTGCCTCTATCTCTACTAACCCAGTTGTTAGATGATAACCTAGCTGACGGTAACCTAGCTGATGATAACCTGGCTGATGATAACCTAGCTGATGATAACCTGGCTGATGATAACCTAGCTGCCTCTATCTCTACTAACCCAGTTGTTAGATGATAACCTACTGATGATAACCTAGCTGCCTCCTCTATCTCTACTAACCCAGTTGTTAGATGATAACCTAGCTGATGATAACCTGGCTGATGATAACCTAGCTGCCTCTATCTCTACTAACCCAGTTGTTAGATGATAACCTAGCTGATGATAACCTGGCTGATGATAACTTAGCTGCCTCTATCTCTACTAACCCAGTTGTTAGATGATAACCTAGCTGATGATAACCTAGCTGCCTCTATCTCTACTAACCCAGTTGTTAGATGATAACCTGGCTGATGATAACCTGGCTGATGATAACCTAGCTGCCTCCTCTATCTCTACTAACCCAGTTGTTAGATGATAACCTAGCTGCCTCTATCTCTACTAACCCAGTTGTTAGATGATAACCTAGCTGACTGTAACCTAGCTGTAACCCAGTTGTTAGATGATAACCTAGCTGATGATAACCTGGCTGATGATAACCTAGCTGCCTCTATCTCTAATAACCCAGTTGTTAGATGATAACCTGGCTGATGATAAGCTAGCTGATGATAACCTAGCTGCCTCTATCTCTACTAACCCAGTTGTTAGATGATAACCTGGCTGATGATAACCTGGCTGATGATAACCTAGCTGCCTCCTCTATCTCTACTAACCCAGTTGTTAGATGATAACCTAGCTGCCTCTATCTCTACTAACCCAGTTGTTAGATGATAACCTAGCTGATGATAACCTAGCTGATGATAACCTGGCTGATGATAACCTAGCAGATGATTACCTAGCTGCCTCTATCTCTACTAACCCAGTTGTTAGATGATAACCTAGCTGATGGTAACCTAGCTGCCTCTATGTCTACTAACCCAGTTGTTAGATGATAACCTAGCTGATGATAACCTGGCTGATGATAACCTAGCTGATGATAACCTAGCTGCCCTCTATCTCTACTAACCCAGTTGTTAGATGATAACCTAGCTGCCTCTATCTCTACTAACCCAGTTGTTAGATGATAACCTAGCTGATGATAACCTAGCTGATGATAACCTAGCTGATGATAACCTAGCTGCCTCTATCTCTACTAACCCAGTTGTTAGATGATAACCTAGCTGATGATAACCTAGCTGCCTCTATGTTACTAACCCAGTTGTTAGATGATAACCTAGCTGATGATAACCTAGCTGCCTCCTCTATCTCTACTAACCCAGTTGTTAGATGATAACCTAGCTGCCTCTATCTCTACTAACCCAGTTGTTAGATGATAACCTAGCTGATGATAACCTGGCTGATGATAACCTAGCTGATGATAACCTAGCTGCCTCTATCTCTACTAACCCAGTTGTTAGATGATAACCTAGCTGCCTCTATCTCTACTAACCCAGTTGTTAGATGATAACCTAGCTGATGATAACCTGGCTGATGATACTAGCTGCCTCTATCTCTACTAACCCAGTTGTTAGATGATAACCTAGCTGCCTCTATCTCTACTAACCCAGTTGTTAGATGATAACCTAGCTGATGATAACCTGGCTGATGATAACCTAGCTGATGATAACCTAGCTGCCTCTATCTCTACTAACCCAGTTGTTAGATGATAACCTAGCTGCCTCTATCTCTACTAACCCAGTTGTTAGATAATAACCTAGCTGATGACAACCTGGCTGATGATAACCTAGCTGATGATAACCTAGCTGCCTCTATCTCTACTAACCCAGTTGTTAGATGATAACCTAGCTGCCTCTATCTCTACTAACCCAGTTGTTAGATGATAACCGTGCTGATGATAACCTAGCTGATGATAACCTAGCTGCCTCCTCTATCTCTACTAATCCAGTTGTTAGATGATAACCTAGCTGATGATAACCTGGCTGATGATAACCTAGCTGATGATAAACTAGCTGCCTCTATCTGTACTAACCCAGTTGTTAGATGATAACCTAGCTGATGATAACCTGGCAGATGATAACCTAGCTGATGATAACCAAGCTGATGATAACCTGGCTGATATAACCTAGATGATAATAACCTGGCTGATGATAACCTGGCTGATAATAACCAAGCTGATGATAACCTAGCTGATGATAACCTAGCTGATGATAACCTAGCTGATCATAACCTAGCTGCCTCTATCTCTACTAACCCTAGATATATAAAGATGATGATAACCTAGCTGATGATAACCAAGCTGATGATAACCTGGCTGATGATAACCTAGCTGATGATAACCAAGCTGATGATAACCTGGCTGATGATAACCTGGCTGATGGTAACCAAGCGGATGATAACCTAGCTGATCATAATCTAGCTGCCTCTATCTCTACTAACCCTAGATATATAAAGCTGATGATAACCTAGCTGATGATAACCTAGCTGATGATAACCTGGCTGATGATAACCTGGCTGATGATAACCAAGCTGATGATAACCTAGCTGATGATAACCTAGCTGATGATAACCTGGCTGATGATAACCTAGCTGATGATAACCTAGCTGATGATATCCTAGCTGTCTCCTCTAGCTCTACTAACCCAGTTGTTAGATGATAACCTAGCTGGTGATAACCTAGCTGATGATAACCTAGCTGATGATAACCTAGCTGATGATAACCTAGCTGTCTCCTCTAACTCTACTAACCCAGTTGTTAGATGATAACCTAGCTGTCTCTATCTCTACTAACCCAGTTGTTAGATGATAACCTAGCTGATGATAACCTAGATGTCTCCTCTAACTCTACTAACCCAGTTGTTAGATGATAACCTAGCTAATGATAACCTAGCTGTCTCCTCTATCTCTACTAACCCAGTTGTTAGATGATAACCTAGCTGATGATAACCTAGCTGCCTCTATGTCTACTAACCCAGTTGTTAGATGATAACCAAGCTGATGATAACCTAGCTGCCTCCTCTATCTCTACTAACCCAGTTGTTAGATGATAACCTAGCTGCCTCTATGTCTACTAACCCAGTTGTTAGATGATAACCTAGCTGATGATAACCTAGCTGCCTCCTCTATCTCTACTAACCCAGTTGTTAGATGATAACCTAGCTGCCTCTATCTCTACTAACCCAGTTGTTAGATGATAACCTAGCTGATGATGACCTGGCTGATGATAACCTTGCTGATGATAACCTAGCTGCCTCTATCTCTACTAACCCAGTTGTTAGATGATAACCTAGCTGCCTCTATCTCTACTAACCCAGTTGTTAGATGATAATCTAGCTGATGATAACCTGGCTGATGATAACCTAGCTGCCTCTATCTCTACTAACCCAGTTGTTAGATGATAACCTAACTGATGATAACCTAGCTGATGATAACCTAGCTGCCTCCTCTATCTCTACTAACCCAGTTGTTAGATGATAACCTAGCTGCCTCTATCTCTACTAACCCAGTTGTTAGATGATAACCTAGCTGATGGTAACCTAGCTGATGATAACCTGGCGAGCCTGCGGCCTGCGCCTCTATCTCTACTAACCCAGTTGTTAGATGATAACCTAGCTGCCTCTATCACTACTAACCAAGTTGTTAGATGATAACCTAGCTGATGATAACCTGGCTGATGATAACCTAGCTGATGATAACCTAGCTGCCTCTATCTCTACTAACCCAGTTGTTAGATGATAACCTGGCTGATGATAACCTAGCTGACGATAACCTGGCTGATGATAACCTAGCTGCCTCCTCTATCTCTACTAACCCAGTTGTTAGATGATAACCTAGCTGATGATAACCTAGCTGATGATAACCTAGCTGATGATAACCTAGCTGATGATATCCTAGCTGCCTCTATCTCTACTAACCCAGTTGTTAGATGATAACCTAGCTGATGATAACCTAGCTGATGATAACCTAGCTGATGATAACCTAGCTGCCTCTATCTCTACTAACCCAGTTGTTAGATGATAACCTAGCTGCCTCTATCTCTACTAACCCAGTTGTTAGATGATAACCTAGCTGATGATAACCTAGCTGATCATAACCCAGTTGTTAATGATAACCTAGCTGATGATTACCTAGCTGCCTCTATCTCTACTAACCCAGTTGTTAGATGATAACCTAGCTGATGGTAACCTAGCTGCCTCTATGTCTACTAACCCAGTTGTTAGATGATAACCTAGCTGATGATAACCTAGCTGCCTCCTCTATCTCTACTAACCCAGTTGTTAGATGATAACCTAGCTGCCTCTATCTCTACTAACCCAGTTGTTAGATGATAACCTAGCTGATGATGATGATAACCTGGCTGATGATAACCTAGCTGATGATAACCTAGCTGCCTCTATCTCTACTAACCCAGTTGTTAGATGATAACCTAGCTGCCTCTATCTCTACTAACCCAGTTGTTAGATAATAACCTAGCTGATGACAACCTGGCTGATGATAACCTAGCTGATGATAACCTAGCTGCCTCTATCTCTACTAACCCAGTTGTTAGATGATAACCTAGCTGCCTCTATCTCTACTAACCCAGTTGTTAGATGATAACCGTGCTGATGATAACCTAGCTGATGATAACCTAGCTGCCTCCTCTATCTCTACTAATCCAGTTGTTAGATGATAACCTAGCTGATGATAACCTGGCTGATGATAACCTAGCTGATGATAAACTAGCTGCCTCTATCTGTACTAACCCAGTTGTTAGATGATAACCTAGCTGATGATAACCTGGCAGATGATAACCTAGCTGATGATAACCAAGCTGATGATAACCTGGCTGATATAACCTAGATGATAATAACCTGGCTGATGATAACCTGGCTGATAATAACCAAGCTGATGATAACCTAGCTGATGATAACCTAGCTGATGATAACCTAGCTGATCATAACCTAGCTGCCTCTATCTCTACTAACCCTAGATATATAAAGATGATGATAACCTAGCTGATGATAACCAAGCTGATGATAACCTGGCTGATGATAACCTAGCTGATGATAACCAAGCAGATGATAACCTGGCTGATGATAACCTGGCTGATGGTAACCAAGCGGATGATAACCTAGCTGATCATAATCTAGCTGCCTCTATCTCTACTAACCCTAGATATATAAAGCTGATGATAACCTAGCTGATGATAACCTAGCTGATGATAACCTGGCTGATGATAACCTGGCTGATGATAACCAAGCTGATGATAACCTAGCTGATGATAACCTAGCTGATGATAACCTGGCTGATGATAACCTAGCTGATGATAACCTAGCTGATGATATCCTAGCTGTCTCCTCTAGCTCTACTAACCCAGTTGTTAGATGATAACCTAGCTGGTGATAACCTAGCTGATGATAACCTAGCTGATGATAACCTAGCTGATGATAACCTAGCTGTCTCCTCTAACTCTACTAACCCAGTTGTTAGATGATAACCTAGCTGTCTCTATCTCTACTAACCCAGTTGTTAGATGATAACCTAGCTGATGATAACCTAGATGTCTCCTCTAACTCTACTAACCCAGTTGTTAGATGATAACCTAGCTAATGATAACCTAGCTGTCTCCTCTATCTCTACTAACCCAGTTGTTAGATGATAACCTAGCTGATGATAACCTAGCTGCCTCTATGTCTACTAACCCAGTTGTTAGATGATAACCAAGCTGATGATAACCTAGCTGCCTCCTCTATCTCTACTAACCCAGTTGTTAGATGATAACCTAGCTGCCTCTATGTCTACTAACCCAGTTGTTAGATGATAACCTAGCTGATGATAACCTAGCTGCCTCCTCTATCTCTACTAACCCAGTTGTTAGATGATAACCTAGCTGCCTCTATCTCTACTAACCCAGTTGTTAGATGATAACCTAGCTGATGATGACCTGGCTGATGATAACCTTGCTGATGATAACCTAGCTGCCTCTATCTCTACTAACCCAGTTGTTAGATGATAACCTAGCTGCCTCTATCTCTACTAACCCAGTTGTTAGATGATAATCTAGCTGATGATAACCTGGCTGATGATAACCTAGCTGCCTCTATCTCTACTAACCCAGTTGTTAGATGATAACCTAACTGATGATAACCTAGCTGCCTCTATCTCTACTAAACCAGTTGTTAGCTGATAACCTAGCTGATGGTAACCTAGCTGATGATAACCTGGCTAATGATAACCTAGCTGATTATAACCTGGCTGATGATAACATAGCTGATGATAACCTAGCTGCCTCCTCTATATCTAGTAACCCAGTTGTTAGATGATAACCTAGCTGATGATAACCTAGCTGCCTCTATCTCTACTAACCCAGTTGTTAGATGATAACCTGGCTGATGATAACCTAGCTGCCTCCTCTATCTCTACTAACCCAGTTGTTAGATGATAACCTAGCTGCCTCTATCTCTACTAACCCAGTTGTTAGATGATAACCTAGCTGACGGTAACCTAGCTGATGATAACCTGGCTGATGATAACCTAGCTGATGATAACCTAGCTGATGATAACCTAGCTGCCTCCTCTATCTCTACTAACCCAGTTGTTAGATGATAACCTAGCTGCCTCTATCTCTACTAACCCAGTTGTTAGATGATAACCTAGCTGATGATAACCTGGCTGATGATAACCTAGCTGCCTCTATCTCTACTAACCCAGTTGTTAGATGATAACCTAGCTGATGATAACCTGGCTGATGATAACCTAGCTGCCTCTATCTCTACTAACCCAGTTGTTAGATGATAACCTAACTGATGATAACCTAGCTGCCTCCTCTATCTCTACTAACCCAGTTGTTAGATGATAACCTAGCTGATGATAACCTGGCTGATGATAACCTAGCTGCCTCCTCTATCTCTACTAACCCAGTTGTTAGATGATAACCTAGCTGCCTCTATCTCTACTAACCCAGTTGTTAGATGATAACCTAGCTGATGATAACCTGGCTGATGATAACCTAGCTGCCTCTATCTCTACTAACCCAGTTGTTAGATGATAACCTGGCTGATGATAAGCTAGCTGATGATAACCTAGCTGCCTCTATCTCTACTAACCCAGTTGTTAGATGATAACCTGGCTGATGATAACCTGGCTGATGATAACCTAGCTGCCTCCTCTATCTCTACTAACCCAGTTGTTAGATGATAACCTAGCTGCCTCTATCTCTACTAACCCAGTTGTTAGATGATAACCTAGCTGATGATAACCTAGCTGATGATAACCTGGCTGATGATAACCTAGCAGATGATTACCTAGCTGCCTCTATCTCTACTAACCCAGTTGTTAGATGATAACCTAGCTGGTGATAACCTAGCTGCCTCTATCTCTACTAACCCAGTTGTTAGATGATAACCTAGCTGCCTCCTCTATCTCTACTAACCCAGTTGTTAGATGATAACCTAGCTGATGATAACCTGGCTGATGATAACCTAGCTGATGATAACCTAGCTGCCTCTATCTCTACTAACTCAGTTGTTAGATGATAACCTAGCTGCCTCTATCTCTACTAACACAGTTGTTAGATGATAACAAAGCTGATGGTAACCTAGCTGATGATAACCTAGCTGCCTCCTCTATCTCTACTAACCCAGTTGTTAGATGATAACCTAGCTGCCTCTATCACTACTAACCAAGTTGTTAGATGATAACCTAGCTGATGATAACCTGGCTGATGATAACCTGGCTGATGATAACCTAGCTGCCTCTATCTCTACTAACCCAGTTGTTAGATGATAACCTGGCTGATGATAACCTAGCTGACGATAACCTGGCTGATGATAACCTAGATGCCTCCTCTATCTCTACTAACCCAGTTGTTAGATTATAACCTAGCTGATGATAACCTAGCTGATGATAACCTGGCTTATGATAACCTAGCTGATGATTATCTAGCTGCCTCTATCTCTACTAACCCAGTTGTTAGATGATAACCTAGCTGATGGTAACCCAGCTGATGATAACCTAGCTGATGATAACCTAGCTGATGATAACCTAGCTGCCTCCTCTATCTCTACTAACCCAGTTGTTAGATGATAACCTAGCTGATGATAACCTGGCTGATGATAACCTAGCTGCCTCTATCTCTACTAACCCAGTTGATAGATGATAACCTAGCTGATGATAACCTGGCTGATGATAACCTAGCTGATGATAACCTAGCTGCCTCTATCTCTACTAAACCAGTTGTTAGCTGATAACCTAGCTGATGGTAACCTAGCTGATGATAACCTGGCTAATGATAACCTAGCTGATTATAACCTGGCTGATGATAACATAGCTGATGATAACCTAGCTGCCTCCTCTATATCTAGTAACCCAGTTGTTAGATGATAACCTAGCTGATGATAACCTAGCTGCCTCTATCTCTACTAACCCAGTTGTTAGATGATAACCTGGCTGATGATAACCTAGCTGCCTCCTCTATCTCTACTAACCCAGTTGTTAGATGATAACCTAGCTGCCTCTATCTCTACTAACCCAGTTGTTAGATGATAACCTAGCTGACGGTAACCTAGCTGATGATAACCTGGCTGATGATAACCTAGCTGATGATAACCTAGCTGATGATAACCTAGCTGCCTCCTCTATCTCTACTAACCCAGTTGTTAGATGATAACCTAGCTGCCTCTATCTCTACTAACCCAGTTGTTAGATGATAACCTAGCTGATGATAACCTGGCTGATGATAACCTAGCTGCCTCTATCTCTACTAACCCAGTTGTTAGATGATAACCTAGCTGATGATAACCTGGCTGATGATAACCTAGCTGCCTCTATCTCTACTAACCCAGTTGTTAGATGATAACCTAGCTGATGATAACCTAGCTGCCTCCTCCTCTATCTCTACTAACCCAGTTGTTAGATGATAACCTAGCTGATGATAACCTGGCTGATGATAACCTAGCTGCCTCCTCTATCTCTACTAACCCAGTTGTTAGATGATAACCTAGCTGCCTCCTCTATCTCTACTAACCCAGTTGTTAGATGATAACCTAGCTGCCTCTATCTCTACTAACCCAGTTGTTAGATGATAACCTAGCTGATGATAACCTGGCTGATGATAACCTAGCTGCCTCTATCTCTACTAACCCAGTTGTTAGATGATAACCTGGCTGATGATAACCTAGCTGATGATAACCTAGCTGCCTCCTCTATATCTACTAACCCAGTTGTTAGATGATAACCTAGCTGCCTCTATCTCTAGTAACCCAGTTGTTAGATGATAAGCTAGCTGATGATAACCTAGCTGCCTCTATCTCTACTAACCCAGTTGTTAGATGATAACCTGGCTGATGATAACCTGGCTGATGATAACCTAGCTGCCTCCTCTATCTCTACTAACCCAGTTGTTAGATGATAACCTAGCTGCCTCTATCTCTACTAACCCAGTTGTTAGATGATAACCTAGCTGATGATAACCTAGCTGATGATAACCTGGCTGATGATAACCTAGCAGATGATTACCTAGCTGCCTCTATCTCTACTAACCCAGTTGTTAGATGATAACCTAGCTGATGGTAACCTAGCTGCCTCTATGTCTACTAACCCAGTTGTTAGATGATAACCTAGCTGATGATAACCTGGCTGATGATAACCTAGCTGATGATAACCTAGCTGCCTCTATCTCTACTAACCCAGTTGTTAGATGATAACCTAGCTGCCTCTATCTCTACTAACACAGTTGTTAGATGATAACCTAGCTGATGGTAACCTAGCTGATGATAACCTAGCTGATGATAACCTCGCTGATGATAACCTAGCTGCCTCCTCTATCTCTACTAACCCAGTTGTTAGATGATAACCTAGCTGCCTCTATCACTACTAACCAAGTTGTTAGATGATAACCTAGCTGATGATAACCTGGCTGATGATAACCTGGCTGATGATAACCTAGCTGCCTCTATCTCTACTAACCCAGTTGTTAGATGATAACCTGGCTGATGATAACCTAGCTGACGATAACCTGGCTGATGATAACCTAGATGCCTCCTCTATCTCTACTAACCCAGTTGTTAGATGATAACCTAGCTGATGATAACCTGGCTGATGATAACCTAGCTGCCTCTATCTCTACTAAACCAGTTGTTAGATGATAACCTAGCTGATGATAACCTGGCTGATGATAACCTAGCTGATGATAACCTAGCTGCCTCCTCTATATCTACTAACCCAGTTGTTAGATGATAACCTAGCTGCCTCTATCTCTAGTAACCCAGTTGTTAGATGATAACCTAGCTGATGATAACCTAGCTGCCTCTATCTCTACTAACCCAGTTGTTAGATGATAACCTGGCTGATGATAACCTGGCTGATGATAACCTAGCTGCCTCCTCTATCTCTACTAACCCAGTTGTTAGATGATAACCTAGCTGCCTCTATCTCTACTAACCCAGTTGTTAGATGATAACCTAGCTGATGATAACCTAGCTGATGATAACCTAGCTGATGATTACCTAGCTGCCTCTATCTCTACTAACCCAGTTGTTAGATGATAACCTAGCTGATGGTAACCTAGCTGCCTCTATGTCTACTAACCCCGTTGTTAGATGATAACCTAGCTGATGATAACCTAGCTGCCTCCTCTATCTCTACTAACCCAGTTGTTAGATGATAACCTAGCTGCCTCTATCTCTACTAACCCAGTTGTTAGATGATAACCTAGCTGATGATAACCTGGCTGATGATAACCTAGCTGATGATAACCTAGCTACCTCTATCTCTACTAACTCAGTTGTTAGATGATAATCTAGCTGATGATAACCTGGCTGATGATAACCTAGCTGCCTCCTCTACCTCTACTAACCCAGTTGTTAGATGATAACCTAGCTGATGATAACCTAGCTGGTGATAACCTAGCTGCCTCTATCTCTACTAACCCAGTTGTTAGATGATAACCTTGCTGCCTCCTCTATCTCTACTAATCCAGTTGTTAGATGATAACCTAGCTGATGATAACCTGGCTGATGATAACCTAGCTGATGATAAACTAGCTGCCTCTATCTGTACTAACCCAGTTGTTAGATGATAACCTAGCTGATGATAACCTGGCAGATGATAACCTAGCTGATGATAAACAAGCTGATGATAACCTGGCTGATGATAACCTAGCTGATAATAACCTGGCTGATGATAACCTGGCTGATAATAACCAAGCTGATGATAACCTAGCTGATGATAACCTAGCTGATGATAACCTAGCTGATCATAACCTAGCTGCCTCTATCTCTACTAACCCTAGATATATAAAGATGATGATAACCTAGCTGATGATAACCAAGCTGATGATAACCTGGCTGATGATAACCTAGCTGATGATAACCAAGCTGATGATAACCTGGCTGATGATAACCTGGCTGATGGTAACCAAGCGGATGATAACCTAGCTGATCATAATCTAGCTGCCTCTATCTCTACTAACCCTAGATATATAAAGCTGATGATAACCTAGCTGATGATAACCTAGCAGATGATAACCTGGCTGATGATAACCTGGCTGATGATAACCAAGGTGATGATAACCTAGCTGGTGATAACCTAGCTGATGATAACCTGGCTGATGATAACCTAGCTGATGATAACCTAGCTGCCTCTATCTCTACTAACACAGTTGTTAGATGATAACCTAGCTGATGGTAACCTAGCTGATGATAACCTAGCTGATGATAACCTCGCTGATGATAACCTAGCTGCCTCCTCTATCTCTACTAACCCAGTTGTTAGATGATAACCTAGCTGCCTCTATCACTACTAACCAAGTTGTTAGATGATAACCTAGCTGATGATAACCTGGCTGATGATAACCTGGCTGATGATAACCTAGCTGCCTCTATCTCTACTAACCCAGTTGTTAGATGATAACCTGGCTGATGATAACCTAGCTGACGATAACCTGGCTGATGATAACCTAGATGCCTCCTCTATCTCTACTAACCCAGTTGTTAGATGATAACCTAGCTGATGATAACCTGGCTGATGATAACCTAGATGCCTCTATCTCTACTAAACCAGTTGTTAGATGATAACCTAGCAGATGATAACCTGGCTGATGATAACCTAGCTGATGATAACCTAGCTGCCTCCTCTATATCTACTAACCCAGTTGTTAGATGATAACCTAGCTGCCTCTATCTCTAGTAACCCAGTTGTTAGATGATAACCTAGCTGATGATAACCTAGCTGCCTCTATCTCTACTAACCCAGTTGTTAGATGATAACCTGGCTGATGATAACCTGGCTGATGATAACCTAGCTGCCTCCTCTATCTCTACTAACCCAGTTGTTAGATGATAACCTAGCTGCCTCTATCTCTACTAACCCAGTTGTTAGATGATAACCTAGCTGATGGTAACCTAGCTGCCTCTATGTCTACTAACCCCGTTGTTAGATGATAACCTAGCTGATGATAACCTAGCTGCCTCCTCTATCTCTACTAACCCAGTTGTTAGATGATAACCTAGCTGCCTCTATCTCTACTAACCCAGTTGTTAGATGATAACCTAGCTGATGATAACCTGGCTGATGATAACCTAGCTGATGAGAACCTAGCTGCCTCTATCTCTACTAACCCAGTTGTTAGATGATAACCTAGCTGCCTCTATCTCTACTAACCCAGTTGTTAGATGATAATCTAGCTGATGATAACCTGGCTGATGATAACCTAGCTGCCTCCTCTATCTCTACTAACCCAGTTGTTAGATGATAACCTAGCTGATGATAACCTAGCTGGTGATAACCTAGCTGCCTCTATCTCTACTAACCCAGTTGTTAGATGATAACCTAGCTGCCTCCTCTATCTCTACTAATCCAGTTGTTAGATGATAACCTAGCTGATGACAACCTGGCTGATGATAACCTAGATGCCTCTATCTCTACTAAACCAGTTGTTAGATGATAACCTAGCAGATGATAACCTGGCTGATGATAACCTAGCTGATGATAACCTAGCTGCCTCCTCTATATCTACTAACCCAGTTGTTAGATGATAACCTAGCTGCCTCTATCTCTAGTAACCCAGTTGTTAGATGATAACCTAGCTGATGATAACCTAGCTGCCTCTATCTCTACTAACCCAGTTGTTAGATGATAACCTGGCTGATGATAACCTGGCTGATGATAACCTAGCTGCCTCCTCTATCTCTACTAACCCAGTTGTTAGATGATAACCTAGCTGCCTCTATCTCTACTAACCCAGTTGTTAGATGATAACCTAGCTGATGGTAACCTAGCTGCCTCTATGTCTACTAACCCCGTTGTTAGATGATAACCTAGCTGATGATAACCTAGCTGCCTCCTCTATCTCTACTAACCCAGTTGTTAGATGATAACCTAGCTGCCTCTATCTCTACTAACCCAGTTGTTAGATGATAACCTAGCTGATGATAACCTGGCTGATGATAACCTAGCTGATGAGAACCTAGCTGCCTCTATCTCTACTAACCCAGTTGTTAGATGATAACCTAGCTGCCTCTATCTCTACTAACCCAGTTGTTAGATGATAATCTAGCTGATGATAACCTGGCTGATGATAACCTAGCTGCCTCCTCTATCTCTACTAACCCAGTTGTTAGATGATAACCTAGCTGATGATAACCTAGCTGGTGATAACCTAGCTGCCTCTATCTCTACTAACCCAGTTGTTAGATGATAACCTAGCTGCCTCCTCTATCTCTACTAATCCAGTTGTTAGATGATAACCTAGCTGATGACAACCTGGCTGATGATAACCTAGCTGATGATAAACTAGCTGCCTCTATCTGTACTAACCCAGTTGTTAGATGATAACCTAGCTGATGATAACCTGGCAGATGATAACCTAGCTGATGATAAACAAGCTGATGATAACCTGGCTGATGATAACCTAGCTGATAATAACCTGGCTGATGATAACCTGGCTGATAATAACCAAGCTGATGATAACCTAGCTGATGATAACCTAGCTGATGATAACCTAGCTGATCATAACCTAGCTGCCTCTATCTCTACTAACCCTAGATATATAAAGATGATGATAACCTAGCTGATGATAACCAAGCTGATAATAACCTGGCTGATGATAACCTAGCTGATGATAACCAAGCTGATGATAACCTGGCTGATGATAACCTGGCTGATGGTAACCAAGCGGATGATAACCTAGCTGATCATAATCTAGCTGCCTCTATCTCTACTAACCCTAGATATATAAAGCTGATGATAACCTAGCTGGTGATAACCTAGCTGATGATAACCTGGCTGATGATAACCTGGCTGATGATAACCAAGGTGATGATAACCTAGCTGATGATAACCTGGCTGATGATAACCTAGCTGATGATAACCTAGCTGATGATATCCTAGCTGTCTCCTCTATCTCTACTAACCCAGTTGTTAGATGATAACCTAGCTGGTGATAACCTAGCTGATGATAACCTAGCTGATGATAACCTAGCTGTCTCCTCTAACTCTACTAACCCAGCTGTTAGATGATAACCTAGCTGTCTCTATCTCTACTAACCCAGTTGTTAGATGATAACCTAGCTGATGATAACCTAGCTGAAGATAACCTAGATGTCTCCTCTAACTCTACTAACCCAGTTGTTAGATGATAACCTAGCTAATGATAACCTAGCTGTCTCCTCTATCTCTACTAACCCAGTTGTTAGATGATAACCTAGCTGATGATAACCTAGCTGCCTCTATGTATACTAACCCAGTTGTTAGATGATAACCTAGCTGATGATAACCTAGCTGCCTCCTCTATCTCTACTAACCCAGTTGTTAGATGATAACCTAGCTGCCTCTATCTCTACTAACCCAGTTGTTAGATGATAACCTAGCTGATGATGACCTGGCTGATGATAACCTTGCTGATGATAACCTAGCGCCTCCCCCCGGGGCCTGCTGCCCATCTCTACTAACCCAGTTGTGGTGCGAGATCCGCGATGAACCTAGCTGCCTCTATCTCTACTAACCCAGTTGTTAGATGATAACCTGCGCCTCACCCCCCGGGGCTGCGATGATAACCTGGCTGATGATAACCTAGCTGCCTCTATCTCTACTAACCCAGTTGTTAGATGATAACCTAACTGATGATAACCTAGCTGCCTCCTCTATCTCTACTAACCCAGTTGTTAGATGATAACCTAACTGATGATAACCTAGCTGCCTCCTCTATCTCTACTAACCCAGTTGTTAGATGATAACCTGGCTGATGATAACCTGGCTGATGATAACCTAGCTGCCTCCTCTATCTCTACTAACCCAGTTGTTAGATGATAACCTAGCTGCCTCTATCTCTACTAACCCAGTTGTTAGATGATAACCTAGCTGATGATATCCTAGCTGTCTCCTCTATCTCTACTAACCCAGTTGTTAGATGATAACCTAGCTGATGGTGACCTAGCTGATGATAACCTGGCTGATGATAACCTAGCTGATTATAACCTGGCTGATGATAACCTAGCTGATGATAACCTAGCTGCCTCCTCTATATCTACTAACCCAGTTGTTAGATGATAACCTAGCTGCCTCTATCTCTACTAACCCAGTTGTTAGATGATAACCTAGCTGATGGTAACCTAGCTGATGATAACCTGGCTGATGATAACCTAGCTGATGATAACCTAGCTGATGATAACCTAGCTGCCTCCTCTATCTCTACTAACCCAGTTGTTAGATGATAACCTAGCTGCCTCTATCTCTACTAACCCAGTTGTTAGATGATAACCTAGCTGCCTCTATGTCTACTAACCCAGTTGTTAGATGATAACCTAGCTGATGATAACCTAGCTGCCTCCTCTATCTCTACTAACCCAGTTGTTAGATGATAACCTAGCTGATGATAACCTGGCTGATGATAACCTAGCTGATGATAACCTAGCTGCCTCTATCTCTACTAACCCAGTTGTTAGATGATAACCTGGCTGATGATAACCTGGCTGATGATAACCTAGCTGCCTCCTCTATCTCTACTAACCCAGTTGTTAGATGATAACCTAGCTGCCTCTATCTCTACTAACCCAGTTGTTAGATGATAACCTAGCTGATGATAACCTAGCTGATGATAACCTGGCTGATGATAACCTAGCTGATGATTACCTAGCTGCCTCTATCTCTACTAACCCAGTTGTTAGATGATAACCTAGCTGATGGTAACCTAGCTGATGATAACCTGGCTGATGATAACCTAGCTGATGATAACCTAGCTGATGATAACCTAGCTGCCTCCTCTATCTCTACTAACCCAGTTGTTAGATGATAACCTAGCTGCCTCTATCTCTACTAACCCAGTTGTTAGATGATAACCTAGCTGATGATAACCTGGCTGATGATAACCTAGCTGCCTCTATCTCTGCTAACCCAGTTGTTAGATGATAACCTAGCTGATGATAACCTGGCTGATGATAACCTAGCTAATGATAACCAAGCTGCCTCTATCTCTACTAACCCAGTTGTTAGATGATAACCTAACTGATGATAACCTGGCTGATGATAACCTAGCTGCCTCTATCTCTACTAGCCCAGTTTTTAGATGATAACCTAGCTGCCTCTATCTACTAACCCAGTTGTTAGATGATAACCTAGCTGATGATGACCAAGCTGATGATAACCTGGCTGATGATAACCTAGCTGATGATAACTTAGCTGATGATAACCTAGCTGATCATAACCTAGCTGCCTCTTTCTCTACTAGCCCAGCTGTTAGATGATGACCTAGCTGCCTCTATCGCTACTAACCCAGTTGTTAGATGATAACCTAGCTGATGATAACCTAGCTGATGATAACCTGGCTGATGATAACCTAGCTGATGATAACCAAGCTGATGATAACCTGGCTGATGGTAACCTAGCCGATAATAACCTGGCTGATGATAACCTGGCTGATAATAACCAAGCTGATGATAACCTAGCTGATGATAACCTAGCTGATCATAACCTAGCTGCCTCTATCTCTACTAACCCTAGATATATAAAGATGGTGATAACCTAGCTGATGATAACAAAGCTGATGATAACCTGGCTGATGATAACCTAGTTGATGATAACCAAGCTGATGATAACCTGGCTGATGATACCCTGGCTGATGGTAACCAAGCTGATGATAACCTAGCTGATGATAACCTAGCTGATCATAATCTAGCTGCCTCTATCTCTACTAACCCTAGATATATAAAGCTGATGATAACCTAGCTGATGATAACCAAGCTGATGATAACCTGGCTGATGATAACCTAGCTGATGATAACCTGGCTGATGATAACCTAGCTGATGATTACCTAGCTGCCTCTATCTCTACTAACCCAGTTGTTAGATGATAACCTAGCTGATGGTAACCTAGCTGATGATAACCTGGCTGATGATAACCTAGCTGATGATAACATAGCTGATGATAACCTAGCTGCCTCCTCTATCTCTACTAACCCAGTTGTTAGATGATAACCTAGCTGCCTCTATCTCTACTAACCCAGTTGTTAGATGATAACCTAGCTGATGATAACCTTGGATGATGATAACCTAGCTGCCTCTATCTCTACTAACCCAGTTGTTAGATGATAACCTAGCTGATGATAACCTGGCTGATGATAACCTAGCTAATGATAACCAAGCTGCCTCTATCTCTACTAACCCAGTTGTTAGATGATAACCTAGCTGATGATAACCTGGCTGATGATAACCTAGCTGCCTCTATCTCTACTAGCCCAGTTTTTAGATGATAACCTAGCTGCCTCTATCTACTAACCCAGTTGTTAGATGATAACCTAGCTGATGGTGACCTAGCTGATGATAACCTGGCTGATGATAACCTAGCTGATTATAACCTGGCTGATGATAACCTAGCTGATGATAACCTAGCTGCCTCCTCTATATCTACTAACCCAGTTGTTAGATGATAACCTAGCTGCCTCTATCTCTAGTAACCCAGTTGTTAGATGATAACCTAGCTGATGATAACCTAGCTGCCTCTATCTCTACTAACCCAGTTGTTAGATGATAACCTAGCTGATGATAACCTGGCTGATGATAACCTAGCTGCCTCTATCTCTACTAGCCCAGTTGTTAGATGATAACCTAGCTGCCTCTATCGCTACTAACCCAGTTGTTAGATGATAACCTAGCTGATGATAACCTAGCTGATGATAACCAAGCGGATGATAACCTAGCTGATGATAACCAAGCTGATGATAACCTAGCTGATGATAACCTAGCTGATCATAACCTAGCTGCCTCTATCTCTACTAACCCTAGATATATAAAGATACAGTTTAGGGTTCGGATTTGATATATAAAGGCATTTGTTAAATGTTTGGATTAGGATTGGACTGAGTTTGGATTTGGATTGGATAGTATATATATATATAAGAGCTAGGATTAGATATTTATAAAGATATCAGAGTTAGGATTAGATATATATAAAGATATCAGAGTTAGCATTAGATATATATAAAGATATCAGAGTTAGGATTAGATATATATAAAGATATCAGAGTTAGGATTAGATATATATAAAGATATCAGAGTTAGGATTAGATATATATAAATATATCAGAGTTAGGATTAGATATATATAAAGATATCAGAGTTAGGATTAGATATAAATAAAGATATCAGAGTTAGGATTAGATATATATAAAGATATAAGAGTTAGGATTAGATATATATAAAGATATCAGAGTTAGGATTAGATATATATAAAGATATAAGAGTTAGGATTAGATATATATAAAGATATCAGAGTTAGGATTAGATATATATAAAGATATCAGAGTTAGGATTGGACATATAAAAATATCAGAGTTAAGATTAGATATATGTAAAGATATCAGAGTTAGGATTGGACATTAAAAGATATAAGACTTAAGATATATTTTTTTAAGTAGGCAAGCAAGTTAAGAACAAATTATTATTATACAATGACGGCCTAGGACCAGTGGGTTAACTGCCTTGTTCAGGGGCAGAACAACAGATTTGTACCTTGTCAGCTCGGGGATTCGATTTTGTGTAACAGGGTTGGTTATGTTTCCACTTGCCTCTAAAGAAATGTGTACTTAATGTTCAAGCATTCGTATTGGTTGGTTCAACTGATGACACTAAGGTGTGTTGTGATTGGCCCCGCTTGCAGATGGGGGAGATCGCGAACGTCAGGTCTTCCCAGTATGAAAATGTGATGCAAGGGGTAGGTCACGTTCTGAATACTGTTTTATATTTTACAATGTGTTCAAGTTTGCTGTACGTTACGGATTTATACATGTGTGAGTATATGGTACCTGTTAGGGATTGAGGGGCTTTCTGGAATGTGCTTTGGCATATGATTGCTGTAGATAAGTGTTAGCTAGCATACATCGTTGTAATGGTCACATAAGCCCACTGCTAACACAGTTGTCTTCATGCTACAGCTTTTGTCATCGACAGCCATCAGTACCATTAAGCCCTGCACAACTACCGTGCTGTTTCTCATTTAACAACAGGTATTTACACATGTTATATTTTGTATTGTATTTTTGTATTTTGTGACCCAGTATGAAAATGTGATGCAAGGGCTTTTGTCATCGACAGCCATCAGTACCACTAAGCCCTGCACAACTACCGTGCTGTTTCTCATTTAACAACAGGAATAAATGATGCTCAACTGGGACCACTGGCTGATGTGATTTATTAGGAAAAAAACACAACGCAAGGAGAGTACGCTATACATCTGTTACAGTTGCAACCTTTTGGTTACTGGCCCAACGCTCTAACAACTAGGCTACCTGCTGCCCCGTATATAAAGATATAAAATTAGGGTTAGATCTGTAAATGTATAAGGATGACAATGTAAATATGTGAAAGCTGGGTTTC
Organism: Salmo salar; assembly: GCF_965601325.2. Taxonomy (NCBI): domain Eukaryota; kingdom Metazoa; phylum Chordata; class Actinopteri; order Salmoniformes; family Salmonidae; genus Salmo; species Salmo salar. Next base: position 841,042 of record NC_138302.1, on the reverse strand, counting down.
CTTTTGTTACAATATTGAAGCATACTTTTTTTTATTTTTTATTATCCACTGGAGCACATTCCATGTGTACTGACTGGATGAGCTAGCCTGGGTACCAGTCTCCTTAGCTAATCCACTGGACTGCAGGAGCTAGCCTGGGTACCGGTCTCCTTAGCTAATCCACTGGACTGGAGGAGCTAGCCTGGGTACCGGTCTCCTTAGCTAATCCACTGGACTGGAGGAGCTAGCCTGGGTACCGGTCTCCTTAGCTAATCCACTGGACTGGAGGAGCTAGCCTGGGTACCGGTCTCCTTAGCTAATCCACTGGACTGGAGGAGCTAGCCTGGGTACCGGTCTCCTTAGCTAATCCACTGGACTGGATGAGCTAGCCTGGGTACCGGTCTCCTTAGCTAATCCACTGGACTGGATGAGCTAGCCTGGGTACCGGTCTCCTTAGCTAATCCACTGGACTGGAGGAGCTAGCCTGGGTACCGGTCAATATGCCACTACCTGCTCCACTCTCTCATTCTCCAAGGACACTCTGTTGAGTACATCCTGGTGAGGACAAGAGTGTGGAGAACAGCATAAAACATTTAATTTGAGAAGCACTTTCATTCGCCCTACTGTATTACCTCACAATCCGTCTCCCCATTCACTGACCGTTATTCCAGCCAGGACAATGGCAACAATAGAGACGAAACAAGATAAACAGAAAGCAAACATTTTACTTCATAATGCATCAGCTAGATATGTGAATCGTAATCTATCTAAGCAGCTAGTTTTTTTTATTTATTTTTTATTTTACGTCAGTTGACAGCAACGACCCGGGGAATAGTTACAGGGGAGAGGAGGGGGATGAATGAGCCAATTGTAAACTGGGGATGATTAGGTTAAACAGCTAGTTACAAATTACCTAAAACTAATGTCATGCAAGGTAGATGTCAATTCTTCATGGTTAGCTAGCTATCCAGTTAGCCCTACTGACTTACTGTACCCATTCACTGAACCTTCCTTCTAGCCAGGACAATGGCCATAGAGATGAAACAAGATATACACAAAACAAATGTTTTACTTCATAACTATCAGCTAGCTATATGTGAATCGTAACAATGTAGCTAACCAGATAGTATAACAGGCAAAAATGACCTAAAACCAATGTTATCCAAGGTAGATGTCAATTATATGATGGGTAGTTAGCTAACAGTAGCAGCTGGCTATCTGGCTAGCTAACAGTAGTAGCCGGCTAACAGTAGTAGCTGTTACTACTAACAGTAGAAGCTAGCTAACAGTAGTAGCCGGCTAACAGTAGTAGCTAGCTAACAGTAGTAGCTGTTACTACTAACAGTAGTAGCTGTTACTACTAACAATAGAAGCTAGCTAACAGTAGTAGCCGGCTAACAGTAGCCGCCGGCTAACAGTAGCCGCCGGCTAACAGCAGCCGCCGGCTAACAGCAGCCGCCGGCTAACAGCAGCCGCCGGCTAACAGCAGCAGCCGGCTAACAGCAGCAGCCGGCTAACAGCAGCAGCCGGCTAACAGTAGTAGCTAGCCAGTTAGCGCTATTGACCTAATATGGGCTTACGACCAACGCACACTACAATGGGTGTTTTAGGCAGGTAACCGTGCCAAAATGAACACAGCATGTATTAATTAACGTAGCGAGATAAAATATTGTAGTAATTAAGCAACATTTGATTCCGAAGTCGGAGTGTATTTTGTCTCGCTTCAGATCAAATAATGGCCGCCGTTGATTTCAAGAAAACGTGTGTAATATTTACGTGGTTACGTCATATTTCTTTGCGTACTTTTCCGTTGAAGCGTCGACGCATCAAAATGCAGGTGAAGGCGGAAGTTTACATCCACTTAGGTTTGAGTCAATAAAACTCCAACTTAAAATTTTTCAACCACTCCACAAATTTCTTGTTAACAAACTATAGTTTTGGCAAGTCGGTTAGGACATCTACTTTGTGCATATGTTCCGTGTGGGTCAGTTGGTAGAGCATGGTAGAGCAAGAAACCTACACTCGATCCCTCCGATGTCAACAACTACAGACCAGTATCCCTTCTTTCTTTTCTCTCCAAAACTCTTGAACGTGCCGTCCTTGGCCAGCTCTCCTGCTATCTCTCTCAGAATGACCTTCTTGATCCTAATCAGTCAGGTTTCAAGACTGGGCATTCAACTGAGACTGCTCTTCTCTGTGTCACGGAGGCTCTCCGCACTGCTAAAGCTAACTCTCTCTCCTCTGCTCTCATCCTTCTAGACCTATCTGCTGCCTTTGATACTGTGAACCATCAGATCCTCCTCTCCACCCTCTCCGAGTTGGGCATCTCCGGCGCGGCCCACGCTTGGATTGCGTCCTACCTGACAGGTCGCTCCTACCAGGTGGCGTGGCGAGAATCTGTCTCCGCACCATGCGCTCTCACCACTGGTGTCCCCCAGGGCTCTGTTCTAGGCCCTCTCCTATTCTCGCTATACACCAAGTCACTTGGCTCTGTCATATCCTCACATGGTCTCTCCTATCATTGCTATGCAGACGACACACAATTAATCTTCTCCTTTCCCCCTTCTGATAACCAGGCGGCGAATCGCATCTCTGCATGTCTGTCAGACATATCAGTGTGGATGACGGATCACCAGCTCAAGCTGAACCTCGGCAAGACGGAGCTGCTCTTCCTCCCGGGGAAGGACTGCCCGTTCCATGATCTCGCCATCACGGTTGACAACTCCCTTGTGTCCTCCTCCCAGAGTGCTAAGAACCTTGGCGTGATCCTGGACAACACCCTGTCGTTCTCCACTAACATCAAGGCGGTGACCCGATCCTGTAGGTTCATGCTCTACAACATTCGCAGAGTACGACCCTGCCTCACACAGGAAGCGGCGCAGGTCCTAATCCAGGCACTTGTCATCTCCCGTCTGGATTACTGCAACTCGCTGTTGGCTGGGCTCCCTGCCTGTGCCATTAAACCCCTACAAGTCATCCAGAACGCCGCAGCCCGTCTGGTGTTCAACCTTCCCAAGTTCTCTCACGTCACCCCGCTCCTCCGCTCTCTCCACTGGCTTCCAGTTGAAGCTCGCATCCGCTACAAGACCATGGTGATTGCCTACGGAGCTGTGAAGGAAACGGCACCTCCATACCTTCAGGCTCTGATCAGGCCCTACACCCAAACAAGGGCACTGCGTTCATCCACCTCTGGCCTGCTGGCCCCCCTACCTCTGAGGAAGCACAGTTCCCGCTCAGCCCAGTCAAAACTGTTCGCTGCTCTGGCACCCCAATGGTGGAACAAGCTCCCTCACGACGCCAGGACAGCGGAGTCAATCACCACCTTCCGGAGACACCTGAAACCCCACCTCTTTAAGGAATACCTAGGATAGGATAAAGTAATCCTTCTAACCCCCCCCCCCCCCCCCCCCTTAAAAGATTTAGATGCACTATTGTAAAGTGGTTGTTCCACTGGATATCATAAGGTGAATGCACCAATTTGTAAGTCGCTCTGGATAAGAGCATCTGCTAAATGACTAAAAATGTAAATGTAAATGTAATGTAATGTAATGTAATGCATGGTGTTTGCAACGCCAGGGTTGTGGGTTCGATTCCCACAGGGGACCAGTACGAAAAAAAAATTAACAAAATAAATACATGTATGAAATGTATGCATCCACTACTGTAAGTTGCTCTGGATAAGAGTGTCTGCTAAAATGACTAAAATGTAAAATGTAAATGCATGATACAAGTAATTTCTCCAACAATTGTTGACAGATTATTTCACTTATCATCCACTGTATCACAATTCCAGTGGGTCAGAAGTTTACACACACTAACTTGACTTTAAACAGCTTGGAAAATTACAGAAAATGATGGCATTAGAAGCTTCTGATAGGCTAATTGATGTCAATTGGAGGTGTACCTGTGGATTTATTTCAAGGCCTACCTTCAAACTCAGTGCCTCTTTGCTTGATATCATGGGAAAATAAAAAGAAATCAGCCAAGACCCCAGAAAAAAAGTGTAGACCTCCACAAGTCTGGTTCATCCTTGGGAGCAATTTCCAAATGTCTGAAGGTACCACGTTCATCTGTACAAACAAGATATACACAAAGCAAATGTTTTACTTCATAACTATCAGCTAGCTATATGTGAATCGTAACAATGTAGCTAAACAGATAGCTTCATACGCAAGTATACACACCATGGGACCACGCAGCTGTCATAGGAAGGAGACGCGCTCTGTCTCCTAGAGATGAACGTACTTTGGTGCGAAAAGTGCAAATCAATCCCAGAACAACAGCAAAGGACCTTGTGAAGATGCTGGAGGAAACAGGTACAAAAGTATCTATATCCACAGTAAAACGAGTCCTATATCGACATAACCTGAAAGGCCACTCAGCAAGGAAGAAGCCACTCCAAAACCGCCATAAAAAAGCCAGACTATGGATTGCAACTGCACACGGGGACAAAGATCGTACTTTTTGGAGAAATGTCCTCTGGTCTGATGAAACAAAAATAGAACTGTTTGGCCATAATGACCATCATTATGTTTGGAGGCAAAAGGGGGAGACTTACAGGCCGAAGAACACCATCCTAACCGTGAAGCACGGGGGTGGCAGCATCATGTTGTGGGGGTGCTTTGCTGCTTCACAAAATTGATGGCATCATGAGTCAGGAAACTTATGTGGATATATTGAAGCAACATCTCAAGACATCAATCAGGAAGTTAAAGCAAGGTTGCAAATGGGTCTTCCAAACGGACAATGACCCTAAGCAAACTTCCAAAGTTGTTGCAAAATGGCTTAAGGACAACAAAGTCAAGGTATTGGAGTGGCCATCACAAAGCCCTGACCTCAATCCTATAGAAAATTTGTGGGCAGAACTGAAAAAGTGTGTGCGAGCAAGGAGGCCTACAAACCTGACTTAGTTACACCAGCTCTGTCAGGGGGAATGGGCCAAAATTCACCCAACTTATTGTGGGAAGCTTGTGGAAGGCTACCCGAAACATTTGACCCAAGTTAAACAATTTAAAGGCAATGCTACCGAATACTAATTGAGTGTATGTAAACTTCTGACCCACTGGGAATGTGATGAAAGAAATAAAAGCTGAAATAAATCATTCTCTCTACTATTATTCTGACATTTCACATTCTTAAAATAAAGTGGTGATCCTAACTGACCTAAAACAGGGAATTTTTATTAGGATTAAATGTCAGGAATTGTGAAAAACTGAGTTTAAATGTATTTGGCAGTCGATAGCGCGCTGGACTTCGGGCCAGAAGGTCGAGTGTTCGAGACCTGCTCCCTGCCTGTTTCATTACATTGGTGTCAGAAGTGATCGGACCTTGCATCCACAACAGTGCTTGGCCGGTGAGAGTGTTCCTATAAGACGAAGGGTCGCAAGCTAGCGCGAGGACACGCTCTTTGAAAGGAGGGAGTAGTGTAACGACCCTGGGTTTGTAAGCGCGGATATCGACTCTGCCGCATGAACATGCTTTTGTGGCACTGTCGATAGCGCGCTGGACTTCGGGCTAGAAGGTCGAGGGTTCGAGCTGCTCCCTGCCTGTTTCATTACATTATGTACAAAATAATTGTAAAAATAAGTTACAAATAAACAAATAGAAAAACACAATTGGTTGGGGGCATGTAAAACGTCTTCCTTCTTCTCCGCCTCCATTTTATTAGTAATAGTAGCTAACACCATATTCCATCGAATTACTGACCACAATCCATTTAATTAATATTAATAAGAAGTGTTTATTATTTGGCGTCAGGAGAGCACAGAGCATGAGAGAATCAGGGCTGAGTCCCGGATGTTCTGAAAGTCTAGTCAGGAGAGCACAGAGCATGAGAGAAAGCCCCAGGTCTTCAGGGCTGAGTCCCGGATGTTCTGAAAGTCTAGTCAGGAGAGCACAGAGCATGAGAGAAAGCCCCAGGTCTTCAGGGCTGAGTCCCGGATGTTCTGAAAGTCTAGTCAGGAGAGCACAGAGCATGAGAGAAAGCCCCAGGTCTTCAGGGCTGGGACCCGGATGTTCTGAAAAGTCTAGTCAGGAGAGCACAGAGCATGAGAGAAAGCCCCAGGTCTTCAGGGCTGAGTCCCGGATGTTCTGAAAAGTCTAGTCAGGAGAGCACAGAGCACGAGAGAAAGCCCCAGGTCTTCAGGGCTGGGACACGAATGTTCTAAAAAGTCTAGTCAGGAGAGCACCGAGCATGAGAGAAAGCCCCAGGTCTTCAGGGATGAGTCCCGGATGTTCTGAAAGTCTAGTCAGGAGAGCACAGAGCATGAGAGAAAGCCCCAGGTCTTCAGGGCTGAGACCCGGATGTTCTGAATGTCTAGTCAGGAGAGCACAGAGCATGAGAGAAAGCCCCAGGTCTTCAGGGCTGAGACCTGGATGTTCTGAAAAGTCTAGTGACATCCCTGGTCCTGATTCGATCACCGTCACAACTATCCTCCAATCACAATTATTATGCAAATATTGGCCTCAGAACACGTCGCTAAGCAACCGTTTTTTTTTTTTTTTTTTTGTACAGAGAAACCAAGTCTGTCAAAAGTAGCTAGCTCATGTCTAATTTCTCAAACTAAATACTGTAATTCCAACCACAAAACGTCTTAGTTTTGAGTTTACAGCTAAATGTTTTGTTACTGACTTTCTTATCAATTCTAATTTTCGAGGCTCCGCATGTTGTCATGGAAAACATTGTTATTTCCAACGACCAATGAGCAACTCCGCCATAAATCCAGCACATGAACGCTGAGATTGCCGAAAGACCTAGATGTTAACTAAAGAGACTGGTACTCAGACTATGGATGAGAGCCCTCTGTTAGCCGAAAGGCCTTAGCTAAAGAGACTGGTACTCAGACTACATTTAACATTTACATTTAAGTCATTTAGCAGACGCTCTTATCCAGAGTGACTTACAAATTGGGTGGACTATGGATGAGAGCCCTCTGTTAGCCGAAACGCCTAGATGTTAGCTAAAGAGACTGGTACTCAGACTATGGATGAGAGCCCTCTGTTAGCCGAAAGGCCTAGATGTTAGCTAAAGAGACTGGTACTCAGACTATGGATGAGCCCCCGAGCCCGGGCCTGGCTGGCTGGTACCGCGGGGGCCCCGAGCCCGAAGGCCTAGATGTTAACTAGAGACTGGTAATCAGACTATGGATGAGAGCCCTCTGTTAGCCGAAAGGCCTTAGCTAAAGAGACTGGTACTCAGACTATGGATGAGCTCCCTCTGTTAGCCGAAAGGCCTAGATGTTAGCTAAAGAGACTGGTACTCAGACTATGGATGAGAGCCCTCTGTTGGCCGAAAGGCCTAGATGTTAACTAAAGAGACTGGTATTCAGACTATGGATGAGAGCCCTCTGTTAGCCCGAAAGGCCTTAACTAAAGAGACTGGTACTCAGACTATGGATGAGAGCCCTCTGTTAGCCGAAAGGCCTCAATGTTAACTAAAGAGACTGGTACTCAGACTATGGATGAGAGCCCTCTGTTAGCCGAAAGGCCTTAGCTAAAGAGACTGGTACTCAGACTATGGATGAGCTCCCTCTGTTAGCCGAAAGGCCTAGATGTTAGCTAAAGAGACTGGTACTCAGACTATGGATGAGCTCCCTCTGTTAGCCTGAAAGGCCTAGATGTTAGCTAAAGAGACTGGTACTCAGACTATGGATGAGCTCCCTCTGTTAGCCGAAAGGCCTTAGCTAGAGACTGGTACTCAGACTATCTGTTTCTACTTGTGATGATTGTACATTTTATAATATAGATTTATTTTCTTCAAAGAGGAAGTAGAGACGACGCCTCTGTATATAGATCAATTGGGAGGGAGGGAGGGAGAGAGGGAGGGGGAGGGAGAGACAACGCCTCTGTATATAGATCATCAGGGAGGGAGGGAGGGAGGGAGGGAGGGGGAGACGACGCCTCTCTAACGTGGAACAACAACCTCCCATTGGTCTACTAGATACGAAATTCCAACAATCGTTTATTATTAAGGAATATTTTCTACAGGAAGTCTATTCCCTCTGTGATATGTTGTTGGCCTTCATCGTTTGATGTAAACTGCCGCCGTGCTTGGTTCACTCCACACAAAGTTACGGTGACCAATAAAGTAAAGTAGATCTCCTTTCAGATGATCCATAGATTCTATCGGTGTAACAGCTTGATTTCTGAATATTTCCCTCATGTTACCAGTGAATGCAGTTTTTGTGAACTAGAAACTGAATCTATTGAACACTTATTCTGTCATTGTTTATATAGTGAAGTGTTCTGGACTGATGTAAAACTATATTTTGGCCTCAAATTGCATACAACCATTGAAAGTTCAAAGTTTGACATATTATTTTACGACACTGATTCCACAATTGAACGTATGTCATAAATCTCTTTATTTTATTAGGAAAATGTTTCATACACAAATCAACATTTATGAAGAAAAAGCCCCTTTTCTTAATTTTTTTTGTCTGATTTGGAAAACTATTTAGAGTCTTTAAAACGTATACAAAATAAAATGTCCAAAAAATGTATTCGCTATATGTCTGTATTTGATTTGATATAATGTGGAATAGTTTTATTTTATTTTTTTCTAATTTCTTTGGAATCCCTCTAGGCTGTTATGTTTATGTTTTGCATGTTACTGTTAATAAAAATAAAAAATAAATAATAATAATACAAATAAAATAAATAAAAATACGAATAAATAATAATATACAAAATAAATACAAATAAAATAAATAATAATATAAAAATAAAACAAATTAAAATAAAAATATAAAAAAACCTCCACTGGACTTCCGGGGTTCGCGCAGGGCTAAGTGGGGCTTGTTTACTTTAGAACCAGGAAATGCCGTCCGGGTCAACTCGGGAGCTGCTAGCCGGGTATGAGAAGAGATGGTTTGGAGGAAAATAAACGCGTTTTAGTGGAAAAAAACAACATGGACATTCACTTACTGACAAGTTTACTGGTATTGTCTTTCATAGCTACCGCTTTCGGCGAAGGTAAGTCATCGTAACGACAACATATCTCCGAGCTAGGTAGCTAGCATTGCTCTGTTAGCTAACGTTAGCTTAGCCAGTTGTGTTGTTAGGACGCTGGCGCCGGAGTGAATCAAAGTTTATTTGTCATGGACGGTGGTCTCAGAGCCGTGTAATTCTCGCGTCTCGGTGTCTGTGGGACTTTGATTTAAGCTTTTAATATGTGTGTCCCTCCAGGTGGGGACCTGACGTTAGTCCAGGAGTTGTCCTCCAAGCCGGCCCAGAAGTTGTCTAGATACGGTTGGTATGGCAACGTCAGGCTGACCGTGTTCCATGTCCCGGACGACACCGTCGCCGCCCGCTGGCTGTTCACTGTAACCAGGGGCAACGGTTTCAACTGTGGAACACACAACGTCTCCATGTAAGTCTAGTGACAGTAATGCTTCCTGTCTGTAGTATCTCATGTGGACTGGACTGTCAGGCTCTCTGAGACGCTCAGCGCTGTGTCAACATGGGAACTGGAGATGTGGCTAGAGACAGTAATGCTTCCTGTCTGTAGTATCTCATGTGGACTGGACTGTCAGGCTCTCTGACGCTCAGCGCTGTGTCAACATCTCTCTCTCTCTCTCTGTCTCTCTCTGTCTCTCTCTCTCCGTCTCTCTCTCTGTCTCTCTCTAGAGATGTGGCTAGAGACAGTAATATACAGTGAGGGGAAAAAAGTATTTGATCCCCTGCTGATTTGTACGTTTGCCCACTGACAAAGAAATGATCAGTCTATAATTTTAATAGTAGGTTTATTTGAACAGTGAGAGACAGAATAACAACAAAACAATCCAGAAAAACGCATCTCAAAAATGTTATAAATTGATTCTGCTCTCCCTCGCTCCCTCGCTCCATCCCCCACCCTCCCTCCCCCCTCCCTCCCCCCCTCACTCCCTCTCTCCCTCTCCCCCTCACTCCCTCTCTCCCTCTCCCTCCCTCCCTCCCTCCCTCCCTCCCTCGCTCCCTCCCTCCCCCCTCTTTCGCTCCCTCCCTTCCCCCCCTCCCCTCCCTCCCCTACTCCCTCCCTCCCTCCCCCGCTCCCTCGCTCCCCCTCTCCCTCTCCCTCCCCCCCTCCCTCTCTGTCTCTCCCTCCCCCTCTCTCTCTCTCTCTCTCTCTCTCTCTGTCTCTCTCCCCCTCTCTCCATCTCTCCCTCCCTCCCTCAGGTATTTGCGTTGGGGGTCTCCTCCAGTCATCGACCCAGTAGGACGGGTGTTTCCTAACAACACTGTGACATCACCAGTCCTCTCACTCAACCTGTCCATGACATCATCGCAAAGCAACACAACCTTTAACCTGTCTAACCCCGCCCCCGGAGACTGGTACCTGGCGGCCCACCTGCCCCGAGACGATGGACGCATCGAACACAAGGTGAGGAGTTTGTGTGTAATGTTTGTGTGTGTGTTTATAATGTGTGTGTGTGTGTGTTTATAATGTGTGTGTGTTTATAATGTGTGTGTGTTTATAATGTGTGTAATGTGTGTATGTATATGTGTGTGTGTGTTTTATAATGTGTGTGTGTGTGTTTATAATATGTGTGTGTGTGTGTGTGTGTGTGTGTGTGTGTAGGGATTCCTGTCCTGCTCCTACTTCTTCCAGCCCCAGCTGTGTGTGTGTGTGTGTGTGTGTGTGTGTGTGTGTGGTGTGTGTGTGTGTGTGTGTGTGTGTGTGTGTGTGTGTGTGTGTGTGTGTGTGTGTGTGTGTGTGTGTGTGTGTGTGTGTGTGTTATAATGTGTGTGTATATTGTGTGTGTTTATAATGTGTGTGTATATTGTGTGTGTGTGTGTAGGGATTCCCGTCCTGCTCCTACTTCTTCCAGCCCCAGCTGTCAGTCAGGAGAGCAGTGGACACACCCATCCTCCAGGCCACGCCCCTAACCCAGACCGCCTCCCCCAACAGACCTGCACTACTCAGGTACCCTACCCCCTACCCCCTAACCTATAACCCCTAACCTTTAACCCCTAGCCCCTAACCCCCTAATCTCTAACCCTTAAGCCCTGACCCCTATCCCCTAACCCCTATCCCCTAACCCCTATCCCCTAGCCCTGACCCCTAGCCCTGACCCCTAGCCCCTAACCCCTAGCCCTAACCCCTATCCTCTAACCCTAACCCCTAACCCCAAACAAAAAGTGTTTTGATTGGCTGTTGCTTTGCATATAGTTGTACAAAGTTGGAAAGTTTCGACCGGATGAAACCAAGAAGCAGATGGGTGCAGATGGGTGGATGTTTCCACAAAGCAACTAAGAAGCAGATGAGTTGCAGGGACGACAAAGCAACCAGGAAGCAGATGAGTTGCAGGGTGGATGTTTTCACAGAGCAAAACCAAGAAGCAGATGAGTTGCAGGGTGGATGTTTCCACAAAGCAACCAAGAAGCAGATGAGTTGCAGGGAGGTCAAAGCCACCAAGAAGCAGATGAGTTGCAGGGAGGACAAAGCGACCAAGAAGCAGATGAGTTGCAGGGTGGATGTTTTCACAAAGCAACCAGGAAGCAGATGAGTTGCAGGGTGGATGTTTTCTCAAAGCAAAACCAAGAAGCAGATGAGTTGCAGGGTGGATGTTTTCACAAAGCAACCAAAGAAGCAGATGAGTTGCAGGGTGGATGTTTTCACAAAGCAACCAGGATGCAGATGAGTTGCAGGGTGGATGTTTTCACTAAGCAACCAGGAAGCAGATGAGTTGCAGGGTGGATGTTTTCACAAAGCAACCAAGAAGCAGATGAGTTGCAGGGTGGATGTTTCCACAAAGCAAAACCAAGAAGCAGATGAGTTGCAGGGTGGATGTTTTCACAAAGCAAAACCAAGAAGCAGATGAGTTGCAGGGTGGATGTTTTCACCAAGAAGCAGATGAGTTGCAGAGTGGATGTTTCCACAGAGCAACCAAAGAAGCAACTCGGCTGCACGGACCTGAAGTTGTGTGAAAGTTGCTTGGTGTGACTCCGGCTTTAGAGAGCAACGAGGAAGAGATTTGATTTGAACAGTCAGGGCGTCCATGATAAAACAAAACCAGTCAGACCTGAAAGTCTGTCTACTGCGGCCTAACAACCCAGTCACACCTGAAAGTCTTTCTACTGCGGTCTAACATCCCAGCTAGCACATTCGGTTCCTTGGAAGTTGTGGGAACGTGTGTTTTTTTTGGTTTCTGACTGGTGAAACTGAATGTTTAAAAAAAAATAAAAAATGAAATGTAGGCATTCACTACTGTAAGTCGTTCTGGATAAAAATGACTAAAAATGTAAAATGTACATTTACTTTAGACTGGTCTAAAGAAACATGATATGAAGAAAATGTAGTCTATTTCAGAATAACAGAATAGCATCCTCTGAGTTGTCCTTATGTTAGATCCTGATGTGGCTGTGGACTACACTAGTTCATTTAGCAGGTCCTGATATGGCTGTGGGGCGACACTAGTTCATTTAGTAGGTCCTGATGTGGCTGTGGACTACACTAGTTCATTTAGCAGGTCCTGATGTGGCTGTGGGCTACACTAGTTAATTTAGCAGGTCCTGATGTGGCTGTGGGCTACACTAGTTAATTTAGCAGGTGCTGATGTGGCTGTGGGCGACACTAGTTCATTTAGCAGGTCCTGATGTGGCTGTGGGGCGACACTAGTTAATTTAGCAGGTCCTGATGTGGCTGTGGGGCTACAGTAGTTAATTTAGCAGGTCCTGATGTGGCTGTGGGCTACACTAGTTAATTTAGCAGGTCCTGATGTGGCTGTGGACTACACTAGTTCATTTAGCAGGTCTTGATGTGTTCGTGGGGCGACACTAGTTCATTTAGCAGGTCCTGATGTGGCTGTGGGTCTACACTAGTTAATTTAGCAGGTCCTGATGTGGCTGTGGGGCTACAGTAGTTAATTTAGCAGGTCCTGATGTGGCTGTGGGCTACACTAGTTAATTTAGCAGGTCCTGATGTGGCTGTGGACTACACTAGTTCATTTAGCAGGTCCTGATGTGGCTGTGGGGCGACACTAGTTCATTTAGCAGTTCCTGATGTGGCTGTGGGTCTACACTAGTTAATTTAGCAGGTCCTGATGTGGCTGTGGACTACACTAGTTCATTTAGCAGGTCCTGATGTGGCTGTGGGGCGACACTAGTTCATTTAGCAGGTCCTGATGTGGCTGTGGGGCTACACTAGTTCATTTAGCAGGTCCTGATGTGGCTGTGGGCTACACTAGTTAATTTAGCAGGTCCTGATGTGGCTGTGGGCTACACTAGTTAATTTAGCAGGTCCTGATGTGGCTGTGGGCTACACTAGTTAATTTAGCAGGTCCTGATGTGGCTGTGGGCTACACTTGTTCATTTAGCAGGTCCTGATGTGGCTGTGGGCTACACTAGTTCATTTAGCAGGTCCTGATGTGGCTGTGGGGCGACACTAGTTCATTTAGCAGGTCCTGATGTGGCTGTGGGCTACACTAGTTCATTTAGCAGGTCCTGATGTGGCTGTGGGGCGACACTAGTTAATTTAGCAGGTCCTGATGTGGCTGTGGGCTACACTAGTTCATTTAGCAGGTCCTGATGTGGCTGTGGGCTACACTAGTTCATTTACCAGACTAGATTTGGTTTTAATTCAGTGGCGTTATTTTACAGTAGGAAGTATTCAAGTGAACATAACAGATATTTTTCTCCGAACGATTTTGAGGTCGTGGCCACATGCGGCGATGCTGTGCTGAGCGGTTAACAAAGAAGCAGATATTTCTGGATGCTAAATGTATTATTAACGTAACTTTAGTTGTTCTAGAAACGTTGGGCTGTGTGTGTTTAGATGTTTAATACATTGTAAAAGCCTACTTGATGAGACTCTTAAGTTCTGCTTTGAACTCTCTTGACTTCTGCTTTTTGTTTTTTTTGCGCTGTACACACTACATCGTCACTCATTCACAATGTGACGAGCACTTTTATAATGCCTAGCGTTTCACGGCGGTATCCCCTTTGTGTGGCCCTAATGCACCCTAAACAAATCTGTGGCCTTCTCCGTGAGCGCTCCTCTCTCCGTCACATGGCCGTTGTGTCCTTCTCCGTGAGTGCTCCTCTCTCCGTCACGTGGCCGTTGTGTCCTTCTCCGTGAGTGCTCCTCTCTCCGTCACGTGGCCGTTGTGCCCTTCTCCGTGAGCGCTCCTCTCTCTGTCATGTGGCCGTTGTGCCCTTCTCCGTGAGCGCTCCTCTCTCCGTCACGTGGCCGTTGTGCCCTTCTACTATCTCCCATAGTACAGAAGGTGCCCTATTCTGGGTTAATCTACTATCCCCCACAGTACAGAAGGTACCCTGTTCTGGGTTAATCTACTATCCCCCATAGTACAGAAGGTGCCCTATTCTGGGTTAATCTGCTATCCCCCATAGTACAGAAGGTGCCCTATTCTGGGTTAATCTACTATCCCCCATAGTACAGAAGGTACCCTGTTCTGGGTTAATCTACTATCCCCCATAGTACAGAAGGTGCTCTATTCTGGGTTAATCTGCTATCTCCCATAGTACAGAAGGTATATATTTTAGTTTCTCCAGTAGCCACCCTTTGCCTTGATGACAGCTTTGCACACTCTTGGCATTCTCTCAACCAGCTTCACCTGGAATGCTTTTCCAACAGTCTTGAAGGAGTTCCCACATATGCTGAGCACTTGTTGTCTGTTTTTCCTTCACTCTGCGGTCCAACTCATCCCAAACCATCTCAATTGGGTTGAGGTTGGGTGATTTTGGAGGCCAGGTCATCTGATGCAGCACTCCATCACTCTCCTTCTTGGTCAAATAGCCATAAATCAAAAAAAAAATGGAACCAAAAATCTCAAATTTGGACTCATCACACCAATTACTAAGTTCTTGGCGTTGACAACTTAGATGGAACCCTGCTGAGGATGGTGGCTGAGTCTATAGTGGGTTCTGGTACTCCTTAAAGGTTGATTAATTAATATCTCTCTGTCTCTGTCTCTCTCTGTCTGTCTCTCTGTCTCTCAGAGTTTTTGTTCCAGAGTTCGTGTCGTCTCTCTCGGTGTCTGTGAGTGGCTGTACCTGGGGGGAGGGGCTTGTGAACGGAGACTGTTCATTGTCCCTCACGCTGGGCTCCTCCTCCCCCCAGGGGGGGCTTGTGAGGGTGAACTGTTCTCTGATTGGCTGCTCGGCCGTTCTCCTCGCTCCCCCATGGAATACGTGGATACGCGTCATCGTGGATAGTTACCATAGCAACCGAACCACAGCCTTCAGCGTCTCAGCCAACTACACAGGTACGCACACACTACACACACACACTCACTATACACACTACACACACACACACACCATATGTGAGGTGATGCGGTAAGTGGTTGTACCATGTGTCTGTGTGTGTGTATGTAATGTGTGTGTGTGTATGTATGTAATGTGTGTGTAATGTGTGTATGTAATGTGTGTGTGT
Organism: Salmo salar; assembly: GCF_965601325.2. Classification (NCBI taxonomy): domain Eukaryota; kingdom Metazoa; phylum Chordata; class Actinopteri; order Salmoniformes; family Salmonidae; genus Salmo; species Salmo salar. The sequence goes on along the minus strand of NC_138302.1, from coordinate 825,690 downwards.
GTCAGTGGGCTGTAAGCCTCAGAGCGTGGGTTTGTCTGGAGACGATTACCTTAACAGGCTCCGTGGCAACGGCGGCACTGCATCGTCACCAGGCAACAGTTCTGCGGTTGCAGGTCGTCGTAGCGACGCGTTGTCGTCGTCGGAGTGTGTGCGGCTCGTTCCGGTGCTCCGCGAAGAACTAGACGTTCTGTCGGTCCGGTTCTCTCCCGTTAACGGACCCAACGTAACGGTCACACACACACTCCCCACGTTCCTCACCTTCCCCCTCAACACACAGACGACTGGAGGGACCCTGAACCTGGACATTACACTCAACACTGTGGGTAACACACACACACACCATGTTCCTCACCTTCCCCCTCAACACACAGACAACTGGAGGGACCCTGAACCTGGACATTAGACTCAACACTGTGGGTAACACACACACACACACACACACACACACACACACACACACACACACACACCACACACCACGTTCCTCACCTTCCCCCTCAACACACAGACGACTGGAGGGACCCTGAACCTGGACATTACACTCAACACTGTGGGTAACACACACACACACACACACACCAACAAAATATATATTTTTTTTCTGTAAACTGATGTAACGTGTGTGTGTGTGTTTGTGTGTGTGTGTATTGTAGACTAATGCAACGTTAGGAAGCAGCAGGGTGATGGCCTGTCTCTCTTCCTGGGCTCCTGTCCTCACACTCAACTACTCCCATCCCTGTCACACAGGTAGGACACACACACACACACACACACACACACACACACACACACACACATATATAAACACGCACACATAAACACACACACACACACAAGTTTGGACACACCTACTCATTCAAGGGTTTTACTTTATATAGAATAATAGTAAAGACATCAAAACTATGAAATACCACATATGGAATCATGTAGTAACCAAAAAAGTGTTAAACAAATACAAATACATGTAATATTTTAGATTCTTCGAAGTTTTATTTAACCTTTATTTAACTGGGCAAGTCAGTTAAGAACAAATTCTTGTTTTCAATCACGGCCAAAACCGGACGACGCCGGGTCCATTGTGCACCGCCCTGTGGGACTCCCAATCACGGCCTAAACCGGCCAAACCGGGACGACGCCGGGCCCATTGTGCACCGCCCTGTGGGACTCCCAATCACGGCCTACACCGGCCAAACCGGGACGACGCTGGGGCCAATTGTGCACCGTCCTATGGGACTCCCAATCACGGCCGGTTGTGATACACTCCCTGATATTTCCCAGATTTACTTGTAGAGCTTGCTGTACCTGTTGCCTCTCTTTGCCTTGATGACAACTTTGCACACTCTTGGCATTCTCTCAAACAGCTTCATGAGGAATGCTTTTCCAACAGTCTTGAAGGAGTTCCCACATATGCTGAGCACTTGTTGGCTGCTTTTCATTCACTCTGCGGTCCAACTCATCCCAAAACATCTCAATTGGGTTGAGGTCAGGGGATTGAGGAAGCCAGGTCATCTGATGCAGCATTCCATCACTCTCCTCCTTGGTCAAATAGCCCTTACACATCTTGGAGGTGTGTTTTGGGTCATTGTCCTGTTGAAAAACAAATGACAGTCCCACTAAGCCCAAACCAGATGGGATGGCGTATCCCTGCAGAATGCTGTGGTAGCCATGCTGGTTAAGTTTGCCTTGAATTCTAAATAAATCACAGACAGTGTCACCAGCAAACCCCCCACACCATCACACCTCCTCCTCCATGCTTCACAGTGGGAACCACACATGCAGAGATCATCCGTTCACCTACTCTGCGTCTCACAAAGACACGGCGGTTGGAACCAAAAATCTCAAATTTGGACTCAACAGACCAAAGGACAGATTTCCACTGGTCTAATGTCCATTGCTTGTGTTTCTTGGCCCAAGCAAATCTCTTCTTCTCATTGGTGTCCTTTAGTAGTGGTTTCTTTGCAGCTTTTCGACAATGAAGGCCTGATTCACGCAGTCTCCTCTGAACAGTTGATGTTGAGATGTGTCTGTTACTTGAACTCTGTGAAGCATTTATTTGGGCTGCAAGTTCTGAGGCTGGTAACTCTAATGAACTTATCCTCTGCAGCAGAGGGAACTCTGGGTCTTCCTTTCCTGTGGCGGTCCTCATGAGAGCCAGTTTCATCATAGCGCTTGATGGTTTTTGCGACTGCATAAATGGCTATCTTCTGTATACCACCCCTTGTCACAACACAACTGATTGGTTCAAATGCATTAAGAAGGAAAGAAATTCCACAATTTAACTTTTAACAAGGCACACCTGTTAATTGAACTGCATTCCAGGTGAATACCTCATGAAGCTGGTTGAGAGAATGTCAAGAAAGTGCAAAGCTGTCACCAAGGCAGAAGGTGGCTACTTTGGAGAATCTCAAATACAAAATATTTTTAAAATTGTTTTACACTTTTTTGGTTACTGCATGATTCCATATGTGTTATTTCATAATGTTGATGTCTTCACTATTATTCTACAATGTAGAAAATAGTAAATATAAAGAAAAACCCTGGAATGAGTAGGTGACCAAACTTTTGACTGGTTCTATATATATATATATATATATATATACTGCTCAAAAAAATAAAGGGAACACTTAAACAACACATCCTAGATCTGAATGAAAGAAATAATCTTATTAAATACTTTTTTCTTTACATAGTTGAATGTGCTGACTACAAAATCACGCAAAAATAATCAATGGAAATCCAATTTATCAACCCATGGAGGTCTGGATTTGGAGTTACACTCAAAATTAAAGTGGAAAACCACACTACAGGCTGATCCAACTTTGATGTAATGTCCTTAAAACAAGTCAAAATGAGGCTCAGTAGTTTGTGTGGCCTCCACGTGCCTGTATGACCTCCCTACAACGCCTGGGCATGCTCCTGATGAGGTGGCGGATGGTCTCCTGAGGGATCTCCTCCCAGACCTGGACTAAAGCATCTGCCAACTCCTGGACACTCTGTGGTGCAACGTGGCGTTGGTGGATGGAGCGATACATGATGTCCCAGATGTGCTCAATTGGATTCAGGTCTGGGGAACGTGCGGGCCAGTCCATAGCATCAATGCCTTCCTCTTGCAGGAACTGCTGACACACTCCAGCCACATGAGGTCTAGCATTGTCTTGCATTAGGAGGAACCCAGGGCCAACCGCACCAGCATATGGTCTCACAAGGGGTCTGAGGATCTCATCTCGGTACCTAATGGCAGTAAGGCTACCTCTGGCGAGCACATGGAGGGCTGTGCGGCCCCCCAAAGAAATGCCACCCCACACCATGACTGACCCACCGCCAAACCGGTCATGCTGGAGGATGTTGCAGGCAGCAGAACGTTCTCCACGGCGTCTCCAGACTCTGTCACGTCTGTCACATGTGCTCAGTGTGAACCTGCTTTCATCTGTGAAGAGCACAGGGCGCCAGTGGCGAATTTGCCAATCTTGGTGTTCTCTGGCAAATGCCAAACGTCCTGCACGGTGTTGGGCTGTAAGCACAACCCCCACCTGTGGACGTCGGGCCCTCATACCACCCTCATGGAGTCTGTTTCTGACCGTTTGAGCAGACACATGCACATTTGTGGCCTGCTGGAGGTCATTTTGCAGGGCTCTGGCAGTGCTTCTCCTGCTCCTCCTTGCACAAAGGCGGAGGTAGCGGTCCTGCTGCTGGGTTGTTGCCCTCCTACAGCCTCCTCCACGTCTCCTGATGTACTGACCTGTCTCCTGGTAGCGCCTCCATGCACTGGACACTACGCTGACAGACACAGCAAACCTTCTTGCCACAGCTCGCATTGATGTGCCATCCTGGATGAGCTGCACTACCTGAGCCACTTGTGTGGGTTGTAGACTCCGTCTCATGCTACCACTAGAGTGAAAGCACCGCCAGCATTCAAAAGTGACCAAAACATCAGCCAGGAAGCATAGGAACTGAGAAGTGGTCTGTGGTCCCCACCTGCAGAACCACCCCCTTATAGGGGGTGTGTTGCTAATTGCCTATAATTTCCACCTGTTGTCTATTCCATTTGCACAACAGCATGTGAAATTTATTGTCAATCAGTGTTGCTTCCTAAGTGGACAGTTTGATTTCACAGAAGTGTGATTGACTTGGAGTTACATTGTGTTGTTTAAGTGTTCCCGTAATTTTTTTGAGCAGTGTATATATACATACACTGATAGTTTGACTGGTTCTATATATATACTGATAGTTTGACTGGTTCTATATATATATATATATATATATATATATATATTTCAGGGTTGTCCTCAGCGGTTGGGTTCAGTCTGAACGTCAGTGTTCCTGGGTCCATCGTCAGACTTCCCTTCCCTCAGGCTGCCACCTGGTACCTGACCTTACAACTCTTCTGCAACAGGTACCACCCACACCACTGCTGTATGTAATGTACCACCCGCACCACAGCTGTATGTAATGTACCATCCACACCACAGCTGTATGTAATGTACCACCCACACCACAGCTGTATGTAATGTACCATTCACAGCTGTATGTAATGTACCATTCACAGCTGTATGTAATGTACCATTCACAGCTGTATGTAATGTACCATTCACAGCTGTATGTAATGTACCATTCACAGCTGTATGTAATGTACCGTTCACACCACAGCTGTATGTAATGTACCATCCACACCACAGCTGTATGTAATGTACCGTCCACACCACAGCTCTATGTAATGTACCATCACACCACAGCTGTATGTCATGTACCACCCACACCACAGCTGTATGTAATGTACCACCCGCACCACAGCTGTATGTCATGTACCACCCGCACCACAGCTGTATGTCATGTACCACCCGCACCACAGCTGTATGTCATGTACCACCCGCACCACAGCTGTGTCGTGTCTTTGGGGGTACCATTAAACGGAAGATATGTTTATCAATTAGCTCCCTGTAATTATTATCACGCGATTAAACTGATTAATCGTTTAATTGTAATTAACTAGGAGGTCGGGGCACCAAGGAGAATATTCAGATTACAAAGCTATAATTTTCCTAATATAACTTTCCTGTACTATAATATTATATTCTATTATAGTATAGGTCGATTATCTTCTAAGTTTAAATGGTGGATTTACCTCTAGTCCAGTCTCATTCCAAAACATCATAAATTGTTGTATCTGCACGAACCCAGTCTTTACTAAAATCATCCATACATCAATTGTCTTAAAATCATTTATTTACTACACTAAGTAATTAACAGAAAAACATACAAACAGTAATTATCGTCAACAAAGGATTGGTATCGGAATGTGCCCTTGTGGGCTAAACAGGCTGGTCGGCCTGTTGAACAATGGGTCATAAATGGTCAGCTGAGAAGTTTACACAGAGTTCATTAACAATTGACAATTGAAGGCTCACTCATTCGGGAACAATTGCAATCAATATATATATTTACGCTCAGTGTGTCGTTCTGATTCTTGTTGGAGAGTAGTTCTGTTGGGGAGTTTTGTCCGCGTTCTCTCTCTCTCTCGGTTAGAATGGATCTTTCAGAGCGACATTCATTAATGTCGTCATCGAATGGTTGTTTCGTTGGTCTTCGCGTTCGATGATATAATTTACTTAGCTGCAGACTAATAATTAATATCAAAGACTTGTTCTTATTCTGTCGGTATCAATAGTCTAAAAGTTAACCACGTGGTATGGTTCACTTTCAGTAGAGTACTTGGATGGTCAAACCTCTGGCCATAGAGTGTAGGCCTGGTCTGGAGAAATGTAAATCAGGGAGTGTTTTATAGTGCCCATCGAACAGGCTGGTCAAATGACGCCTGGTCCTGTATATGTCCCTGGGGCGTGCCTATGACTGAGTTAGATTTGGTTACAGAAATACAATTCTATCACATTACATCAGTACATAGCATCTCAATGTCTTACAAAAGCTTTATCCTTATTAATACATTCCATACACCCATATGAGGCAAGTCTTAAACTGAGTCTATTATATAAACAGTTTTATGGTAATATGGCTATATTGTCTCTTCTGAGTATCACAAAATTGTACCAAAAGAGGCCAACGTCATGACAGCTGTATGTAATGTACCACCCGCACCACAGCTGTATGTAATGTACCACCCGCACCACAGCTGTATGTAATGTACCACCCGCACCACAGCTGTATGTAATGTACCACCCGCACCACAGCTGTATGTAATGTACCACCCACACCACAGCTGTATGTAATGTACCATCCACACCACAGCTGTATGTAATGTACCGTCCACACCGCAGCTGTATTTAATGTACCGTCCACACCGCAGCTGTATGTAATGTACCGTCCACACCGCAGCTGTATGTAATGTACCATCCACACCGCAGCTGTATGTAATGTACCGCCCACACCGCAGCTGTATGTAATGTACCGTCCACACCACAGCTGTATGTAATGTACCACCCACACCACAGCTGTATCAGTCTGTATCTAATGTCTCTCTACAGTAGTGACTGTGGTAATGTAACAGTGACACCACAGCTGTATCAGTCTGTATCTAATGTCTCTCTACAGTAGTGACTGTGGTAATGTAACAGTGACACCACAGCTGTATCAGTCTGTATCTAATGTCTCTCTACAGTAGTGACTGTGGTAATGTAACAGTGACACCACAGCTGTATCAGTCTGTATCTAATGTCTCTCTACAGTAGTGACTGTGGTAATGTAACAGTGACACCACAGCTGTACGTATCAGCCTGTATCGAGGACTGTGGGACGTTTGGAGAGTGTCGACTGTTGAGATCGTACAGCTATCTCTACGCTGCCTGTGTCTGCAAAGCCGGTAGGACACACACACACACACACACACACATTTCTCATAGATGTACACTATCAATCAAAAGTTTGGACACCTACTTATTTCAGGGTTTTTATTTTTACTATTTTCTACATTGTAGAATAATAGTGAAGATATCAAAACTATTAAATACCTCATATGGGATCATGTGGTAAATGGAAAAAGTGTCAAAACAAATCAAAATATATTTTATATTTGAGATTCTTCAAAGTAGCCACCCTTTGCCTTGATGACAGCTTTGCACACTCTTGGCATTCTCTCAACCAGCTTCACGAGGTAGTCACCTGGAATGCATTTCAATTAACAGGTGTGCCTTGTTAAAAGTTAATTTGTGGAATTTATTTCCTTCTTAATGCGTTTGAACCAATCAGTTGTGTTGTGACAAGGTAGGGGTGGTATAACAGAAGATAGCCCTATTTGGTAAAAGACCAAGTCCATATTATGGCAAGAACAACTCAAATAAGCAAAGAGAAATGACAGTCCATCATTACTTTAAGACATGAAGGTCAGTCAATCTGGAAAATTTCAAGGACTTTGAAAGAGACTTGCTTGGGCCAAGAAAGACTTGCTTGGGCCAATGGACATTAGACTGGTGGAAATCTGTCCTTTTGGTCTGATGAGTCCAAATTTGTTCCAACCGTCGTGTCTTTGTGAGACGCAGAGTAGGTGAACGGATGATCTCTGCATGTGTGGTTCCCACCGTGAAGCATGGAGGAGGAGGTGTTATGGTGCTTTGCTGGTGACACTGTCTGTGATATTGTATTATGTATGTGTGGTGGTGTACCTAATAAACTGGCCACTGACTGTATACATTGTGTAGTGTGGTGGTGTACCTAATAAACTGGCCACTGACTGTGTAGTGTGGTGGTGTACCTAATAAACTGGCCACTGACTATAGATTGTGTAGTGTGGTGGTGTACCTAATAAACTGGCTACTGACTGTATACATTGTGTAGTGTGGTGGTGTACCTAATAAACTGGCCTCTGTGTGTTCAGGTTGGAGTGGGTGGGGCTGTACCGATGACGTCACAGCCCAGTCGTACGGTCGTCAACTGACAGCGGTTCTACTGCTCACGCTCAGTAACCTCCTCTTCCTCCCGCCCATCGTCATCGCTGTCCGACGCCGTTACGTCACCGAGGCCTCCGTCTACCTCTTTACCATGTTCTTCTCTACTGTGAGTTATACAGACCGACCTGTTGTCTACCTCTCCGATCTCTTTTTTATATTGTCTTTATTGATCTCTCTATCTCATTTTCAGTTTCAATTTCAAAAGGTCTTTATTGGAAACGTATGTTTACATCGCCAAAGCAAGTGAAAATAGATTTAATGAAATAAACAATATAAAATGAACAGTAAAACATTACACTCACAAAAGTTCCAAAATAATAAATACATTACAAATGTCATATTATGTCTATATACAGTGTTGTAACGATGTACAAATAGTTAAAGTACAAAAAGGGAAAATAAATAAAATAAATATGGGTTGTATTTACAATGGTGTTTTGTTCTTCACTGGTTGACCTTTTCTTGTGGCAACAGGTCACAAATCTGGCTGCTGTGATGTCACACTGTGATATTTCACCCAATAGGAAATATGTGTCTCTAATATGGTCCTACATTTGGCGGGAAGTTAGGAAGTGCAGCTCAGTTTCCACCTCATTTTGTGGGCAGTGTTGCACATAGCCTGTCTTCTCTTGAGAGCCAGGTCTGCCTACGGCGGCCTTTCTCAATAGCACGGCTATGCTCACTGAGTCTGTACATAGTCAAAGCATTTCCTTAAGTTTGGGTCAGTCACAGTGGTCAGGTATTCTGCCACTGTGTTCTCTCTGTTTAGGGCCAAATAGCAGTCTAGTTTGCTCTGATTTTTTTGTTAATTCTTTCCAATGTGTCAAGTAATTATCCTTTTGTTTTCTCATGTGTTGGTTGGGTCTAATTGTGTTGCTGTCCTGGGGCTCTGTGGGGTCTGTTTGTGTTGCTGTCCTGGGGCTCTGTGGGGTCTGTTTGTGTTGCTGTCCTGGGGCTCTGTGGGGTCTGTTTGTGTTGCTGTCCTGGGGCTCTGTGGGGTCTAATTGTGTTGCTGTCCTGGGGCTCTGTGGGGTCTGTTTGTGTTGCTGTCCTGGGGCTCTGTGGGGTCTAATTGTGTTGCTGTCCTGGGGGCTCTGTGGGGTCTGTTTGTGTTGCTGTCCTGGGGGCTCTGTGGGGTCTGTTTGTGTTGCTGTCCTGGGGGCTCTGTGGGGTCTGTTTGTGTTGCTGTCCTGGGGGCTCTGTGGGGTCTGTTTGTGTTGCTGTCCTGGGGGCTCTGTGGGGTCTGTTTGTGTTGCTGTCCTGGGGGCTCTGTGGGGTCTGTTTGTGTTGCTGTCCTGGGGGCTCTGTGGGGTCTGTTTGTGTTGCTGTCCTGGGGGCTCTGTGGGGTCTGTTTGTGTTGCTGTCCGGGGGCTCTGTGGGGTCTGTTTGTGTTGCTGTCCTGGGGCTCTGTGGGGTCTGTTTGTGTTGCTGTCCTGGGGCTCTGTGGGGTCTGTTTGTGTTTGTGAACAGAGCCCCAGGACCAGCTTGCTTAGGGGACTCTTCTCCAGGTTCATCGCTCTGTAGGTGATGGCTTTGTTATGGAAGGTTTGGGAATCACTTCCTTTTAGGTGGTTGTAGAATTTAACAGCTCTTTTCTGGATTTTGATCATTAGTGGGTATCGGCCTAATTCTGCTTTGCATTATTTGATGTTTAATGTTTGTTCGCTGAGGATATTATTGCAGAATTCTGCATGCAGTCTCAATTTGTTGTTTGTCCCATTTAGTGAGTTGTTGGTTGGTGAGCAGGACCCCAGACCTCACAACCATAAAGGGCAATGGGTTCTATAACTGATTCAAGTGTTTTTAGCCACAGATCCTAATTGGTGTGTTGAATTCTCTCTCTCCATCTCTCTGTATCTCTCTCCCTCTGTCTCCTCTCCTCTCCTCTCCTCTCCTCTCCTCTCCTCTCCTCTCCTCTCGTCTGTCTCTCCTCTCCTCTCGTCTGTCTCTCCTCTCCTCTCGTCTGTCTCTCCTCTCCTCTCGTCTGTCTCTCCTCTCCTCTCGTCTGTCTCTCCTCTCGTCTCTCTCCTCTCGTCTGTCTCTCCTCTCCTCTCGTCTGTCTCTCCTCTCCTCTATCTATCTGTCTATCTGTCTATCTGTCTATCTGTCTATCTGTCTATCTGTCTATCTGTCTGTCTGTCTGTCTGTCTGTCTGTCTGTCTGTCTGTCTGTCTGTCTGTCTGTCTGTCTGTCTGTCTGTCTGTCTGTCTGTCTGTCTGTCTGTCTGTCTGTCTGTCTGTCTGTCTGTCTGTCTCTCTCTCTCTCTCTCTTTCTCCTCTCCTCTCTAGTTCTACCATGCGTGTGACCAGCCTGGTTTAACAGTGATGTGTATCATGGATTACGACACTCTCCAGTACTGTGACTTCCTGGGTTCAGTGTGTTCAATCTGGGTCACTGTTCTCTGCATGGCCCGAGTCAGAGACACGTTCAAACATGTAGGTTACACACACACACACACACACACACACACACACACACACACACACACACACACACACACACACAGACCTACTACACACACACACACACAGACCTACTACACACACACACACACAGACCTAATACACACACACACTCACAGACCTACTACACACACACTCACAGACCTACTACACACACACACACAGACCTAGCACACACACACACTCACAGACCTAGCACACACACACACTCACAGACCTACTACACACACACACACACACACACACACACTCATCGACCTACTACAATCACAGACCTACTACACACACTCATAGACCTACTACAATCACAGACCTACTACACACACACAC